>NW_012107585.1:588718-693435 GCF_000951045.1 Mandrillus leucophaeus
AGCTGGAAACCATCATTCTCAGCAAACTATCGCAAGAACAGAAAACCAAACACCGCCTGTTCTCACTCATAGGTGGGAATGAACAATGAGATCACTTGGACACAGGAAGGGGAACATCACACACCAGGTCCTATTGTGGGGAGCGGGTAGGGGGGAGGAATAGCATTGGGAGATATATCTAATGTAAATGATGAGTTAATGGGTGCAGCACACCAACATGGCACATGTATACATATATAACAAACCTGCACATTGTGCACATGTGTCCTGGAACTTAAAGTATAATTAAAAAAAAATAATAGGAAAAATAAATAAATAAATAAATAAATAAAAATGCTCTGGAAAAAAAAGTGAATTGCATGCATAAATTCTCTCATTAATACGATAAAAAAAATAGGCCTATATAAAATATCCTCACATAAAATGGCTGTATCTCCAATAGAAAACTCACCTTCTTTCTGACCTATGAAGCCAGAAAATAGAGCCCAAGGGGGGGTCCAACCACCAGAAAATGAGGGAAGAATCTTAGAAAGTAAAAGCAAGAGAAATGGAGTCCCAAATTCTATGTATAATTTCTTCCCAAGACACCAGCTGATTCCTGAACCATACCTGCATGGAACAGACTTAAAGTAGTTTCCAGCTAAGGCTAGAAATAAATGAGCTGCCATAGTCCTCAACTGAGACACATGGCAGATTGTGTCTAATCAAGTCAACTGCCTGCTAAAACAAAAACTTCATCATTCTTTGGAAGAATACAGCAAAATTCAGAGTCTCCAAACACATCAGTCACAATATTGAGGACATACTCCAAAGTTACTTAATATATGAAAAACCTGGAAAATGTAATCCATTATCAAGAGAAAAGACAAACAGAAGAAGCCCACTTCAAGCTATCTCACATGTTGTAAATATCACATAAGGATCTTAAAGCAACTATTATAACTTTCTCAATGAGTTAAAGGAAAGTATGCTCATAATGAATAAATAGATTAAACCTCTCAGCAGGTAAATATAAAATGTATAAAGAAACATAAGGAAATTTTAGAAGAAAAAAATGCAATATTTGAAATAAATGTTACAGCTGAGGGCAGAGAGACAAAATGAAGCTCATGGTAAGGTTGATGTCCAGGAGTTCCACTGAGAAGGAAGCACAGGGAAGGGACATTAAAGTGTAGTCCTGAGGAGTAAACATCTACCAGATGTTTGGTACCAAACATTCTGGTACTAAATATGTACCAGAAGGACTTGTTTAAGAATGAGCAAAATATCTGTATACAGGCTCAGGTCAGAGTTTCTTCCACAGACTGAAATGAAGAGGGGCTGGGACCAAAAGACAATGTTTTAAGAAATAATAACATTAAGAGTCATTCACTGGGCACTGAATTACATTATCTTATTTAATTCTCATAACAAACCTAAGAGGTTACATACTATTATATCCTGTTTTTATCTGGCAAGACTGAGACCAAATGTTAATCAACTCATCCAAAACAACAGTTTGTATTAAGTTTTCTATTTCTCAGTAATAAATTATCACGCACTTAGTAGCTTAAAACAACATACATCTACTGCCTCACAGTTTCTGCGGCCAGGTGTCTAGGCATGACCTAGCTAGGTCTTCTGCTTTGGGTTTCTGAAGGTTGTAACCAAGATTTCAACCAGGTTGTGTTCTCATCTGCAGGCTTGACTTTGGAAGAATCTACTTCCATACTCACTCAGATTACTCCCAAAATTCACTTTCTTGCTGCTATAGAACTGAGAGTTCCAGCTATGGAACTGGCTGTTAGCTGGAGGCTTCCCTAAGCTTTCAGAGACCACTTGCAATTCCTAGAAGCTGCTCAAAGTTCCTTGACATCGGAGTCTTTGCACCGTGTCTGCTTACTTCATTGAGCCAGAAAGAAGAATCTCTAGAGCAAGTCTGCTAACAAGAAGTATCCTACACAATGCAATGTCATCAGGGGAGAGATATGCCATCACCTTTGTCATATTCTATTGGTTAGAAGAAAGTTACAGGTCCCACCTACACCCAAGAGGAGAAGGTTACACAAAGATGTGAACACCAAGAGTCAGGATTACCTTAAAGAGGCTGTCCACAGCTGGAGGAGAGCAATGTGAGATGAGCATGAAAAGGTAACCAGAGACACATGAAATGATCAGTAGATAACTATAACATTACTCTAAAGATGACTTATCCTTAGGATAAAATATTGCTGGAAAAATATAAGGAATGGTTGATATACAACACTTTATAAACTAATGTTTCATGCTTAATTTGAAAAAAATAAGACAAAGGACCTAAAAGCAAATTTAACATCTAATTCTATGGGTTGAGTATTTAAAAATAATTTTTTTTCATTTTCATAAACAAAGAAAGATCAGCCTGAATGACAACAGCAACAGGTTGCACGGAAACTTTTGAGAGAAAAGTCATAAGCCATTGATTTGGTCTTCTTTTACAACTTTTCATGACATTATCAATTCTAAGACCACCTCACGAATCCTTTAAAGGAATTTTTCATAATGAGCGTGTCCTTGAAACCTCTGTGACAACTGGGTATTAGGACCTTAAATACTATTCACTCATTATCTTGCAGGCCAGTTGAATAAGTCACTCCGCTCATGAATGGGCAGTGAATCCTATCATTCATTCTCCACCTACCTGTTGGTACTATCAATCTCTTTATCCTTCTCTGTCCTTCTTTGTGCCCCTCAAACTTAAATTGTGCATCTAAGTCACTAGGAGAACATATTTTTTAAAAAATACAAATTCCAAGCCCACTTTTTAATAACATCTGTTGTAGTTTTCCTGCTGTGCTGCCCAGAAATCTTCATTTCCCCAAGCACTCCCTTCCCAGATGATAGTGATGCAACTGGAGAGCTGATGCTGTCTCTGAAACATTGGTCTAAGACAGCACCATCCAACAGAAACTTCTGCAATGACAGAAAAGTTCTATATCTGTGCTGTTCAACACAGTAGCCACACTGTCATCTGTGGCTAGACTACTTAAAATGGGGCTAGTGGAGCTGAGAAACTGAGTTTTTAATTAGCTCTAATTCTACTTAATCTAAATCTAAACAGCCACATAGGGCTAATGGCATTGGACAGCATAGCACTCCCATTTGTAAGATTCAGGCCAGGAACTCCTAGTTCAAGAAAGTGTTGACTTTGTTTCTAGATCTTTGTGTGCTTGATTCTTCATTCTCCCCTATAATTCAGTCAGTCTGGAGGTGTATATTTGGAGGGAGATACGTAGATATAGATAGATACACTTTTTTCCTAAAAGTGGAGCTTACCGGTAATTATCATTTAGTTCCATGCTCATCAAAGGATCTCTTGCTCAATACTTACCATCCTCACAAAACTAGCCAGATCCAGCTCTTGGTTTACAATAGTCAGCAAAGGCGAGACACGGATGCCAAAAAAAAAAAAAAAAAAAAAAAAAAACACCCTCCCCTCAAAGGAAAACCCAGTTTTCCTATCCTTGCTCCTTGTGCTTCCAGTAATTTGTGTGCAAGACTCTCTCACAGACTCTAGCTGCCCCGAGCTCACTGAGGTCATTGGAAGTGAGTTTAGAGAAGAAGACAATGGTCAGCAGGGTGAGAAGAATTGTTTACTGTGTGACCTGGAGTGAGACCCTCTCAACTAGCGGCCTCAGTCTCCCCATCTGTAAAATGGAGGTGCCTGAACTAAATGAGCTCAAGGACTCTTTCAGTTTTAAAATGCTTATTAAAAATGACAAAATTTTAGATCAGAAAGCTGAGCTTTCTAAAAAGTAAATGAAAATAATAACATAATTTATCTGTCCTGGGCTGACCATGATATTTTATATACTTGTTAAGTTAATAAAACAAGTTCCCCATTTTTGGAAAATACATACATATATATATATATATATACACACACACACTATATATATGTGCATATATATACACACAGCAGATACTAATATAGAAAGATACACACACAAAGAAAAGATTTGAAAGTGTACACACCGAAGTTTGACAAAGGTAACAACCTCTGAGTAGTACCAATCAACATCTATTAGTCTTGACAATGTAGGACTCCGTCTTTAGGTAATCAAACCTAGTCCCCCTTCTCCTTCTATGAGTCCATGTGATTTGGATGCAATTGACTATCTCCAACTCCAGTGATGGACATGTGACCTAAGCCTGGCCAATAAGAGAACAGCATCTCTCAAGCGATCCAGGTTGGGTACCTGACACAAGCCAGAGCCTTGCCCAGATCTGTGAGCCAAGAGCTTTTTCCTCTGGGAAGCGGTAAGTCTGAAGGTTCCCAGGGCCGTCTAGCAAGAGGCTGCCTAAGAACCACTCTATGCAGAAGAAGCAGAGCTGAAAGATGAAGAGAAGCAGCGGCTTATGGTCTGTTTTGAAGCTGTGGACCCAGTTGTATGTGATGGTAGATATACCCTGGACTTTTCAGCTTAGTAAATCAATAGATTCCTTTTTCATAGTGAAGCCCCCTGGAGTTGCAGTCACTTGCAACCTTCATTAGTACAGAGGTTGGAATTGGCTGGGTATGATAAGAGAACCTCTACCATTTATTTCAGGGGCTTCTATTTTTGTTGAATTTGTTTTTTAGATGGAGTCTCACTTTGTTGCCAGGTTGGAGTGCAGTGGCGCGATCTCGGCTCACTGCAACCTCCGCCTCCTAGGTTCAAGCGATTCTCCTGCTTCAGCCTCCAGAGTAGCTGGGACTACAGGCACACACCACCACACCCGGCTAAGTTTTGTATTTTTAGTAGAGACAGGGTTTCACCATGTTGGCCAGGATGGTTTCAATCCCTTGACCTCGTGATCCACCTGCCTTGGCCTCCCAAAGTACTTTTTGTTGAAATTTTTTAACAATAAACATGAATTTATAATTTTAAAATGCATTGATGTTCTCAATCTTGATAATAACTTGCATGTTTCAAGCTGCTGCTGTGGACCAAACATGAAACTAAGCACTTTCCACACATTCAGTCATTTAACACTCACTCTCATCCTCTAAGATAGGTAGTTATTAATATTATGCTTATTTTATAGACAGGGAGACTAAGGTTGAAAAAGGCTAAGCAATTATTTAAGGTCACATGGCTGAAAAACAGGGGAGACTGGACTGGACCCCAAGTATGTCAGTCTTGAAAGACACCGTTTTATTGTTTCTTTATTTCTGTTTGGTGTTTAGAAGAACACTTGGCAGAAAAGAGCTCTGATAAAGATGTGTTTTGCCCACTGGAATGCAAGCTCCCATCAGGGCAAGGGCTTGACTGTCCTGTGCATTACTAAACTCCCAGCACCCACCACAGTGTTTAGCACAGAGGAGCTCCACAAACAACTGCTGAATGAGCAAACGAATTAATGAATGAGATGTGATATCTGAGACTTGACGAGGCCAAGGCATATGAAAAGCTCATGGAAACACCCGTTTCAGGCCAACATCTAAAGCATTCCTCCCACCTTCATCGGGGATGTATCTCAACAGCTCAGACATGCTTTCCAGTTGAAAACATTCATTTAATTAGCAGGCATTTTCCAAAACGGATGTGCCTTTCTCAATCACTGTGTCTGCCGTGGACATTTGCTGAAAAGGTCCCCCCCTTCCCCTAAACATCAAAGCATGTGCTCCACAGACCTTTCTCCCCCAATTACTTCCATTGGGGAAGGACAGCCATGCGGATGAGAAATCGGTCACAACACGCAAGATGTTCTCTCTCTGTAAAAAAGATGCTTGTGGTGTACGGTAATCTTTGGAAGAGAAAAAAAAATCTGTGTCTTTAAAAATGTTTCTTTTGCTGCTGCTCACTGGGAACTGCCAAGAATCATTTTTCATTGAGATCTGGCTTCCCCTCCCAGAAGCAGAACCAAGAATAATCTATAAGATACTGTTTCATTGGGTTTGTTTTATTTCTTCCTGATTTTTGCAGCTACTGGGATGGGCATTCTGGCCCTTGTGCTCTGCTTTGGTTGAATCATTACAAGTCAGCTATGAATAAGAGACTATGCAACCTTTTTCCTCTTGAGTCTCTGCATCCCGGAGCCTGGGACAGCATTAGCTATGGATGGAGGTGGCACTGATATTTTGGAAAGACGATGTCCCTTATGAAAACACAATTCTCCAAATCTACTGAGCCATAGCTGGAGTTGGTTGAGTCAAACCCTCACCCTAAACCCTTCCATAGCTCTCCATTGCCATCTAGATAATGAACAGTTGGCCTGAGCATGGCATTTTGGCTTCCCCACCTCACCACCAATGCCTGTGCATGTGTTCATCTCTCTACCTGAAAGATCCTTTTTTCCCCCATTTCCTTCACCTGGTTAAATCTACTCAGTGTCAGGTCTCAGCTTAAATGTCACATCCTCCAGGAAGCCTCTTTTGCTCCTTCTCTCCACCTTCCTCTAGAAGAATTGAATTCAGTACCTTTTTGGTGCAATTACAGTCTGCCCCTGCCCCTCAGCACTGATGGCACGGTTATAAATGCCCACTCACTGCTTCATCAGCCCTACCAGATCTGAATCCTTTACATGTCGAGTCTTAGAGTCTGGCACATAATAAGCCCTCAGTGAGTAGTTGTTGCATGATCAGGATAAATATATAAACGGGAGCAGGCTAGAGGAGGAAGTGTCCAGGTAGGAAGAAGTTGAATTTTCCTCCTTAGAATGGTTGGGTTGCAGGGTCCTGAATGTTATAACGAAGGCAGTCATAGACCAGCCCTTACTCCCAACCCCAGGGTGCGCAGAAGAATCAATCTCTCCAAGTACTGTTCCAACAAGGAAATCAACTTGTTCCTACAAAGTAATTCCAGCCAAACAGGTCTGCTCGTAGTTCTCCAAGCTAGCTAACTTCGCCTCAGAGCTTTAACCAACCAATGTGGTTTCCAAGACAAGTGACTTGGAAGGAGCCTTCAAAGTCACAGGGAAGGTTGGGGTGAGGACAGAAGGCATAAAAAAAAAAAAAAAAAAAAAATGAGAAGGCAGAAATTCTTGGACAGAAGGGCCCTCTGATCCTGGCTTAGGCCTCCAATTGTATTCCTGTGTGGCAGTTTCCAAAGAACTAGGACTGAGATGGTGGGGGGAAATGAAAGAGAGCCAGAAAAATTGGAAGAGTCTTTTCCCTCCAAATTCTGAGCCGGAGAAAACTCCATTTTACCCTTGGCTGGCTTACCGTATCCCATATGGCACTTCATCAGGTAAGCAGGACTTTTGTTTGTTTGTTTTAAGAGACAGGGTCTCACTCTGTCACCCAGGCTGGAGTGTGGTAGTGCAGTAACAGTTCACTGCAGCCTCAACATTGCGGGGTCAATCAATCCTCCTGCCTCAGCCTCTAGTGTAACTAGAACTATAGGCATACACCACCTCGTTCAGCTAATTTTTTTTTTCTTTTCTTTTTTTTTTTTTTTTGGTAGCGATGGTGTCTCACTATGTTGCTCAGGTTAGTCCCAAACTCCTGGCCTCAAGCAATTCTCCTGCCTGAATTTTCCAAAGTGCTGGGATTACAGGCATGAGCCACCATGCCTGGCCTAAGCAGGCTTTGATATCCTTCTGTTCTATGAGACTTCACTGCCCTACAGGAATTGTTGAGTCTGATATGGTGGCTCACGCCTATAATCCCAGCACTTTGGGAGGACGAGGCAGGCGGATCACTTAAGGTCAGGTGTTCGAGACCAGCCTGGCCAACATGGTGAATCCCTGTCTCTACTAAAAATACAAAAATTAGCCAGGCACGGTGGTACATGCCTGTAATTCCAGCTACTGGGGAGGCTGAGGCAGAAGAATTGCTTGAACCTAGGAGGCAGAGGTTACAATAAGCTGCGATTGTGCCACTGCACTCCAGCCTGGGTGACAGAGTGAGACTGACTTAAACGAAAAAGAATTGTTGGCTTCTCTCAGCCTCCACCCGAATGGCATCTCCTTAGGACAGTAAGTTTTCACTTTCATTTCTCAATACCTCAAATCTCTCTCTCCCCTGGGACATTGCTCCAGGAAAGGTCAAGGGGACTTTTGGTTCAATGGATTTTCTTCATTAACAGAGAGCCCTTTCTTGCCTCAAAATGTATGCTTGAAAACCATGCTTAACCGTCCTAGTTTGAGGCTCACTCTCCCAGGTGTTTAAACTCTAGCTTTATCTTTCAGGCTATGTGATCTTGGGCAAATGACCGAACCTCTCTGAGACTGTTTTCTCCCCTATAAAGTGGGAGAACAGTCCTCTCTCATGAATTTTGATGAAGACGAAATGAGATGATAAACACCAAGCATAGTTTCTGGTTCCAACAAAGGACCTACGATCCACAATTATTATTTCTGTATTGGGATGATTTCATTTCTTGAGTAAGGGCTTGGATTTGCCTGCCAGCTTTCCTAACTCAGATTTTGTAATTCTACAATAGTATGTTGAATAAACAAAAATAGATTTTTCTGTCTTATATAAATTTAGAGCTGCAGAAAATGCAAAAGAGACAAAGAACTGGTTTACTTAGACTCCAGGATGTATCATGAAGAAGTTTTGTTATTTCTGTTGTTAATACATTCCTGATAGCCACTTGTTTCCTGGTTAGTTGCCTCTTTGGCTCTGATTGGCCAGGTTCCAGTACATTGAGGCTTTCATTGCACTTGGAAGCTGTGTTTTGAAGACCTTGAAGCCTCTATGAAAATGAAAACTTCCTTTTTTTCCCTTTTCTCCCCAAACTTTGGTGGCCAAATACCATCACCCCCCACCCCCCCAATTTCGAGGACTGTTCCAACTTTAGAAGCTTTGACACAGTGTTTCTATAACCATCCATTGTCCCAGAACTTAAAGCCTTTTGGCCTCTGAACTAATTCCCATCCTTGCCTCTCATACTGAGAAGCGGTCAAGAAAAAGTTTTGGTTCGTGCATCCCCAGTTTCAGTTCAAATAATTTGACTCCATCTTCACAATGTATGTCACTTTTGCTTTCAATCAGTATCCTCATCATTCAACATCATAGTCATCTGTCAATTGCTTTCCCATTTCTAACAATGTCACGCACAGGCACACAAATGCACACACACACACCTGCACATGATCATCTAGCTCCCTTTTCTCCCACTACCACTAGCATTCCTATTGTGATGATTTATATACAGCACAACTTTTCGTGAAAAGGTTTGAGGGAAACTTTTATAATGTCTTCCATTACCACAGGGCATGTGAAGGTGTTGTAATTATACCACTAACCAAAGAATTCATTTCTTTCCTGAATCCCTGAAAGAATCTGAATAATCTGAGGACGTAATAGTCTTGTTTCCTGCTCAGTGTGGCAGGGCAAAATACACCCATAACAAGATAAATGGTTCCTTTCTAGCTCTAGCGAAAGGTTCTTAAGAGCCGGCCAGCCCGGCAACCACCAAATACAGCTCCTTGACTTGATTACCTTCTTCCTTCTCTATATTTCTTGACAGTATCTTCAACTATCCAAAAGCAGGCCCAAAGTGCCTGTCCCTACCCTAGTATGAATGTCCAAGAACAGTACAGCACCCAAATCAGGTCCAAAACTAGTAAGCAGAGGCTGGAGTGCCATCTGCTGACTATTTTCATAAGACATCTTCCTGCGTCTCAGACCACACCACTAAATGTTTCTCCCATTTCAAGGCTGCCAAAAGAATCTGATGGTATAGCTTCAGGCATAGGAACACATGAATTTTTTACTGTATTAATATCTCATTATTCCATTATTGGGAATAGGCATTTAGAAATAAGCCTTCTTTTCACTTTCTTTTTTTGTTTAAAGGCAAGATGAGAAATCTGGGAGAGACTGACTCTGTTTATAATTGCTTTTATTATTGTTGTTTTTGTTATTATTACTATTACAGTGTTACGTTAATCAATAATAATAATAAACTCTTTGAAACTTCAGTTTTACACACTCTTAATCTGGATCCCCAATCAGCATATCACAGTTTGCAAAAAGATTTATGATCCTCCGAGAGTTTACGAGACCATAACACAACAAAGGCAAAAAATAACATAAAATAAATAGAAGAAACTGAAATGAATGTGTATGCTGCCAAAGGAGCAAGAATTCAGCTCATTTAGGTATATTTCAAGATTAGGTTGATAGGTGTTTCCCATGAAAATAAGCATTTCTACTTAAGATCAAATGGACTCATTTCTTTTTTCCAGGCTATTACATTTTTTGTTGTCCTTTAAAAACCAGAGGAAACACTGGGAGTTCTTTTTAAATAATTTTGCCACCTCTTAGAGAGAAAATGGAAAATCCCATAGTTAGATGTCCTTCTTTAGGGTTTATTTTGCTTCTATTACTTCAGGTTTCAAATTAAGACAGTAAATTTGCCAAAATCAATAGAGAGAAGAAAGACGCCTTTCTTTAGAAGAACGGATGACATGTTTTTATCTGTAATATTCCCAGGAAGTATGTCAATAACATGCAAAAATCAAATACTCCCTTTCCAACTGCACCATGTAGAAGTTTGCCTAGATGGCCATCTACATAAATTTTGACAAATATATGAAAAGTAATAGACACTGCATATATACACATGCATGTTTTGATCTGTTATGCTCAAAAGCACCCCCCGCCCCGCCCCGAAGATACATTCACTAGTCGGATGTGGATAAGCTTTCTACACTGAACAAGTCTTTGGGATTCTAATAGTTTCTTTTGTTTGTACTTTGCTCAGACTTTCAGAGGCATCTACAAATTCCAGATCTTTCTTCAAGGGGAGGACTTGGTTAATATTTCCTAGTATTTTCAGCCCCTTCGTTGATTTCCTTCCTTTCTAGTATTTTTAGTTCCTGAGATAAAACCTCATTTATAATAAAGTCAAAATCCCTGGAAAACATTTCGTCAATGAAACATCCAGCTTCGCTATTCATTATTTCATTGAATGCATGTTTTTTCCTTGAAACCTGATGGCCCAACTCTGATTATTTAAAGGCAGACACAAAACCAGAATTGTGTCTAGTTTTTTAATGTTTAATACGTAAAACCCTTCTTTAAAATATTTGTACTTTGCCAGAAAATGGCCTATTCAAAGGCACAAATTTGCTAGGACCAAATCATTCAGTTTAGGAATAATTGTATGTCGGCACGAGACTCAATTTTGGCAGATCCTATTTAATTTATCTCTCAGCCTCTTTTTTTTTTTTTTTTTTTTAATCATTGCAGGTTATTCATGATCCCTAGTCTAAAACATTGAAATTTCAACATTGAAATGAAAACATTTTAAATGGAGACTAGTCAAAGAAGCAGCACTATTTCTTTATAGGGTCCTTTTATTATTTCCCCCAGAAATTTGGGGAGGTTTCCGCAATCATCATACATTCAAAATACCAGCTGCTAATCTCAACATAATTTTCTGCCCTGTTTGAAAAGGATTTTTGTGTTGTTTGGATTTAGTGGGGTTGGGATTGAGAGAGCGTGTGTGTTTGCACGCTCGCATGCAGAAAGATAGAGAAAAAGAGAGAGCACATAAGTAGTTTTGTTTTGAAGTCCCTACATAATTACTGTTAAGATCTATCAAAATGTACTGAGACGGCTCTCCTTGCTGAAATCTGATGAACGAAAAGGCAAGCAGCGTCCAAGAAGACTGTAAAAGAATGGATCAAATTAAGAGCAAGAACAAATGCAACCAAGGTAGACTGAAAGATGTTGTGGTTTCTGTTGTTGTTTATGTGTAGGGAGGAACTAGAAATGAGAAGGAAAGACGGGAAGAAAGGAAGGGAGAGAGAAGTTGAAGGAAGGGAAAATGGAAAAGAAAGAGGAAAACATTTATAGGGGGAAGATAAAGAGAAAAGGAAAGGAAGAAGAAAGAGAAACATTTACAGAGATGTGGGCAGGAGAGCTGTTTTATCTTTGTGTGTTTTCTGATTCAAAGCTGTATGTCCTTGGTGCCGAAATTAAACATGACATATGGAACACAGAAAGAAAAGGGGGAAAAGAGTGGGTTTCCCTTTTTCATTTCTTTTGTTGGAATACTGGTTTGGAACATCTAAAGAGAAAATGGTTGCAACGTTGCAAAATTTTTCTTCTTTCAGTAATGATCAAACTAGCAGCCGCTTTCAGCAAAAGTTCTTAATGTCACAGTGCCCCCTGGAGTATTGCCTAGAAGGGACCCTAACGTCAACCTTTAACTTCCCTTCCCCATTCTACTTGTTTTTCTTACAATAGGGGGAGGAAGGGATAGGAAACATTTTAAACAATCTCAGAAGCTTTTGAAGAGCTGCCACTGGCCAGGGGAAGAGAGGATTTCAAGAAATAACTTCCGATTTATTTCAGATAGTTAGGAGAAGGGGGAAAGGGAATAAGACCTTTCTCTTCATTTCTTTTCTCCCCCCCTTACCCCCTTAATCCTATTTTAGTTGAGGTCTGACCTTGGAAATTTCCAAAGGACTTTAATCTCCTGTACTTCAAATTGCTAAAGGGAGCTGAAAGAAAGAGTGTGTGCATGTGGGTAAAGGTGGTTTAAAATGGTTTATTTATGAATGGTTTAGGCTTTCCTGATAGTAAGAATGTTAACTAGTTCGTTAGGCACTCTCTGTAAATGTAAACCTTTTTAAAAAAAAAAAATTTATTTCCTCCTTTTTTTCCTTCAGACAAAATGCATTCAATCATTAAACCTCAGCTGAGAAAAATGATCTTAAGCCTCCTGCCTCTGGGCAGATCTGACACACTCAAACGTTAATATTCTCAGATAGCTTGGAAATGCCATTTGGTGCTTTCTATAACTACACTGCTCTTCCCCAATTCCCCGCTGCCCTCTGCAACTTCTACCAGAGAAAACAAATTACCTTCATCTTGAAAGGGGGAAGAGGGGTGGGTAGAAAACAAGAGAATGAATTATTTTTATAAATATTTTAGAGATATAAAAGAAATCCAGGCACTGAATACGTTATGCAGATCTCAAATTAGGGGAGGTACGAACTCATTGAAATCATTAAGTATTTCACTTTTCAGATGAAAGGCTTATTTTGCATTGCCATGTAGAATTCTGATGTAATTCGAAGTGTCATTTTGGAGGGGTTTTGGTGATTAAGACGTTTTCATTTCTCTCATTAAAGGGCCGATTTTCCTGATGTGGGTTATAACTTCATTCCAATCTGAAATTTCAGCCACCCCTTCTCCCCGCCCAAAAAAAGGTCTATATTTACGACTGATTTTTGAAAGAATAACACATCCAGTTGTATACATATTTTTAACTGCTTTTGATTGTATTGAATTACGAAATGCAGAAACCACTTTGCTGTCATTCTCAAAAGTCCATTTTAAATCACGAGATACGTCAAGGTATAATTACTCATATTTAAAACATTCTGTAATTATAAGAAGAAAGAATAGAAAAATGGCTTTAATAAAAGGCTATTGGAAGCAATTGACTCTCAACAAATGTTGGTCTTTTATGAAGTTCATAATTTCCCAGTAAATTATTTTTAGTTACTAAACATCTTAAACGTGAAGAACCTTAAAAGAATTCCTCATCTGCTACCACACATACACGCACAGAAAAAAATAATAATAAAGTTTTCTAAAAGTGCATTTTTAAAAGACCTCAGAGACGGAAATATTTCTCAGGAAATGTCGAACACAAATGTCTATATAATAATATCTACATGAAATAATAAATCAAAATCAGTTTTTTTTTTTAATCTGACAAAACACAATAAACAGGTTTAGAACATTGTTTGAAGCATTTTTTAGCTCTCCAAAAAACCAGTAATAGATGATGCCCTATTGGGAAAGATAACATGTGTTTTCTTGTAGCTTGGTGGGAAAAATATTTTTTGCTCTTTGTAAAGGAAATTAGATATATATTTGGGGAAAAAGAATATAATGTTTCACTGTGATACGGTCCAACAAAAACCCAGGAAATTCAAAGTTCAACTGATGCTTGGCTAAAAATTCACACCATTGTGCCCCTTTACTGATGGCAGATTTAGAAGCCCAGAATGGATGGGTGAACCTCTAGTTTCCTAACCTCAGCCTCGTATGTCCAAACACCAGATTGTTACTTAAATATTAGCCGGTCTCAGACAGCCTGCCATTTTTTTTCTGTTTGTTTTCCCTTGTAGATTTTATATCTTTGCTGGTCTTTACAGCACATCACCAGAAATGTATATACTGCGTTTTAATCCCAGTAGCTGATGCTGTCTCTGGACAAACTGAATTTCTTTTCAATGGGAAGGGTATTGAACAAGAGAGGAGAAGAACCACAGAATCACAGGGTGTTTGAGCTGAAAGAAACTGCGGATACAGAGAAAGTAAGAGAAAACACAGATGGAATGAAAAACTGGATAGAAGGGGACCTAGAATTGTCAAAGGATTTCTTTTGGTCTATGCCTAGAAACACATTAACTGTTAGGAAGCCATCCCTTCATGAAAGTCTCATTTCCAGAATCAAATTATAGGACCCAACACACTGTCAAATATTTAAACCTCTAGTTCCACACCATTTGTAGATTTCGAGATCATTAATTTACTACTAGATTGTTAATTACAATGAAGTAATGGCAAACTGGGCTTGTAGATTTTATGGACGCCACTTCTGTGTGAGTGATTGTTAATACTAAAAGCTTAAACTTTAACTGCATTTTAAGCATTTGGGACTGGAGCGAAAGCGGGAGCTGTGAGTAAATGCTTTCAGCAGGTACGTAGTTAGTTATTAAAATGGGCTTTGAAGCTCTCTTTTGGTATATTTCTGCATATTTTAAGGGTCCAAGCAAAAAAAAAAACAAAAAACTTTTTTTTAATACACTTAATTTGGATTTCATTGAATTTTCTTCATGCACTGATGTTAGGATATTTTGACAAATGTAATTCCCCAACCCCTCTGTATGAAAGAAAAGAAACTCTTTCTTGAAGAGATTTAGAAAGGGGAAGAAAAATCCTTTTTAAAAGGCTTAGGGGTAAGGAGGAGTAAAGGGAATAAGTGGTAAGGGAGGCTTTATTTTCTAAAGCTCAAATTCCAAAGAAGAAGGACATTCTACGTAAGAACTGAAACTAATTTACCTGAACCCTTTGTCACTGCCTGGCTCTTGACTATTAAATGATTCTTTTCAGTAGCCAATAAAACCAAATCAAAAGCATGTTTTGGGTGGAGGGGTGGTGCCAGACAATTCCCCCCAAATGAAAAGCCAAACTATGCTGTGTTTGTTTTGGTTTTCCCCTAAGAGGATTTTCAGAGAAGGGGCTGGGGTTTGGGCCACCCTCCTTGGCCCCACTCCTGTGGGGGAACATAGGGGACTGTTTCGCTCTCTTCCACGAAGCTAAACTGCCCATCGGTATTACCCAAAAAGGAAAGAGAAAGCTCCTGCCCTGCAGTCAGGTCTACAAACCCTGATGTTTTGTCTTTGTTTCCCTCTCAAAGGCTGTTTTAAGATCCCTGCCAACGCAGAGTTGGGGAACTGTTTGTCACTTTTCAGAAAACAGCTCAGACTTTCTGGGCCTTAATATCCCTACCTTAAACAGCACCGATATTCACTGCCTTCTGTCTTCGAAGATGCTAGAGGTGTTGTTTGCAAAGATCTGGGAATCCTTAAAAGCAAACAGCTACATAAAAACAGAGAGATTAAAAAAATATGACAGCCCACTTCATTCCATTCCTGATGCCCAGTTGGTTTGAATACGTAAGAATCCCATAACAGTGCCTAATAATGATTACTAATAATAAAAGTATCTAACACAGAGTGGGCCTTCAATATTGAATATTTAACCTTAGTAGAGGTATTAGCCTTTCAAAGTCTTCCCACTTTTAAACTGGAAAGGATTTTTTGCCCTATTTTATCAAGTCGCGGAAGACGTGAAGATAAGACAGTTCGATAATTACAGTCCCCAGACTTTCCATGCTTGAACAAGGATTTGAGACCTTATTTCAAGTCTCTTTTCCAGACAATGAAATGCACCCAATTGAGAAATGAATGAACTAAAGCTTTTCTCTGCTCTCCCGTCCAAATTAGATTGGTTACTCAATTTGACTGAGTGCTTAGAAATTAGTCAATAAGGCAACTAATTAATAATTTGACTGGGGGGGAAAAGTCAATTTCTCAGCCGCACACAGACACAAGTCTGAGGGCTTCCTGAGGCACCTCGCCACATGACTCCAGCAATACCTTGCTGCATTGAAAATCTGCAGGCTGAGTTAAAAAGGGAATCCCGGGTTCAGTTCACTTTATATTAGGCCTTTACTTCTACTGGAATAGCATAGTAGAGGAATATGACATACAGAGAAAAAAAGCAGTGAGAGATAGTTAATACAAAATATAGTAATATATTGTATGTAATTATATTGTATATATTATATATTTATAAACTACATTGCAAAAAAAAATAATAATATGGTCTTATAATCATGATGCAGCAAGTATTTTTTATGTGCCAGGTATTATGCTAAGTAAGCACTCTGAATACATTATCTTATTTAATCCTGTGATCACACAATGAGGTAGGTACTATGATCCCCGTTTTACAGGTAAGGAAACTGAGGCCCAGAGAGCTGAACCGCTTACCAACCAAGAATAAAACAGCCAGATTTTTGAACCCAGATTCATGGATTCCAACTCTTGCTTTCCAATTCTTCTCTATAAGCACAGGGAAAATTAACGAAGGGACTCTTTGCCAATTTTCCTCCTGCCCAGAGGAAACCTGGCATCCTGGACTGACCCTAATTTGGTATGTGGCCATGGACAAGGCATAGTGAGCCTCAAGTTCCCATGGACAAAACCAGGAAGGTCCTCTAGCAGTGGTTCCATAAAATAGCCTTATCATTTGATGCATCTGGTTCTACCAAGAAACATGTTTTTTAAGAAAATATCACATTAATTAAATATCTGGTTGTATTCAAAAGATGGCAAAACTCGAAAAGACGCTAGGATTTTTTTCAGTGTAGAGTGAACCTTAAGAGAACATTTAGAAAGCCTTTGTGATTGAGTTGTTAAGGACAAAAACCAGCCTGGGTTTGATTCAAGCTCTATAACTTTCTGGGAAAATGGGGCTTCACCTCACTGAGCCTCACTTTCCTCCTCTGTAAGCCTGGAATGATAGTATTAACACATACGTACACACCTCATAAAGTTGTTGTGCGGCTTGAGTGAGAAGATGCTTATATTGTGAACAGCAGAGTGCCTAGCACATAGCAGATGCTCAGTAAGTGGTACCTAGAATAAGGATGATGGTAATGGAGGTGATGATGAGGATGATGGTGATGTTGATGGTGATGATGGCATGATAACGTTGGTGACAATGGTGATGATATACAATGATTGGGGTGAGAGTGGTGTTCTTAGCAAAAGGGTTGATGGTGATGGTGTTGATTTACTCAGTTTACAAATGAGATAATTGAAGCCCCAAAGTCATACGCTAATAACCAGCTGAGGGGAGACTAGAAATCTATTTCCTGGTGCTGGCGCATTGCCTTTTCCATTGCCCCATGCTAAAAATAAGTGGAGTAGGATTTAGCTGAAGGAAGCTGGGAACTGCAGGTCAGAGCTGAGAACCAGCAGCTTCAGCCTTTTCTCCTCCACCCCCAGCTCATTTTACAATGCCAGAGAAATCACTTTGTCCTCACCAGACCTCACACACTGCCTTTTATGGATGATGCCACCATCTGATGCTTAACTGAGAGGTAAGGGAAGAAGGTGAGTTGAGGAAACTGCTTTTTAACCAATAAGTAGCTCCCAGTGATTTGAAGGCAGCTGATCTCACACTACATTTTGAGAAATTCTCCCTGGGGGAATTGATTTACTTTCTGGTTTCAGCCCAAGAGATAAAAATAATCCATTGAATTTGTCAATTTCATTTTCCAGATGGGGCTAAGTGGTCCCTCAAGGGGCTTGTGATGAACCCTGTGAGAAACCAGAGTTGAAGGAAAAGAGTAGAATGAGAGAGAGAAACAAAAAAAAACAACATAGATGCTACATGCCAAGCAGTAGCAGCAGAATTGACATTTCAGGTCAGCACAGATTCCCAAAGAGCACTGAGTTTTCCTAATAATGAGAGAAATTGGTTTTAGGCTTCAAACGAACCACACCATCAGGGGACAGTTGCCCCAGGAGTCCAAGGCTAACAAATAGGAAGAACAGGCAATACATTTCCCCTGAGGTATCCATGGCAGACATTGCTAACAGATAGTGGCATTCTCCACCCAAGCCCAAAGCAGCCTCCCAGTCTCTGAATCCTAGAGCTCCAAGCAGCCATGAGCAATCAATCAGAGTGGACACAGAGATTAAAACTATTTTTTACTCAGCATGTGAGTAAAAGACCAGTAAGTGATTCATAAGGTCCTCTGCCTCAAAAAAAAAAAAAAAAAAAAAAAAAAAAAAAAAACCACGAAAACAGTAATAGACTAGATCAGGGGAGGGGTTATCATGTCAGGTAAAAACCACATAGGAACTCCAAGGATTTAGGCTTCCCAGGCTGGTCACATCCCAAATATCATAGGTGATAACTCATTAATTATTTACTCATCCATTCATTTGCTCATTCATTCATTCACTCCCTCACTCATTCACTTTCTCATTCCCTTGGTCATCCATTTTTAAATTAGACAAATATTTACAAATCGACAAATCCTGGATGCTGGAAGTATAAAAATGAATGAGACGGATCCAACTTCTATCTACGTGGAGCTTATAACCTGAGAATATTTTTTCTTTAAAAAAAAATAAAACTCAATTTAACAATTACACAATTAATTGTTTTCAATTGTGATCATTGCAAGGAAAAGTAGGACTAGATACTTTGAGAGCATAGATCAGGGATTTGGCTTAGTTCAGCAGGGAAAGGTAGAGGTAGAAATCAGGGCAAACTTCCCAGAGAAAGGAACATTTGAGCTGAACATTGAAGGATGAGGAGTTCATGAGGCAAAGAGGGGAACAGGGTTTTCCAGGTGGAAGGAAAGACTTCTGCAAAGGCCTGGAGGTGGTAGAAGGACAGCACATTGCTGAAAGGAAGAGAAGGTCAGAGGGATGGGAGCCCAGAGAGTGAAGGGAGGAATAATGTGAGATGATGCTACAGAGGTGGGCAGGTAGCAGTGTCCCCTTTCAAACACGAGCCTAAGTGTGACCTGCATCTGCTAAAAATACTTCAGTGACTGTCCCTTGCCCTCAAAAGAAACTCCAAACCTCTTACCATGCTCTGGTCCTACTCACCTCTCCAGCCTTACCCAATGCGATCCTTTCTCATGGAAGACAACCCAGACTAAACATCCAGGTTCTTGAAGAGAAGACGCTCAAAATGTAAGCCCTGTAAGAGCAGAAATGAAATCTGCTGCATTTCCTGCTGCATCCTTAATGCCCAGGGTCCTTGGTACAATGCCAGGCATAGAAGATGAACTTGAGAAATACTGTAAATGTAAAGATGAGTGATTTTTTGACCCCACCCTTGGCACAGTGCCTAGCACACGGCATTGTTTGTTCAAATACTAAGAGAAGAAGAACAAAGAAGGGAGGGATGGAAAGAAGGAATAAAGGGAACAAAAAAAGGAAGGGAAGGGAAGAAGGGAAGGGAAGGGAGGGAGGAAGGGAAGGGAGGGAGGAAGGGTGGAAGGGAGGGAGGGAGGAAGGGAGGAAGGGAAAGAGGGAGGGGAGGGGAAGGGGAAGAAAACTGCCCATATAGGTATTGGGGAGAGGTATATGCCAAAAACCAAGGTTTTCAAAGTTCTAATTCTCATACAAAAAGATCCAGTCATCCTAAAGTATTTCAAGAACAAAGTATTACAAAAAAAAAAAAAAAGATGTGTATTCACCAGCCTGGGAATACATGGGCCAGTAGCAAGGAGAAGGAGGCCTGACTCTCTGTGAGATGGGTGGGGCCCATTTGGATGCTTCAAGCCAAAAAGCATTTTTGTGGCCTCATAATTTCTGAACGCTCTTGGCGAGGCTAACTGACTCCAGGCTCAGTCTCCTGCAAAAACTCGTCTTTGCAATTCCTCAGTTCAACCTCATGTAAACGGGTCAAGCTATCTGTTGGGCCTCAGTTTCCCCATCTGTAAAATGAAGTAATTAGATTAGACCATTTCTAATCTAACCTTAACACTGAGTCAAGCCTCTCTTAGGTACTCTTCTCGGAGTGCCACATCAACCCTAAAACTAATAATAATGATGATATAATCATAGTAATTATTATTAAACGAGCTACCACTTATTGAAGCACTTTTTATTTCATCTTCACAACTATCATATTAGGACACCTATGATCTCTATTTTACACATGAGGAAACTGAAGTTCAGAGAGGTTATGTACCTTGCTCAAAGTAGTGCAGCCAGTAAGGAGAAAAGTTGGAATTTGATCTCAGACATGTCTGAGCCCAAACTCATGCTCCTCAAACCTCTATCCACAGCTCTAGCAGGTCCTGACAGAGCCAGTGTTTACAGAGCACAAACACGAGCACAGATCCCCTAGTGCTTGCGGGAGGCAGGGAGAAAACAGGAAGGGAAATGTTTGCAGTGATAACATCGTTATTGTTGTCTGCCCAGCCTCCCTTCTAAGGTATTTTGTTGTTGTTGTTCTGGTAAAAGGGCCCCTCCCTCATAAAACAGGGTTTTAGAGAATGTGCTTCCCCAGCTCCGTGTGGTTCTAATGCAACCACTAATCACATAACCCCACGATGGCAACATTCACGTGTGACATGGATCACATGACCAAAGCCTGCACAATCATGGTATAGTAGGCCATCTCCTGGCTGCAGTGATTGGTTCAAGTAGTGGACATGTGACCCAAGACAGGCCAATCAGAGCCCTTCCATGGTCTGAAGTGGATAGGAAGAGGTGTCCTCTTTCCTCTAAGGATGCTAAGCTGAGATGATAGAAGCTTCGAGTTTCCTGTGACCTTGTCCCACTGCCACCCAAGCCACTGTGCCATGGAAAAGAAGTACCATTGGAGGGGAGAATATGATCAACAGAGAAGCTGCGATTAGAGATGGACAGAACAAGCCTTCATCTCATGGATGGGCTGCTGAAACCAATTCTATACCTGTCATTTCCAGTTATTAAGCTCATAAGGGCTTGAACTTGGATTCTATCACTTGCAATCAACAGATCTCCAAGAGATTTTTGACCAGCATTCCACAATTGTGACCATATCCCATCACACACACCTACATACTATCTACTACTTAGAAATTTTACACAGATCTGAAAAGGTGTATTAGGGAGAAAATAGGTGAGGGAGAAGCACTGAGAGAAAATAGACCCCAAATTGGCTCATGCATTGATACCATATGAGCTTGAATGTCTCCAGAAATCAATGGCTACTCTTTACCAAACATGAGCTACTTTAGCTCATTTAAACCCCCAGATAATCTCATAACATAGAACAGATATGTCCATTTTTCAGGGAGAGAAAATTGTGGCATACAGGAATTAAGTTGCCAGACAACTAGTATGTGACAGAGTCTGGAGTTTTGAACCCAGATCTGTGTCACCTAAATTTTTGTTTTGTTTCTTTTTGAGATAGAGTCTTGCTCTGTCACCAGGCTAGAGTGCAGTGGCGCAATCTTGGCTCACTGCAACCTCCACCTTGCAGGTTCAAGCAATTCTCCTGCCTCAGCCTCCCGAGTAGCTGGGACTACAGGCACACGCCACCATGCCCAACTAATTTTTGTATTTTTATTAGAGACGGGGTTTCACCACATTGGCCAGGATTATCTCGATCTCTTGACCTTCTGATCTGCCCACCTCGGCCTCCCCAAGTGCTGGGATTACAGGTGTGAGCCACCGCACTTTGCCAATTCTCTTCCTTTATTAAAACTACATCAGATTGTCTCCATCTGACACGTAAGTTTGGATGCTAATACTTTGATATGTCAAGGGAGATGCCTGAGCCCAGAAGGTCTGGAATTGACCCTGAGACATCCTGATACACGATGTTTCTTTTCAGGCTTATAGGTAAAGCTTAATCCTAAAAGAAAACATCCCCAGGGCCATGGCTGCCATGTTCAGCAGGCTGCCTTCATTTCCAGGAACCAGTGCCTCTGTGCACAGAGGGCAGACAGTTAGCAACATTCAGCCACTTGTTATTACAAAGGCGAAGATATGAAAATTAGCGTGTCTGATGGATGTGGTATAAAGCAGGACAGAGGCCTTTGAAAGCAGAGAGAATGGGGAAAATGAGAGATAATATTCTCATCACTTACACTGCTTTGAACCCCCAATCTAAAAGTACTTTTCAACATACTCTCAGCATTACTTTTCATCCTGGGGGAGAAAGACAGAGTTTCTGATGACCCTGAATTCCAGATTGGTTCTGGGTTGGTTTCTGGGTCAAGAAAAACAATAAAGCAGAAATTAGGAGTCAGTTAACTATTCTGCTGCTCTCAGAGCAATCTGTGCTTAAGCTATTTATTCCAACAATGTTTCTTGAACATTTGCTATATGCCAGACACTCTTGTAGGCACAGCTGTGAATGAGACAGGCTTTCTCAAAGTCGTATTTCTGAACCACAGATCTGATCACGTCGTGCTCCTTATCTGCCTTCAGTGACTCCTCATTGCCCACAAGATAAATTCCAAAGAACTCAACATGGTAGCCAAAGCCATTCATTGTTGGGTCTCTTCAATTTAATCTCTATCTTTTACTTATTTCCCATTCTCATCCCTTCTGATCCATGCTGTAGCTGCACCAAACTTCTGTTTCCCCCGGCCCCCAGGCCTTTAAGCCTGCTGTCCTTCTTCCTTGGAGTGATCTTACCGACAATGCCATTATTGTCCTCTTGCCCACTCATTGCCTGCTTAACTCACTCATGTCACTTCTCCAGGAATCCTTTTTGATTTCCACCTTTTCCAACAGTGTAAAGCATCTATAAAGGGTATTGTTGTTTTGTCAAATTCACGTATCTTTTCCTCTTCTCTAGTCATAGAAAACCCCTGCTCCTTTGCAGAATGCATTCGATGGAATTCAAGTGGGGTTCTCCTAGGCTTTCTAGGCCATGCACAGGTGACTTGAGCCTGGACTGTCCCTGAACTATTACCAGGATCCCACTGATCTCTGAGTGCCACAAGAGAAGGACATAGAATGCCTGCATGCTTCACTGATCTTACCACAGCACCTGACACAGGTGGATAATCCACCTGGTGGGGTATCCACAAATATATTTTGAATAAATAATCTAAATGTTGCTTTAAAATGTGATAAGGCTAAAAGGAGCTGAGGTTTCTCCCACTAAAAATCCTTATTTTCAGTTCTCAGAGGACCAAATTTCAAGTTAGAGTGACCTGGGTTCAAATCCTAGCTTCGCCACCTAAGAACTTAGAGGTCTTGGGCAAGTGGCTTAACCTCTCCAAGGTTCAGATGAGATGACATATGCAAGATGCTTACAGCAGGTACCAGCACACAGTGAGAATCAGTAAATGTTGGTGGTCTGAGGTCTTATTTAAATTAAGGAAATAATACCCTGGATAGCAGATACCACATGGAGTGGTGGAAACTGCACTGCCCCAGGAGAATGGAGACTTTGGTGTGTGACCCAGCTCTGTGGTTTACCAGCAACACACCTTTGAGTAAGTCATTCCCCTTCCTGAGCCTCCACTCCTTATGTATAGAATGCAGATAATGACATGTGCTGAGCCTGACTTGTGGGGTTGTTATGAGGCTACAAATGAGATCGTGCTCATGAGAATTTAAGAAGTACAAAATACTGAATATGTGAACTTTTTTTTACTGTAATTACTATGATCCTTATAGCAGTCTCAATCTAAATTCTTATATTTTGTTCTTCCCAGCTACAGACATGAGCATTTCATTTCTGGATCATTGATCTATGAGTCAGGATAGGTTTGCTGCTGTAACAAACATCCACAGTATCTAATAACCTAACACAATGGAAGCTTATGTCATGGTGCACTCTGGTGGGGGTGGGGGCAGGGGGACCTTGCTCCCTATAGACTTTCAGAGACCCAGGCCCCTCCATCTTGGCATTGTCAGCATCTGCAACACTTGGCGTTCAAGGTTTCCATGAAAAGTAGAGAGAATAACTAGAAAAGGGTTCAGCAAATTACAACCTGTGGGCCAATTCCAGTCCACCATCTCTTTATTGGTGTAAATAAAGTTTTATTGGAACATAGCCATGCTTATTCATTTACATATTGTCTACGGCTTCATTTGTGCTACTGTGGCAGAGTTGAGTAGTTGTGACAGAGACCTCATGGCCCAAAAAGCCAAAAATACTTACTATTATGACAGAAATATTTGCTGGCTCTTAACTGGAAGACCATGCAAGGGTTTTATGGCCCAGTCTGGAAGGAGCATACATCACTTTTGTCCACATTTTGTTGGCCAGAACTCAGGGGCATGGTCTCAGCTGCAAAGAAGGCTGGGAAATGTAGTCTTCTTGTGTGGCAAGAGGAAAATGAGGCAGAGTTTGGCAGTCTCGTGGTTTGTCTCTGCCATGATGTTATTATATTAAACAAATATATTTTGAGGCTGGCACGGTGGCTCACACCTGTAATTCCAGCACTTTGGGAGGCCAAGGCAGGAGGATCATTTGAGGTCAGGAGTTTGAGACCAGCCTGGCCAACATGGTGAAACACCGTCTCTACTAAAAATACAAAAATTAGCAGGGCGTGGTGGCAGGTACCTGTAATCCCAGCTACTTGGGAGGCTGAGGCATGATAATCGCTTGAACCTGGGAGGCAGAGGTTGCAGTGAGCCAAGATCGTGCCACTGCACTCCAGTCTATGCGATAGAGTGAGACTTCATCTCAAAACAAACAAACAAACAACAAGTATGTTTTGAGCACCTAAAGTACAAGGCATTTGGGGGGACCTGGGGCTGAAAAGATGAATCAGACAGGAGTACATTAGCAAGGAGCTCACCTCAAGTTAAGGAGGTGGACAGATAATAATGAGGCAATGATGATAATAGTGACAGTAACAGTCAAAAATCATCAAGCCTTTATCACACAGTGGGCACTTGCTAAGCTTAATGTGCATCATCTAACTGGCACAAAAACTCTAAGTTCAGATCTATTATCTTCATTTTCAAATGAAGAAACTGAGTCACACAGTTGATGATTGAGTAAAAGGAAAAAAAAAAACAAAACACCAGATTCAAACCCAGATCTGTGTGACTCCAATGCCTGAACTCTTGAGTGCTTTGCTAAATAGCTGCTCTACTTAAAATTCTCAATAGTGCTGCTGGAAAGGACATGCACAGGATACTGTGGGAAGGGCTTCTGTGACTGTCAGGGTCCCAGCAAGAAGCAGGTGGCACCTTGAAAAGAGTTTATCAGAAGAAAGTTTAATGAGCAGACCCTTTGCAGAGATGTGCCAGGGTTAAGGGAACAGAGAAGGTTTGGTGATGAATCCATGGATTAGCTGTAGTTCAGAGCCGTTGCCACCTGTGGGCTTAAAGGGGTGTGGGTTGGGATGGTGTCACCAGAGCCTAGTAAATGCTGGATCTCTAGAAGTGGGGCCCCTTGACAGGCAGCCATTGCACAGTAAGGAAGGGAGTGGAAAGTTGATTGAATAAATGCCTTGGCCTTCTCTCCTTCACCCTCCAGTCTCCTGCTGGTGCCCCCTATTGGCCAAACCCAACAGGAGGTGGGCACTGAGCAGTGCGGAGGACGACAAAAGGCATAACCAACATAGTTCCTAAACTAATCTTTAGAATGGCTTTCAAAGAAGTCCCAGAGAAATTGTATATGCCTTTGGAAATTGACGTATGAGCTCAAATATCACAGTCACGGACCGGTTACAACATCCTCACCAATATCACTAACCTACAGGAAATTTTCCTTTATATTACAAATCAGCCATCTATTGAATTGAAGGGCAGGACAGCTAACCACTTGCAATATCTTACCCATGTGACAGCTTTCATCTTTTTGTTTTGTTTTGTTTTGTAAGAGTAAATTGGAAAGCTAGGAGCAGAAGTGAAGTTGGGGACCAGCCCGTTTCCCACTTTGGGATATGCTATTTATCCTGAGAAACTGACAAACATCCAACTTTAGCCTCAGATTGAGAAACTTAGAGTGGCCATTCCTCCTGAATTTTCAACTCAAGTCCATCTAATTGCTGCTCACCTTCGCAGGGTCTGTTCAGTCGGGAACAGTTTCAGAATATGGCTTTTTCATCCCAGCTGCTTCCACAGTT
This sequence comes from Mandrillus leucophaeus, assembly GCF_000951045.1. Taxonomy (NCBI): domain Eukaryota; kingdom Metazoa; phylum Chordata; class Mammalia; order Primates; family Cercopithecidae; genus Mandrillus; species Mandrillus leucophaeus. Next base: position 614,776 of record NW_012107585.1, read on the forward strand.
CTAGGGCCCTTTTTCCTCTTCAGAAGAGATGACAATTGGACGTCTATTGCCCATTTGAAAAGAACCTACCTACAATGGTCTTTGACCAAGCAGGGCTGCATTCAAAACTCAATAGTCAATGAAAGGGTACATTTTCCAACCTCAACCCAGCTAGCTAAGAGTTTCCCATGATACCTCAAAGAGCATCACTTTGCCACATCCTCTACCCTTCTCCATATCTATGGGCTAGCCTGGGTTGAAACGGCTAAAATAAAAGATAAAGGAATTCTTCCACATCATTTCCACTTTGTGTGGTTTGAAACGGTTACCTTTGGCCAGGCGTGGTGGCTCACGCCTGTAATCCCAGCACTTTGGGAGGCTGAGGCGGGTGGATCACAAGGTCAGGAGATCGAGACCATCCTGGCCAACATGGTAAAATGCCATCTCTACTAAAAATACAAAAAATAAAAATAAAAAATTAGCCAGGCGTGGTGGCGGGTGCCTGTAGTCCCAGCTACTCAGGAGGCTGAGGCAGGATAATCACTTAATCCCGGGAGGCAGAGGTTGCAGTGAGTAGAGGTTGCAGTGAACCGAGATCATACCACTACACTCCAGCCTGGGTGACAGAACAAGACTCTGTCTCAAATAAAAAAAAAAAAAAAAAAAAAAAAGCTTATCTTTGCCATATTCTTCTCATGTAATTCAATTTAATGAAGTGCTTTAATTACCTAGAAAACGAAACATTGGTGGAGTTCCCTAGGGCGAGCATGATTATTTCTGAATGGGATGACTGAAAGTAAGGTTAATTTTAGGAGAAAAGAGAAAACTGCCTGACTTCCTTTTTGTCAAATCCAATCAGTTTCTTTCACCAGCCACAATGCAGCATTGACTGTATCAGAACACCATTCCTTGGTGCCCACCTGTGATCGGAAGTTCTGCTGATCAGGCAGAACTGCCTGGTGGGTAAGAGCGTGAACTTTAGAATCAGAAAGACCAGCTATGTGACCCTGAAGAAGTTACCTGGATTCTTAGAGTTCGTTTTCTAACAGGTAAAATGGGGTCCATAGTTGCCCTGGTTGGTATCCTGATTGTTCTCATTGGTGTTCTCCTGAAAGCAGAGCCTTAGTCATGAACCTGTGTGCAGGTAATTTACTTGGAAGGTGATATCAAGAAGGAAGAGTGAGCAAGTGAGAAGGAAAAATGCCATTTTATGACTGTATTTTCAAGGTCATTGCCCTAGGCAACAGGGTCTTGATTTTGCAAGGACCTTGGAGAAGTGCACGAAATGCCTCCCAGGTCTATGCCCATGGAGAATGGGAGGTTAGAGTATTTATTCAGCTAGTCCCTGCACTCCTAGACAGAGCTTGGCTGCCACCTAGCAGGCTCAGTGTTAGAAATGACCTAGGACAAATGCAGAAACACAGACAGCAAGTCCCTGAGACTGCCGCCTTAAGGTGAGTCTAAGTTCATGGGGGAACTATCCACCGCTGCTGAGGCTGAAACCAGAATTGACTGGTAATGTGCACCATGGCATCTGTGACATGTGCCTAGAATTCTAAAAAATAAATGAGATGAACACAGCTCCGGGCAGATAGTAAGCACCCAATAAATAACAGCTGCAAGTGGTAGTGCTAAGTAACTTGGCAATTCCACAAGTACTACTACATGGTCAGGCAATCTAACAAATGGGTTTCCTCCTTTCATGTGCCAACACTGATCCATTGGGATTGGCTGCTCTATTGTGGGAAGGATTCTGAAACACCATCTGAGCTCAGTGGGAAGTAGTATGGTGATGGACTATTGATGTCTGCCAAGAGAGTGGGGTGGAGAGTGGTGGTACATAGGTTACAAATCTTGTATGGCCAGTTTTTAGAATATGCTATTTCAGCTGGGTGTGGTGCCACTTTGGGAGGCTGAGGCAGGTGGATCACTTGAGGTCAGGAGTTCGAGACCAGCCTGACCAACATGGTGAAACCCTGTCTCTACTAAAAATACAAAAATCAGTCGGGCGTGGTGCACGTGCCTGTAATCCCAGCTACATGGGAGGGTGAGGCAGAAGAATCAATTGAACTTGGGAGGCAGAGGTTACAGTGAGCCAAGATCGTGCCACTGCACCCCAGCCTGGGCGACACAGCGAGACTCCATCTCAAAAAACAACAAATGAAATGAAATGAAATGAAACAGAATATGCTGTTTATCTCTGCAAGTTTTTCATGTCATACCTAGAGGGTAAGCATCTTCATCTGTAAAATAAGGACAATAACATGCTTGACCTTCCTGTTTCACAGGCAGACTTTGAAATCCTAAGTTTGAAAGTGTTTGGAAGGATATAGGCTGTACATTAATGCGAGAGCTTTTTAGTCAGCTCTCTCCTCCCCACTTCATGGTGTTCTCCTGAAAATACCTTGCGGGTAAAGTGGCTCCCTAAGCAGACAAACCTGGTTCTCTTCATCTACTTGAAGGTACTGAAGGAGACTGATTCATGGCTCACAGACTCTTATATGTGGCAACAAACCTTGCAGTTGTTTTTCTCTGCCCATCACCCTTTAACTTTTCTCATAGTAAAATGGTCCCTGAATTCCTCTGTGGATCCTCCATACAATCAGTCCATGTGGTTTGGAAAGGGTTGATGACCCTGCTCTTGCTCCAGAAATAACAGTTTTATTGGCCTAAGCCAAGAGTCAGCAAACTATAGCCTATGGGTCAGTCACCTGATTTTACAAATACAGCTTTATTCAAAGACAGTGATGCCAATTCGTTTACTTATTTTCTATGACTTTTTTCATACACCAACAGCAGAGTTGTGTCGTTGCAATAGAGATCACATGGTTCACAGCCTAAAATATTATCAGACCCTTTAAGAAAAATATGCCAATCCCTGGTCTGAGCTAATCATACTGCCCATTTCCTGGATACCATGATTGGTTCATAGATCAAATTTAACTCCAGTCAGGCCAATGAAGCTCAAAGCTCTCTTTCCTTTGAACATGAGGCTGAGAGGATGTGAGGTCTGGAGTCCTTGCAGCCATTTTGCAGTTATGAGGAAGGATTTATCTCTCTTCCTTCAGGGATCAAACAGAGGAGGCAAGACCTACACAGTTGACAGACACAATGGAAACCGTAGAATAACGAACATATAAGGCTTTGGAGAGAGACTGCATAGATAAACAATGTTTAGAGGAAGCTTCCGGGAGGTAGTATGATTGAGGCTGGACCTAAGAACTAGCAGAATTTGAACATAAGGAAAAAAGGAAAAGGATGTATCAGGTTGAGGGGGAGGCACAGCATGAACAAAGACATGGGTGGGAGTGAGTAGAGAAGATCAGTGGTGTTATAAGGAGTGCCTTACTGGGGAGAACACTATTCAAATCACAGTGATTTGAACCCACATTCGACCACTATGGAGACCCTTCTTTCAAGCTTCAGGCTAAAACGATATTCCCAGAAGCTTGAATGATAGAAATTGAAGAGATTCCTAGACATAAAATGCTAGCAATAGCAATGACAATTGTGACACAGCAGCTCATCATCCCTGGTGCTTACGGGTTTTTTTTCTGAGGGTGAACTGTAGTCCCCAGCTGGAGGAGTCATTGGGCGTGCACTAAGCACCAGGCTTTGTGCTAACTTGATTCCTCAACAGTCCTCTAAGGCACCCCCTGTTCTTATGCCCATTTCACAGAGGTAGAAACCAAGGCTTGGACAAGTTCAACAGTGAGCCCACAGTCAGGTTTCCGGACCAAGTTCACGACTACCACTTCTCAGCAACATCACTGCCTTTCCCTCCCAGCCCCCTTGTTGCTAGTATGTGAAGGAAGCCATGGAAATCCCTACATTTCTAGAATGTGCTCCCTCCTCGGCACCCTTCTGTGCCTCTGTGGCTCATGTTATCATGGGGGGCTAGGTGATGACATTCTGTTTACCTGGATACAGCTCAGTCCTTGTGTGGAAATTTCCATGCTGGAAGCATTTCTCTGATAAGGTGGGAGAGGACTAAGGGGACATTCCCAGGGGGACAGATGGCACCCAAATGCCTGTTCAGGCCTCTGATGCCCTTTCCTGAACCATCATTCCCAGAATAGAACCCAGACTCATCACTATGGCCCAAGGTCATTCATCCTTGGAATCCAGACTCATGAGAACTGTCTCTTATTCCCTCCTCTACCCTCTAGGATTCCTTCCTCCTTCCCTATTCCTATTTTTTTAATAATAGAGTCAGGGTCTCCCTCTGTCACCTGGCTGGAATGCAGTGGGGTGATCATAGCTCACTGCAGCTTCCAACTCCTGGGCTCAAGCCATCCTCCTACTTCATCCTCCTGTGTAGCTGCAACTACAGGCATATGCCGCCATGCATGGCTAATTTTATTAGCCTGTATAAAAGCTGAAGAATTGCAGGTGCTTCCTGCTGACCATGACATTTTGTATTAGCGGTGCATGGTGACACATGCCTGTAGTGGCACTTTTCATGTTTAATTCCTCACTTATCAAGCTCCATCTGCTGCAGCTATGAACCCAGCCAATGGGAGGTCATGCTATGTTGCCCAGGCTGGTCTCGAACTCCTGGGCTCAATCAATTCTCCCACACCTTGGCCTCCCAAAGTGCTGGAATTACGGGAATGAGTCATCATGCCCGGACCCCCATTCCCATTCTTGAACCCCTGAAGAAGGCTCAGTCAGGGGCTCCCCAGGAAGAAGCATTCTCTTTTCTCAGGAGCCCAACCCAAGACGGCCACGACCTGCCTGGAGATTACTCAGATGAGACTCATGCCTTAACCTTTGCTCTGAGGTCTTGGTCAGCAGGAAGTACCTGCAATTCTGCAGCTTTTATACAGGCTTATTATCTCCTATTGGCAGAGTTCACCACTCCTACAGATGGAGCTTGATAAGTGAGGAATTAGACCTGGAAAGCCCCAGTCGGTTGGGGGAACAGAAGGAGGAGCTGACTGCATTTGTTCCCACCTGTCCTCTGTGCCTCTGTTTCTCAAAGCTGTATCTTCATTTTTCCACATCATATGTGATTGTGAAAATTCAAATATAAAGAAACTAAAAATGTCCACGTAATCCCTTCTCCCATTCATATTCATAGTTACCAGTTTGATGCATTCTTCCAGCCTTTTAAATACGTTTTTAGATAAACTAGATTATACTACACATATTATTTTGTTAACTGCATTTTTCACTTGTGTATAAAACAGGCATGTCTCCATAGCAATATAAAAATATTGACATCATTTTTCTGAACAGTCATCCATTTATTCTATTGTTTGGACATACCATAATTTATTTACCCCATTTCCTGTAACAGACATTAAGGTTATCTTCAGTTTTTCAGTATTATAAACAACACAGCAGTGGACATCTTTGCCTATACATCTTTGCACCCCTATCCTCTGTTTTATTTCTTTGTTTTTGTTTTGGAGTCCATTCCTGGAAGCTGTGACTGCAAGGTTAAATGGGACTCACATGTTTAATTAAGACTTTCCTCTAAATCTAATTCTCAATTTATTGTCCCACCAGCAGTATGTAAAAATGCCGGTTATTCCACATCCTTGGCCTTTAAATAAGGATGCAGCACTGAAGGTTTTATTTTTCCTTTTAAGTCTTGAAAAAAAAGTTGTACAAAAAATAGTACAGAAAGTTCCAGTATACTCTTCATCCACCTTCCTCTGGTGTTGACATTTTATATAACCATAGCCTGATTATCAAAACCAGGAAATTAACAGTGGTTCAGGACTATCAATTAATCTACACAATGTATTTGGATTTTAACCAATTTTTACTAGTTTTTTTCTCTATTCCAGGATCCAATTCAGAATCCCATCTGACATTTAGTTAACATGTTTCCTTAATCCCTTCCAATACATAACAATTACACTTTCTTTACCTTTTTATGGCATTTTAAAAGAGGACTGCCCAGTTACGTGGAAGAATGGTCCTCAATTTGGATTTGTTGACTTTTCTTATGATTGGATTGAGGTCATAAATTGTGGGCAAGAATATGACAGAAACGATGTTGTGTCCTTCTCAGTGCATTGTATCCAGAAGCTCAAGATGTTACAATGTCTAATTACTGGTGATGCTAACTTTGACTACTTGGTGTCATTTGCCAGGTTTCTCCACCGTAAATTACTATTTATCCTTTTGTACTTAATACAGATCTTGGGGGAAGATAGTATAGTCGGGATCATGCAAATATCCTATTTCTCCTTCAACTTTGGCCCACTTGTCTCAGTATCCATCCACAGATCTTGTCAGATGCAGCATCTTTTAAAAATCGGACAAATAAAATTTTTAAAAAGTGGATAAAACATGCCAGATTAAACTAAGCAGTAGACAGTGAGTAAGTAGATTAATTTACTAGCAGACGAGGCACAAGCACAGACACTCACCCTAGAAGACATTATTTCCTTTATAGTGAGCACTGCAATGACCTACCCCAGCTGGGAGATTACCCATTATGAGGCCAGTAACATGGCAGTCTAGCAGGAATATGTGGGAAAGGGCTGGCAAGCCAAAGCACTCACCATCTTTCTTTAGCTTTCTTTTTTCTTTTTCCCTCTTTCTCTTTTTCTTTTTCTTAGCTGTTTCCTTTTCCTTTCACTTTCTCTCATTCTTTTCCTTTTTTTCCTTCTTTTTCATTTTCTTTTTGCCTTCCCTTCCTCCCTCCTTCTCATCCTTCCTTCTTTCCTTTTTTTCTTCTTTATTTTATGTGTTTTTCAACATTTACTACACACCTCTTTTGCACCAAATCTATATTAAGCATCAAATAAAGCATGGTCTCAACTCACTATGCATGGTGGCTCACGCCTGTAGTCCCAGCAATTTGGGGGGATGAAGCAGAAGGATCGCTTGAGCCCAGAAGTTCGAGACCAACTTGGGAAATATAGCAAGACCCTGTCTCTACAAAAATAAAAATTTAAAAAATAGCCAGGCATGGTGGTGCATACCTATAGTCCTAGTTACTTGGGAGGCTGAGGCAGAGGATCACTTGAGCCCAGGAGTTCAAAGTTGCAGTGAGCTACGATTGTGCCACTGCACTCCAGCCTGGGAAACAAAGCAAGACTTCGACTCTACAAAAAAGAAAATGGTCACAATACATTTTGCCAAGGATAGAAAAGGAATACTAATAGAGCATGCAATGACATGACAGCAGGAAAATTACAGCTGCGAGGGTCTGTGAGCATGGAGCACTTCCTGTTTATGATGGAACCCCAATAACTATCACCTGTACATTTTGATGGTATATCCAATCAGTGAAATAGTTTTATTATGCACCCACACTACACATATGCTTAGAATATAAATGATATATTTGTACAAACCCACAATCCTTTATTCAAAACTCTTGGGCCCAGAGGTGTTTCGGAAATGAGAATTGTTTTGGATTTTAGGAAGAGAAACTGGTGCGTGTATTGAATATTAGCTAACATCCCTATGGAGATATGGGTTAGCACTCTAAACAAACACAGAGAAAGAGACAAATATGATCAGTTACACTAAAGAGAATAAATACTGTCAATGGCCTCATATCTATTAGGATCAGGTATTGCCAAATAAGTGTATCTCAAACTTACCAAAAACACTTAAGAACTTTCAGCAGTTTATGGATTTTGGGCTTACAGATAATGGATTGTGGACCTGTGCTTCTATTATTGGTTAATGTCCCAAAGTATGCTACATACTGTAGGTAAGATTTATCTTTAGGAATTGTAGCTATAAACCCATATTTCAAATGGTCTTCTTGATAATTTTTAAGATTTTGGCCAGGCCTTAAACTAGGAATTAGAGACATGTCAGCTCTGCCATGTTATTTGTTTGCACTTATGTATCTTCCTGGTTTTATTTCTTCTTTGTAAGTACCTTCTTGTTTGCAATAATACCTTTTTAATACAACTTTCAATACTCGGATATTTTACAGGCATCTTTTCTAAGTTATGATGCCATAGGTTGTTTAGCTGTGGGCACTAAATGCATATCAGCACCAATCAGCTGACATCAGCTCCAGAGGTGACAACCAGCTGAGGAAACACTTTAGAGATATGACCCTCCCTCCCCAACTCCTTCCCAAGCCAGGCAAGTAGGCAGAGCTTGCAAGGAGGGGGCTCAGCAGGCTCATGTTCAAATCCCGGCTCCACTACTTGTTAGCAATGTAATCTTGGGTGACTTACTTCACCCCCTGTGCCTCAGTTTTACCATCTGTAAAATGGGGATAGCAGGAGTACCTACCTAAGAGGGTTGTTGCTAGGACTCAATGAGACCATGGCCAGAACACCTGGCAGAGAGTTAAGTGCTCAATGCACAATAGCAGACACTATTATTGTCATGCACTTTATCCAGTTGTTTCCAACTGCTTTTGAGGAATTCTCCACCCTTAGTGTCGTCTTAAGTCACGTTAAGGGCTACCCAGCAAAACCCACTTGTTTTACAGAAGAGCAAATTGAAGTTCCAAGAAGGCGAGTCATTATGGGGAGATGGCAGAAGGGGAAGGTGATACGCTGGTTTCCATGCCATTACCTTTTCCACTGAGGGATTCTGAATACCCAGCAAAATTCAATCAGAACTCTTCAGAGATTCTACTCTCCATCTGCCTTAGTCAGAATTGTTTTTGTGGAAGTAACAGAAGTCCAACTCATACTGGCTTAAGCAGAAAAAGGGGAACCTATTAGCTCAATTACCCGAAAAGTCTAGAAGCAGACAAGATTCAGGCATGGCTGGATCCAGGGGCTCAAGTGAAATCATTAGATTCTGATACCTCCTCCACTGCCCCTTATTTTAGAGTTCTATTTTTATTCATCCTCAAGAAAATTCTCTCTGCAGCTCTTCTAGTAGCTCTAGCCTTATGTCCTCTCGGGTCCAACTCTTCTAAACAGAGAACACTTCTTTGCCAACAGTTCCACGAGTCCTAGGATGGAATCTCAATAGCCTGGGATGATAAGTTATGACTAGCCCTATAAAGCAGGCCTCACAGCAAAGATGTAGATAAGAAGACATGGCCCCAGTGCTGTGTTCAAGGCCTAGAACCTCAGGGCTTGTTGATGTGGCTTCTGAGTTACAGAATTACTGCTTTATGTGTAATAAATCCTGATCCCGACTGCTGATGTGGTAGATTATAAAAGACAGCAAGTCTGTTCTGCTCAACTTTGACACGGCAAACATCTCAGTCTACTGAGGCCACCAAATGGCCACATGTGCCTCAATGAGATCCTGAGGGAGGAAATGGGATCCACCTGCAGGCTTCACCACCTCCAGGTTTGCTTCTTTATCCCATTATATTGCTTATTAGCTGCTTTAGTTGTGAAACAAAAAGCAAAAGCCACTAAAGTTCAAAGGATTTACTCTTGTCCACCTTCAAACCTGAACTAGACCCTGGACTAAACGTAGGTCTGAACTCACTGGGGTTGGGTCACATGCTCTTCTCTGAACCAATCACTGAGGGATGGAGCGCTCTGATTGGTCCTGTGCTAGTCCCTGGAGTACAGAAGTGGTATCTCCTTTACCTGAACCCCCGGACCTAAGACTTAGGTTGTCCTTCAAAATAAAAATAAAAGTAAAAACAACATGATAGATGCTGGAACCAAAAAAGAACATGTTCCAGTGTTCCATCTCTGCCAAAGGCATCAATTAGTTCCAGATATCTCTGTCTCCAACCCCATAACCAAGGAGTGGCTGCTGTCTCAAAAGGGACAGAGTTGCAGCCACCAAAAAAGAACAAAATCATGTCCTTTGCAGCAACGTGGATGCAGCTGGAGGCCATTATCCTAAGTGAATTAATACAGAGACAGAAAACCAAATACCACATGTTCTCCCTTATGGGTGGGAGCTGAACATTGAAGCTGAACATAAAGATGGCAGCAATAGACACTGGGGACTACCGGGAGAAGGAGATGGGAAAAGGGCTGAAAAACTGTTGGGTACCATGTTCCCTAACTGGGTGATGGGGTTATTCATACTTCAAACCTCAGCATCATGCAATACACCCATGGAACAAATCTGCACATGTATCCTTTGAATCTAAAATGTTGGAATTATATTTTAAAAGAATAAATCTTTTTTGAATCTAAAATAAATGTTGAAATTACTTTTCAAAAAATAGTATTAGTTGTAGGTGTCCATTACCAGGTTGAGGTAGTTATATCTATTCCTAGTTTGCTGACAGTTCTTTTTTTTAATCATAAATGAATGTTAAATGGTAAGTTATTTTTCTGCATTGTATTGTCTTTCTCATATAAGTTTTCTTTCATTTCTTTCATGTGGTGAATGACACTGATACATGTTTTTAATATTAAGCCACCCTTGCATTATTGGGATAAACTGTCTTTGGTCACAACGTATTATTATTTGTATCTATTGGTAGGTTTGACTTGCTAATAACTGTTAAGAATTTTAGTGTCTGTGTGCACATGGAATTATAACGTAGTTTTTTCTTGTCATTATTTTCTGGTATCAGAATAGTGTTGGTCTCCTGGGAAGTATTAGAGAGTGTTCCCACCTTTCAAATTTCTGAAAAAATCTGTAGTACTTATTCCTTAGATGTTTGACAAAGTTCACCAATGAAGCCATTTTGGATCTGGAATTTTCTGTTTGGGAGAAATTTTAATTATAAATTCAATTATAGAGGGCTCAGCCATGTTCTATATTTTTCTTAAATTCGTTTGTTAATATGTATCTTTCAATGAATTTGTTCCTTTCATCTAAGGTTGTAAACTGTCTCAACACAAAATGCTTCAGATATTTCCTTGTTATCATTTTAAAAGAAACTATAGTGATATCTCCCCTTCATTAATAATTTGTATTTTCCCCCATTTTCATTAATTTACCTAGAGATATATTAATTTTATTGTTCATTACAGAAAATTTATTTTTCTCCATTGTTTTTCTGGTGTTTAAAAATAATTTCATTGATTTCTGCTATCTGTTACTATTTCCTTTATTCTATATATTTTGGGTTTAATTTATTCTTTTTTTAATTTAGGATGGACCTATCACCTTTCCTAACAGAAATATTTAATGCTATTAATTTCCCCATAACCATTTCTTTAGCTGTATCCCACATGTTTTGAGATACTGTGTTCTCATTTTCATTTAGTTCAAATCTTTTCTAATGTCTTTTGGGATTTCTTCTTTGATTCATGTGTTATTTGTTAGTGCGTTATTTCCAAATTTAAAGTAAATTTTAGGTATCATTTGTGATTGATTTCCATTAAACCCATGCTAACCAAAAGGGTTAGAGTAATTTTATTGTCATCAAGTCCATCACCATTACCAATGCTTGACCTGTGACAGCATTCAGCTGGGTTGTTTGGAAACAGACTTGCTAGACAGGATCCTGGCATCCAGGAGATCAGGACCGAAGCCAACCATGCCTAATCAACTCTGATCACTTGGTGATGCTCTATAGTGCTGTATCCAGATTGAAGCTCAGTGTGGAAGAGTGCAACAATTGATTAGTAATGTCTGCCCTGGGCACAGGCAAGAGGAATATGGCTGTGTTTGTGGTGTGTTTACTATCAACAATTATCTCAACAACACCTTCCTACTCTACATACCAAACTCCAGGTCAAGGCAATAAATATTTGAATACCCATTGTGAATCACTCTGGGATAGGGGAAGAGGAGCCATACAAAATGAAGTAGATACAAGATTTGTTCTATTCCAGAGCTTACTGTTAACTGAGAAGACCAGGTATTTAGGAAAGCATCTGGATGTAGGAATCTTGGTCTCAAACTTTCCCAATAACTCTTGCCTACTTCCTCCATGTTTAATTGTCTCCACCTCCCAGGAACATCTCGAGACTTGCCTTGAGCCTATCTCTGTTCTTGCCTGTGGATTGGGGGTACTCTTTATAAGGTATTCAGGACAGATAAGCCTCAAATACAGTCTCTCTTTCGATGTAATCAGAAAACTCGAAAGAACACTGACGAAAAGAAAGGACATTGTGTGTCCAGAACTCAGTTCCCTCTTATGTCTGAATCTTTAGAACAGGCATATTCTCTGCCTGCTCTTGTTTTTGGAAGTCCCCAGTACAGAAGCCACTCAAGGAGAGGGTCTCATGGATGAAACAAACACCTGCACACATGTAGAGGAGAATCTGCTTTGACCACCCTTATACAGCCTGACCGTGTACACAAGTCACTTGGGACAGTGTTAAAATGTGGAGTCTAATTCACCAGGTCTGGGATGGGGCCTGAGGTTCTGCATCTCTAACAAGCTTCCAGGAGGTGCTGGTGTACGGACCTCACTTGGGGATCAAGGGGCTCTGTCACCAAGGATAGAATGCATGGTGCAGACTAGGTGCTGTAGGAAGACAGAGACTGGGACTTGGGAGAAGGGAGGGGGCGCTCATAGCACAAGAGGGCACAGTGAAGAAAAGGGCAGGAAGGGAAAGGAGTAGCTTTCTGAGCATCTGTTTGGAAGTGCCAGCCTACAGCCTGGCACATGCCATAAAAAATAAATAAAATAGAAAGTTCCTTTCTTCCTATCCTCCTCCTTAATCCTCATGGTCTTAAGGAGTAGGTGGAATAACTGTTTCCACCTTCCCCCCACCTGACACACCTTTCACGTAGGGAAACAGACTCAGAAGGACGGGTAAACAGTCAAGCCCAGAATGGCAGAAGCCAGCTCCTGCCTGCCTATTTCCACTCCTCAGAGCTTGCAACCTGGAACCTGAAAAGAGCCTGCAGGGGATGTGGTGATGTTTGCAAAACTGGCATAAGGCCCTTTGTCCAAACGCCTCCAGTTTCCCAAATAATGAGGCCAGTTGGAAGCTGTTAACACAGATGGGAACCAGCCAGCAGCAGGTGAACAGCCACTCAACCTATCAGCACTGCTTTAACCTATAACATGCTCCTGGCTTCTGCACCCCCATTTCAGGGGTCCTGAGCCCCAGGTGCACCTGCCAGTCAAGGAATGGTGTCCAGGCAAGAGGTGTGGGTCTCCACCACTCTGAACTGGTTTCCACGTTCTCCCATTTCCAGGAGCCCCTTGGGAGAACAGTTTCTCTGGGTTAATATATAGTGCTAATGACGGGTAGCCGGCGGGAAAGAGTAAGGTCTACTTGATCCAGGGCTTGGAATGAAGCCAGGATCTCTCTGGCTGTAGATTCTCTCTCTCCTTCCAGGTTAGTGTGCAGTGTGGGGAGATTAAGATGTATAGTCTGCAAATGAACTAACCTTTTCCAGGCCTCTTTAATGAGGCTTCCTATAATAGGGCCATTTCTCTTTCTTATGTATGTGTGCATATTCACACACACACACACACACACACACTCCTTAACATAATCCATATGGAAATAAAAATCTCTCTGTTGCTCTATATTTTTAAGTAGACTGTATAACAGGTAAAACTTTTTTCTTCAAATGAAAATCCACGGTTCAACAACATGCATTTCCAGCGATCAAAAACGTAGTTCCAGCCAGCTGGCTAGGCTCCCTCTTAAAACTCAAGGGTAAGGGCAGCAAGTAACCAAATGGACCAACAGTTCTTCTACGGCAGAGCAGCAACCCAGCACAAGGCAAAGTCAAGTCCTCACGAAACATCAGTTCTGTGACTCTCTCTGGACAAAGGAACATAAGCAGCCTCAAACCCTAGATCCTTGTAGACAGGGAATATGAATTCTATGTCATTTAGACTTTCACCTACCTAAAGGGATGTATTAGAATGTTTTCACGCTGCTATAAAGAGCCGCTTGAGATGGGGTAATTTATAAAGGAAAGCGGTTGAATCGACTCACGGTTCAGCATGGCTGGGGAGGCCTCAGGAAACTTACAATCACAACAGAAGGTGAAGGGGAAGCAAGGCACCTTCTTCACACGATGGCAGAGAGCAGCGCTGAGTGAAGAGGGAAGAGCCGCTTATAAACCATCAGATCTCGTGAGAACTCATTCACTATCAAGAGAACAGCGTGGGGGAACCGCCCTGGTGATTCAACTGCCTCCACCTGGTCTCTCCCTTGATCCATGGGGATTATGGTGATTATAATTCAAGATGAGATTTGGGTGGAGACCCAAAACCTAACCATGTCAGGGAGAAAATTCTAGCCTCCGATAACATTAAGCATCTTCTAACTTTAAAATGTACAGGGGGAAAAGGCAGATTCTCAAACCGCCCCTCTAACGCTTGATTCCTCAACAGCCATCACGATAATCTGTGTCAGCGCTGCAAACAGGAACCCCCTGAGGATGTCAGCTATTCCAACTTCATCCAGGATCCGAGATCCTTCTGACTTTAACCCTCCTAAAGAGCAGGGACATTCTCAGGCCTGTCTCTGAGCGTCTGAACTCAAGACATCAAGCGATGAGCAGTTGCTGAAAATTGGATTTTCTGACCACAAGGTAATAAAACTAGAAATTACTTTTTAAAAAGTATTTTGAAAAACCTCGACCACTTAGAAATTTAAAGGCACTCTCCCAAATAATTTGAGACAAAGGGGAAGTCAAACCCAACAATTACAACAAAGAAAATAACAATAATAAGAATACCGCGTACTTTTTAAATCGCAGGGTAAGCGCCCAAAGCTGCAATTAGAAGCAAAAGTTATAGTATTAAATGCTACTATTATTATATTTAAAAGAATAAATAAATGTACTGAGCATCAACTCAGGAAGTTAGAAAAGAATAACACAAAACAAAGTTAAAAGGGTTATTAACAAAGGGAAAAGGAGAAATCATAAATTTGCATTATAAAAATTCAAAACGAAGATACAAAGATCCAAGAGCTTTAATCAAGAAAAAAAAATAAGCAAGATACACATAATTAGGAGGAAGACAGTTGGCGAAATAACCACTAGGATGGAAAAGATTAAAAAACAGCAAAGCCTCTTGATCATGTGCAAAAATCTATGCTAAAATATTTGGTGCATCCAGAAAGTTACTATTTTAATTATAAAAATAGTTTTCCCTATTTCTAGACAAAGCGTACTTGTAATAAATTAGAAAAACAACATTTCCACAATAGAAAAATGAGCAAAAGACATGAATAGGCAATTCAGAATAGAATAAAAACATAAAGGTAATTAACATTTAAGAAAATGCCCAACCACATGGTAAATCAAAGAAATAAAAGTAGAAAAGAACTGTGATGTTATTTTCCCCCCAATCAAATTAGCAAAGTTTTGGTTTTGTGGTGGTTCTTGCTTTGAGTGGCTACATCCAGAAAGAACAGAGATGAGGTAAATTATTATAGATGCTCTCATACATGGGTGAGAGGAATTTTTCCCTTCTGAAAAATTTTTTGTAAGCATCTCAGGTGAATGTCTAGCAACTTCCCTTACAGGGAGATACTCGATAAACACTATGAGGCAGGACCTGATTTCTACAGATTTGAGGATTCCAAGCTACCAAGAGAGTCAACTTCAGGGCAAATTATTTAACTTCTTGCTACCTCCATTTCACCACCTGGGTAATGTGGGAGCTGAGTTTGATCTTTAAGACCTTCCCCCACACTCACATGTTTTATTCTCTTCTCAATGCCAGGGTCTTCTTTAGGATGGCAACATTTCTGCACAAGAGGGAAGGAGAAAGACTAACGGGGCGAAGTCAAGAAAAATGAACTGTGAAGTATGAGAGAAAGTTCTTTTTTCTCTGCTTCATTTTCCACAATTCTTTTTCTTACCTTTATCATCTCTTCATTGAAACATTTTCTACATCTCTTAAATAAGCGATAATGCTTTTTTACATTTAAGTGCTCTGTAAATATTCATTAAATTAATTTATAGAATGAATGAATGAATTATATCAAAAACCTATTTTCATACATCTTTTTTTTCTCATCCTCAAATCACTGGAAAATACAATTTAAAATATTGATAAACTGTTTAGGCTCTCTCAAAAAGAAACTGAGCCAGGGAAGGATATACATAGACTCCATTTCCTCACCCCAAATCAGGACTTACTTATCAGTACCACAAGCAGAGTAAATGCCAACCACTATGGCCAAATGATCCCAAAGCAGTTGATCATTTCGGAGGAGAGATAAAATCCAATCCAGCCAGCTGCAGATGATTCTGCAGGGCTGGGGGCTTTGTGGCCAGTGGTGTCAGCCACATAGACTCAGCTTTGTCCACTCACTTCTTGGCCTTCATCACCACCAGGAAGCACCAGCCACTCCTTGGCTTGGTGAAACCTCAGTGGTCAGATTAGGAGGAAATACCCTGGGCAAAGCCGCATTCCAGATTGCTCTCTGTGACTGGATGGGCTGGAAACAAATCACAAAGCAGGTTAACTCAAGCTGGCTTCAGCCAAAAGGGCTGCTTGAGTGGCATTGCTCCCCAGGCCTTTACACACAACATACCTCATCTCAATCTTTCACACTGTGCCCAGATAGGACCTCAGAACCCTTCTCAACACTATTCCTTCCAGGTCTCCAATACCAGCTAAGAGTCCTCACATAACACAAAATATGTCTGTGATTCCAGCTTCAGAGAATATCTGATTGTCCCAGCTTTGTCCCAGCTCAATAATGGGTAGTATGAGGTGACTTGTTTTGGCTCCCCAAAATTGGTATTCTGAAATTCTCAGTGTAACATCTCAAAGTGTGACTTTATTTGAAAACAGTGTGGCTGGGTGTGGTGACTCACACCTGTAATCCCAGCACTTTGGGAGGCCGAGGAGGGTGGATCACTTGAGGCTAGGAGTTTGAGACCAGCCTGGCCAACATGGTGAAACTCCATCTCTACTAAAAATACAAAAATTAGCCAGGCATGGTGGTGCACTTCTGTAGTCCCAGCTACTTGGGAGGCTGAGTCAGGAGAATCCCTTGAACTCGGGAAGTGGAGGTTGCAGTGAGCCAAAATCGCACCACTGCACTCCAGCCTAGGCGAGAATGAGACTCCATCTCAAAAGATACAAAAGATAAAAAGAAAAAGAAAAAGAAAACAAGGTCTTTAGAAAGATAATTAAGTTAGAAGGAGATCATTAGGGTAGGCCCTAATCCAATGCAACTGGTGTCCTTACAAGAAGAGAAAATTTGGACATAGACAGGTACAGAGGAAAGGCCTTGGGAACACACACAGAGAAGGTGGCCACCTGCAGGCCAAGGAGAGAGGCCTCAGAAGAAATCCACCCTGCCACAGTTTGATCCTGGACTTCCAGAGCAGAACGGGGAGAAGCATCATTCCTGTTGTTTAAGCCATCTAGTCTCTAGTACCTTGTAATGGCAGCTCTGGCAAACTAACGCTCTGGGTGTGTTGATAATTTGTTAGATTTTAAAAAGCCAAGTTATAAAAGAGAACTTAAGATATAAGATTTGTGTAATTAAATCATATATCCAGTGTGCATGTGCATGTGTGCCTGAAAGTGTATTCCCACAGAGAAAAATGTTTGGAATGTTAAAGACCAAAATGTTCAGAGCGGGCTTTCTCTAGATTGGGGAGATTACAGGTGATTTGAGGGAGTAAGGTTGTGGTGTGTGTTCTTTCTAATCGATACTGCTTGATCAGTGACCATATATTTACTGTGATATTCAAAAATATTTAAAATGGCATGAACTTATCTAATAATAATCATAGACAGCCCATATATAATACCAGGTGCCAGGCACTTACTGTTCTATCTATTCGAACTCATTTAATCCTCACCATCACCCCACAAGGTAGGGACTATATCCATTTTCCAGTTGAGGAAACTGAGGTACAGACAGGTTATGTAACTTGCCCAACATTACACAAAGCTGACAAATGGCAGGCCAGGCCACCAAACTAGTTGGTTTGGTGTCATGTCCATGACCTTAACCACAAAGCTACCCTACCCCACCCCACTCTAGAAGCCTAGTGAATTCATTGGTTTACTAAGAGTTTACCTGAGCAAATTTGGTTGAGTGTGAGATTTGATACAAGCATGCATGAGCACACACAAACATACTCAGCAACATTTGGCTGTTCTTCATGGTTTATCGGAGTACTAGAGTCCTTTCCATTTGGGGTTCACAATTTAATTGGATTCAAGACCCCATACCTGACAGGGTAACACCGCTCTCGTTAATATATGGAGGAAGATCTCAGACACTCCACTTTCCCGAGTTCCAGGGAGCTGACCTGTGTGCTCTTGAGCAGGGGCAGGGTAAGCAATCCATTTATATTTTATAAGTTTGTTTAATGGAGCCTTATTTTTTGGGTTATGTATTTTTAAAGACTGCGGAGCTTAGATTGATGGAGTCACTACACCAATTCTCCTCTTACAAGCCAGAGAGCTGGAGGAAGCTCAGCCCTTCTGGGGCCCAGGAGGGACAAGAAAGAGTCGCAAATGGACAGAGCTACCTAAATGCCCATCAGTAGGGAACTGGTAAAATAAATTATGTTCATCCCCATAATGGAATCCATGCAGCTGCTAAAAACAATGAACTAGGGCTATAGGTACGATCAAGGAAAGGTGTCCATGACAGATCATTAAGGAAAAAAAGGCAAGTCAAAGGTCATTAGAAATAAATAATATGATGCTATTTGGTGATAGAAAATTGTATGTGGGGTGCGTGTGTGTGTGTGTGTGTGTGTATGTGTTATAATAACTAAGGATTTGGAAAGTGGTTGAACAGACTAGAGTTCACATCCCCAGCTCCCTTACTAACTAGGTGAGTGACCTCAGGTTTTCTTAACCCCTCTAAGCCCCAGTAGCCTCATCTATAAAATAAGGGGACACCTAGTTCCCATCCTGTGGATAATATAGCCTGAGGACAAAAGAACAAAAATGCATGGAAAGCATTTTCATGTGCTTGACACGTATTAAGCACTCAAAACATGCTCATTCCTCTTCTTCTTGGTTCATAGAAAGGGTGCATAAGAACGCTTGCCCATCTCTCCCAGGGTTCATTCCTGGAAACTGGTGAAAGAAGACTCACTGTTCACATCATACATTTACACCATATTTAAATTTCTAGAATGTGCACGTTTGACGTTGTCATTAAATGTCACATTGTAAAATTCTGTAAAACGTGCACATTGTAGAATTTTAATTGTCATTAAAACACAATAAGGTGGACTTTTTAAATAAAGGAAGCTGACTGTCCCTTCAGAAGGAAACATTTGAATTCTGAAATGTCCAACGGTCTCATTTCCTGTGAGCTAGCTGGACATCGCCACAATCCTGGGGCAGGTATCCTGGGTGGGATGGAGGATAGCTGAGTGAGTCTTTCTGAATCTCTTCAGTGGGAATTGATGAGGGCATTTGCATATTCCCAAGATATATGCATCGGCAATAAAGTCTGTCCTAAATTAATCCGTACCTGCCCCTATTTCAGCTCAATTCAAGCCTTTTAAACAGATGAGGCTGGGACAAGCGAGCAAACGTAAAACCATTCAAGGGCCGTGAGAAGAGCTGGACAACAGCAACAACTTCCTGAGCACTTAAAGTGTCCAGCGCGGTGCTCGATACTTCTGTGTCATCTCATTTCCTATTTTACAGAAACCCTTTAAGATAAGTAGCGACCAGTGCCCTTTTTACAAAGGAGGCAACTGAGGCTCAGAGAGTTGGTGGTACTTGCTCAAGGTCACACAACACCCAAAAAAGCCAGAGTTTGATTCCAAGTCTACTTGGTCACAAAATCTAATCTTCCCTGGGGTGCACAGTAACAACCTGTGTATTCTGTCATAGGGAAGAGGGGATGGACTCTTACCATGGGAAATTAAAGACATAAATATTCCCTGCTATCTAAATAATTGTATGAATTATGTTATATTTGTGACGCCCCTTCTCCTTGAAATTTTCAAGATAGTCCCAGTTCAGCATTTCCCAAATTGTTTCTGGGATACCATTTTGTTTTATATGATGCTAGTTAAGTGTTCTGTAAAGAAAGGGGTTCTAAGGTCTAGTAATTCTAGGGAACTTAAGTTCTAGGAGTTTAAGTACATTTGACTTCCCAAGTAGGTGCTGTTGAGCCTAGCATTGCCCAAATTTATTTGGTCATAGAACCCTTTTCTTGGGAAGCATATCCCAGAACAGAATTGACTTAGGCAAATGCTAACCTAAATAAACATGCTTTTCTTTGTCTTGCTTGCCTTTCCAAGCACACTCAAAATAGTAGAAAAGTGTATACATGTTTAAATCTAAAACTGCAGGAAAAAGCTTCCAAGTCTTTCCCCAAATCATCCCTATGCCTTCAGAAATACACAATATCTTATATATGCCTGGATATAAGTATGCCACATATAAGACGTCCCTACATATAAGGAGAGCCCACGCAAAAGAATTTTTGACCAATATGAATTTACAAACTTCCAGGGAATAGATGAAAGAGTCAAATACTTATCATGTGAAAGTTATCAATTTGATGTATTTTTTAATTACATGCAGTGTAAAATAATGTTGATGTAGAAAATCTACTTTTTCCCATTCTACATCTCAAGATCCCTTTTTTCCCCTTTATTGATATACGATAATTTACATATTTATGAGGTACATGTGAGTGTTTGTTACATACAAAGAATGTGTAACAATCAGTCGGGGTAATTGGGGTATCCGTCAAACTGTGTATTTATTATTTTTATGTGCTGGTATCACTTCAACTCCTCTCTTCTAGCTACTTTGAAATATACATATTATTGTTGCTAAGTATAGTCATCCTAGTCTACTGTCAAACATTAGAACTTAGTCCTTTTATCTAGCTGTATATTTGTACCCATAACAGACATCTCTTCATCTCCACTATCCCCTACACCCTTTCAAGTCTCTGATATGAATCATTCTATTCTCTACATCCATGAGATCAAGTTTTTAGCTCCCACATATGAATGAGAACATGCAGTATTTGTCTTTCTGTACCTGGCCTATTTCACTTAACATAATGACCTCCAATTCCATCCATGTTCTGCAAATGACATGATTTCATTCTTTTTATTGGCTGAATAGTATTCCATTGTGTATATATTTTCTTTATCCATTCAGTTCTCTGGAGGCTTCTATCACATTTTCTTTATCCATTCATCCACTGATGGGTATGTAGGTTGATTCCACATCTTTGCTACTGTGAATAGCGCTACAATAAACATGCGACTGCAGGTATCCCTTTGACATACTGATTTCTTTGTTCTTTGGATAGACCAGTAGTGGGATCGATGGGTCATATGGTAGTTCTACTTCCAGTTTTTTGAGAAATCCCCATACTGTTTTTCAGGGAACAATTTGATTCCAATTCTTTGCCTGCATCTTTTTCTTAAGAAAGCCACTTTTTATACTCCCTTATACAGCATTTCAGTGCATGTCATAGTTGCTTCTGCCCAAGGTGTTTGGAAACACAACCATTTTTAACCCATGCATTGTACTGTCATTGGAAATGTTATCCCAGACTGCAAGTACCAATACTCATAACATGGGTCCAGCTGGGCCAGTTATGATTTTCCCCCTGTTCTTCCTCTAGGTGTCTATTTGTGATCTCTGCAACCTAACTACTTACAGAGTTGTTCATAAAGTGAGCCTTGGAAGGCTGGTTTACATGACATCAAACACTGGCAGTTCTGAGTCATAGCTCCTGAAATTAGTCTTAAGTCTTCTTCATTCTAACAGAACAATGCTAGAAGCCTCCAGAGAACTAGCTTTGATATTGAAGTTATTCCCAAATAGGACCTCACTGGTATAAATAAAAAAATTGTGGGAGTGCCCTGTAATCTGAGAGACTTTGCAGGGACCGAAATATAAGCAACTCCTTCTCTCCTGTAGGATAATCTCCTGTAGGAAGGGCCTCCTGTGCTTTCTGGACAGCTGCAGTATTTACAAAGGGAAGACTTCACTTCTAAGAGGATGACTCTCCTCCATCAGCAATGAGCAGGTTAAGCTAAGCACAAGCTTTGCACTCAAGCTTGGGAATGAATCAGACCTGATGTGGCACAGGCCTCTTTCTGCCTAGGACCAGGAAGAGTGAGGGCAAGAAAGGAAAAATTATTGATATAGGGAAAACACTCAATTGCAACCTCATGAGTAAATGGGCCATTTATCCCCCAGTCCAGAGCTCCTTGAAAAGGTGACCGTCCATCAATCCCTCCTCTGAGCTGCCCCTTGATGAGCTGTTCTATCAATGGGCTAATTTAGCTGATTACAGAGGAATTTGAGAGGAATGGGCCGCCAGAGCCTGGGTCTGGGCCAGCAATGCATTAACTCGGCCAGTGACTCCATCACCCTCCACTTGGGACCGATAGGGGCATCTTATTCCTGAAAACATGTCCCATGATGTGCTTTTGTTAAACTCAGCTCCAGCTTATCAGGTGCTAGGGTGGAAAACCTACTGCTATGGGGTATGGACTGTTCTGTCCTCTGAGTCCTTGGTGGGGGAGGATGACCTCTGGGACCAGTGCCAGGCTATTCTCAGCTCCTGGTCAGCAGCATGTAGACACCCAGCCCTCTAGGAAGGGAGTGCAGAAGAGATGGAGAGGCCTAGGCTGAACCATCATTGCTCCTTTACTCCCCTGACTTTTGACAGCATACAAGGCTTGGAAAATGCCCCACCCTTCTTCAACACCAGAGGGCTAACTCACATTCAGGTGGAATGGATAGACAATCATAATGGGAATCTCTGTGTTCCCCCAAAAAACAATTGCCTTCAAAAATCTCCCCTAATGTCTTCCAAAAGCTCCTGCAACTCCCATTGTTTGGATTAAAGGGCTTCCCTATTTAGATATTCCACTGAAAACACTGTATTGTTAGCAATTTATGCCTTAGTACGAATTAGTCTGTCCACTCTATCTAAGGCTCTGGGAACAGGATATAGAATGATAAGTTTCAAAGATATAAGTTGATCCACAGGAAAGGAGGGCTGAAGCATGCTACAAATCAGAGAGCACACAGACATTCAATTCTCTGCACAGATGGAGTACAGCAGGTTCAATGGAAGCAAAGTACTCAAAGAGGAGGGAAGAGGACCCAGGTCTCATGCTTTTTGCATTCTCAGTTTTGCTGAGAGGGACCCCAAATCCAGAAAACCATGAATCTTCCAGCTCAAGTTCCCATTTAAAGGAATAAAGGAGCAGCTTTATAGAGGTGTCTATAAAGTGATTTGGAGTACCGTCAGTCATCTTCATTAAGAATTGGAAGCCATCCTACCCCCTTTTAGTGCATTTTCCTCCTGTGACTGTGTTGGGATACAAACAATCCCATTTGTTTATTTCTCCAACTTCAAACCCAAGTCCATTTATACTAAGAAATCTTTTGAGTGAAAGGAATCAAACTGAAACAGCTTGAGCAAAAGAGAAAATGCATTGGCTCAGGTAGCTTTTGAGTTTAAAGGCCCAGGTTTCAGGCATGGCTTGATCTAGGGGCTCAAATGATGTTATCAACAATCTGTTTCTTTTCAGCTCCCAGCTCCTCTCTCCCCTCTTTGTTGATTTTATACCCCGACAGGCTCTCCATTTGTGGTTCCCAAAACAAACAAACATAAAAAGCTAGGAGCTCCAGACTCCCATTCAGCCAGCTTAGAAACCTGATAGAGAATACTTCAGCCGAAGCCCCAGAGCTGATTCTCACTGGACCCATTTGTGTTTCACACTCATCCCTCAATCCATCACTGGGGCTCAGGAACAGATTACACAGACTGATCTGACCAAGTCTCATGCCCAGCTCCACATCTAATGGGAGGTCAGCCCCCAACCCCAAGCTACATGACTTGAGAGTGGAAAGAGGTGGTCTTCCAATGAAAAATCAAAGAGCTGCTTCCAAATGAAGAAGGAGGAGATTCAGGGCAGGGACACAACAGGGTCCCTTTAAGGCTCATAAATAGATTAGTGCAATAAAGTGTACTGGGTTCCCACATGGGAAATTCTAGAGTCCAGTAGGAGTGAATACAGAGGCAAGAATAATTTCAGCAATTCCAATAGACCTTATCAAGACAGGTTAATCTCCCTGTAGAGTTTAAGCCCATTTCCTGACGTCCTGAAATCTATTCATCATTTTGGGTTCCCATCTCAGTTGGCCTAACCAGGGCTTAAATGGTCTACCAAAGACTGCAGCTAATGAGAAGAGATTTGGCCCCATAGGAAGTATGTGGGGTTGGGTTCCAGGAAAATGGGTTTCTTTCTTCATCTTAAGGAGTAACTCTACAAAAGCTGAGTGACTTCTCCAAGCCCCTTGCTCAATTCAACCCACATTTACAGAGCAACATAGAGTGGTGGCTAAGAGCTTCTTTGGGATCAAAGCTGTGTTGAGATTGGCAGCTCTACTGTGTGACGTGAGGCTACTGACTTAACCTCTCTGAACTTCAGTTTTCTCATTCATAAAATGAGGTTGAAGAGCCTGTACCATATAGACTCATTCTAAGGATTAGATTAACGATATGTTCAACATTAACGGAGCACCTACTCTCTGCCAGGATCTCTGGAGCTTATCTCCCAGCAGGGGAAACAGACAATAGACATTAAGAAATAGTAAGCTATTTTGAAAGTTAAAAGTTAAGTGCCATTGGAGGGCAATAGAAATGATGGAAAGGCCGGGCACGGTGGCTCATGCCTGTAATCCCAGCACTTTGGGAGGGAGGCCAAGGCAGGCAGATCACGAGGTCAGCAGTTTGAGACCAGCCTGGCCAGCATAGTGAAACCCTCTCTCTACTAAAAATACAAAAATTAGCCAGGCATGGTGGCACACGCCTGTAATCCCAGCTACTTGGGAGGCTGAGGTAAGAGAATCACTTGAACCCAGGAGGCAGAGGTTTCAGTGAACCAAGGTTGTGCCACTGCACTCCAACAAGGGTGACAGGTGAGACTCCATCTCAAAAAAAAAAAAAAAAGAAAAAAGAAAAAAAATGGTAGAAATAAGGAATGAGGATGGAGGAGAGGAAAGTTGCCATGTTGAATTGATTAGGGTGAGTTTCACCAAGAAGATGAATCTGGGCAGAGACACGAAGAAAGTGAGTGAGGAAGTGAGGAAGTGGGGAAGAGTGTTCCCGTCAGAGAGAACAGCCAGTGCAAAGGTCCTGAGATAGGAACGTGTTGTCTGGTACAGTCAACTGCAGCAAGGAAGTCACTGTGGCTGCAGAAGGGTGACCAAGGAGGTAGACAGGGAAGAAATAAGGATGCAGATCCTATAGGGCCTTGTGACCACTGTCAGGACATGGTCACATGTCCTATGACTAACATGGGACATGCTTAGTGTGGCGTGGCCCAGAGAAGACTCCAAGAAGTGGAAGAATGGCCATGAAGATGATGGTGAAGGTGCAAACAGTATGATGTGCTGTCCAGCACTCCAGCAGTAACATCCAGGCTAGCGCAGGCATACCCTCACCTTCCTGAGCTGTTCTGAGGATGGCAAGATGAACACAAGCAGTTTGCACTCTGAACCCATGCTGAGAAAATTACTCTGGAAATATAGGGTGTTTCCTGCCATCACAAGTCTTTATCATGCGTCTGACACCATTATCACCAAAAGGTCACCAGGTGGCACCCATTAGCAGGGCTAACACTTCTGCTTAAGCAGCCCATTTCTTCACTTCCTCCTGATACCAGCAGAAATACCCTGAATCCAACCTATCCGCCCCATGGATAGTGTGTGTTCCGCACTCATGGCCTTTTGCTCAAACCAAGGGGGCCATTGCCCGGGTAATGTGTTGTATACTTATCCAAATTATCTGAATGTTATTGACACCAACTGACAAGGCTCCAGGCTGCCAGTATTGACATCATCAAACCTGCCACCTATCTCGTCTTGCCTCTTGACTCCTGGAAGCTACGGCAAAGTGTAGCTAATTCTTCTCAGACGGCTATTGCCCCAGCTGAGTGGTACCATAACACCATTTCTCCAAACAGGCATTTCCCAGACCTTTCCAGCGCATAGACAGACCACAGATGAGGTTGTCGGGGCATCCTGGGAGAGTATCTTCACCCATCCCCTCTCAACTGCCTCAATGAGCCTCTTGCTTCACCTAAACTCATTTTCCAAATCCATTACAGGGGGAAGGCTCATTCTGAAATTGAAGTCTGATATTGTTGAAGTATTCCATGTCCTCCTAATTCCCATGGAAGGTCCAGATTCCTTAGAGCTCCAACAAAGTTTAGGCTCTTTCCTGCCTCTCCAGCATCATCTTCCCCAGCCCGCATTCACCTCCAACCAGGCTGAGAATCAGGGGCCTCCTGTACATGCATTTCCTCATTGTACATGCTGTTCCCTCAGCCTGGCAAGCTCCCACGTGTCCTTCAACTTACCCACCTCCGCTTCCTCCACAAATCCTCTGTTTGCCCCCGGATCTAGCTGGGAGCCCCCACCACAAGCACCCTGAGCATCCTGTCTATAACTTCCTTGCCACTTCTGTCGCATATATTGTGTTGTGTTTGGAGGTGTCTGTCTCATCTGCTGAACATGGTATCTCATCCCTCCTTGAGTCTCCACCTTTGAGAAAAGAGTCTACTCATAGTAGATGCCCAATAACTATTTGTGGCTTGCATAGAAGAACCAGTGGTGTGTTTGATTATATGTCATCCCCACTTTAGCCCCGGAAACAAGTGTAGACATACAATTCCTAGCAGGCTGGTTCAGCAGACCTGGGTTTGGATCCCTGATCCACCTTTTATCAGCTGTGACCTTGGGTAATTCACTCTTTTGAGTATCAACTTTCCCATCTCTGAAAGTGGTAGTATGCACCACTTCTTAGGTCTGTGGTGAGGATCAAATGAGAAATTCTAGTGCATATTCGATGAGGGTTAATCAATATTTTTTACATTCTCCACAATCAACCAAATGGTTACCAAGTCCAGAGAGCTAGGGATTCCTGTCTATGGATTCCCTAATGTATCCCAAATGCCTATCACAGTGCCTGGTACATAGCAGGGGCTCAATAAACATGTGCTGATGAAATAAACAACCTGGCATTGCCCGACTGAGGGAGAAGCTCCCTGTATTCCTAGAATTTTTAGTTTCAGCTGTAGAATTCTCAAGATATCATTTCCCCATTCCC
Organism: Mandrillus leucophaeus; assembly: GCF_000951045.1. Lineage (NCBI taxonomy): Eukaryota > Metazoa > Chordata > Mammalia > Primates > Cercopithecidae > Mandrillus > Mandrillus leucophaeus. The sequence continues at coordinate 641,607 of NW_012107585.1, forward strand.
AGAGACACTGATTTGGCAGAGTTTGGGTGGAGCCCAGAGACCTGCATGTGAATGGGTTTCCCACGACCACTCGGTTCTCCATCATTTAGGAACCTTGACACCCGATGATTCAAGTCTCATTACCTCCTCCTCGTCTCAGCTCACCACTATCCCTTTCCAATTGCAGTCATCTAAAAGCCCAATCTTAGTATCAGTAATGAGCATTGTGCTGGGGTTAATATTATTTTCGCGAGGCACAGAAACCCAGCAAAGGCTTTTAAGTGAATACTTGGTAATAGAACAATCAAGTTAAAAGATCAGTGTGACACAGAGCATGAAATAGGAAAGTATCGTGGCCAATTGATTTGGACCACACTTATGGGTTTGTGAAATGAATTTCATTTTCTGGACGAAATGGAAGCCCTGCTTATAAATCACTGCCGGTCTTGGAGATTAATAAAGGAAACAGGCTTGATTAAGAATTCAGAGCATTGGTCTCATTGTAGATTTATAGACCCAGAGGTCTTGCCACAGAGATTTCAAGAGGCCCCACCTGTTAATTGTCATTTAGGAAGATTAACCCCAGGGCTTCTGGCTAAAAATTGAGGACAGGGCCTGAGCTCTGCCTGGGGTGGAAGGTAGATTCTAGGAAATGCATTTCTCCATGCTTTTCCAACCCTCCCAGAAAGTTGACAACTCATGTGCCCTTTGATATAACATTGTGTAGAATTTTTCCTAGATTCTGGACAGACGGGAATTTTTATTTAAAACCCCTTCTGCATCTATCTCTACCAAAACTTGGCAGAACAGAGTTGACTCAAGATTGAAAATTTAAAACAAGACAAATGCAACAGTGCAGGGGTAGTAACGGTGTTTCATGAAATCAACTAAATGTAAAAGATCGCCATCCGTTCTCTGATGCTTGCATAACCCTGCGCGTGGAGATGTTTGCATTTAGTGCTGAGACGTTTGGCATTTGAGAATATTTTTGAAATTCCTCATCTGTCAAAAGCTGATGTTGGCCAGGTGCAGTGGCTCACACCTCTAATCCCAGCACTTTGGGAGGCCAAGGCATGTGGATCACTTGAGGCCAAGAGTTCGAGACCAGCCTGGCCAATATGGAGAAACCCTGTCTCTACTAAAAATACAAAAAAATCAGCTGGGCATGGTGGCACTCACCTGTAGTCCCAGCTACTTGAGAGGCTGAGGCACGAGAATCGCTTGAACCCAGGAGGTGGAGGTTGCAGTGAGCCGAGACTGCGCCACTGCTCTCTAGCCTGGGCGACAGAGTGAGACTCTGTCTTAAAAAAAAAAAGCTGATGCTAAAGACCAAAAAGAGAGAGCAGAGCTTGTGAAGCCAGTGTTAGGAGAAGGGACAGGACCACTTTAACAAGTTTGTTGGGACAGAGCCAACTCATGTATTTTGGTGAAATGTCACGGTTTGGGACTCAGTATCGACAGAAGTGTGCTCTGCAAACCAGAATGTATGTGATTTTAGCATTCCACTCTGGAATATTATTGGCCCTGATGGTTTAAAGTCCAGCACAAGTTAGAAGTCAGAATGGTGTTAGTAAAGTCCAGAAGGGAGCGTGAGGTGGGGTTCTGAGGTGTCACCAGTGTTCAGCAACTTGATATGGATACGTTCAGTTCGTGAAGTTTTATCAAGCTTTACAACGAACATTTTCACTTTTCTGATCACCTATATTTCAATTAAAAAGTTAAAAATTTTGAAAGCAGCAAGAAAACGAATGGGTATATCTGGTTATTCTGCAACATACTAGCATTGCTTGAAACTGAAAACACCAATTAGGAAGCCTTGTATAGCAATTCCTTCCCTCCCTCCCTCCCTCCCTCCCTTCCTTCCTTCCTACCTTCCTTCCTTCCTTCTTTCCTTCCTTCAGCAAATCCTTTATGCCTACTCTGTTTATTCTATACGATTCTGTTTCACTTTCTTCAGAGCACTTGTCATTATCTAAAATTATCTTGTAATTTGTTTTGCTTACTGGTGTTACATCCGTCCCCCCTCCCCATAGAATGCAACTTCATGAGGAAAGGTACCTTGTGTTTCTCATTCGCCGCTGCATCCCCAGGGCCTAGCAAGCACCTAGCACAGAGCAAACACTCAGTGAACATTTGCTGGTTTCACAAACCAAAGAAATCAAGGCAGCATGCTAAGCCTTGGACTTTTTTCCAACGCGTACCTCGATTGCAGTGCTTGGTTGCATGGTCATTTTAAAGCTGCAAATATTACCGAACCTCTGGAATTGTGGCAAAGAACAAAACGGAAAGTCCCGTGCACTCTCCCAGAGCTCAGTAGTTTAAAAAGCAATTAAGGTAACAGGTGATAAGACTTGTAAAAGGGAAAACCTAAAGTGCTGCTGGAGATCAGGAAGAATGCACTTAGAAGTGAGACAGAGGCTGGGCGTGGTAGCTCATGCCTATAATCTCAACAGTTTGGGAGGCAGAGATGGGAAGATCGCTTGAGGCCAGAAGTTGGCTACCAGCCTGGTCCACATAGCAAGACCACATCTCTATAAAAAAAAAAAAAAAAAAAATTATTTGTTTTAAAAATAAGTAAGACAGAAAGGAGCACATGCTCAGTAAAGAGCTGGGTCACCTTGATGGCAGGAGCTAGAACAGAAACCACAGACTAGCTTCTGAGCACCCTACAGCCCCGCTCATCAGGAAGTTTTCCTGGGTTCGCTATATATTCACAAGACCACGTACCTCAACTAAGCCTAGGTCAGAATCTCTTAAAGGGTTATGGACTGAACTGTGTACCCTCTAAATTCATATGTTGAAGCCCTAAACCGCCAGTGTGACTGTTTAGAGATAAAGCCTTTAAGGGACTGCTCTCCTTATTAGAAGAGGAAGACACTTCGCCAGGCGTGGTGGCTCACACCTGTAATCCCAGCACTTTGGGAGGTCAAGGCAGGTGGATCACTTGAGCTCAGGAGTTCAAGACCAGCCTGGGCAACAGGGCCAAACCCCATCTCTACAAAAATACACACACACACACACACACACACACACACAATTATCCCAGTGTGGTGGTGCGTACCTGTAGTCCCAGCTACTTGGGGGGTTGAGGCAGAAGATCTCTTGAACCCATGAGGTTGAGGCTGAAGTGGGTCAAGATTACAGCACTGCACTCCAGTATGAAGGAAAACATAAGACCGTGTCTCAAAAAAAGAAGGAGAATGGGGGGGTGGGAAAGGCGGGGGGGAAGAAAGAAGGAGGAGGAGGAGGAGGAAGACGAGGAGGAGGGGGAGGAGGAGGAGGGAGAGGAAGGGGAGAGGGAGAGGAAGGGGAGAGGGGGAGGAGGGGGGAAGAGGAGGCAGGAGTGGGGGAGGAGGAAGAGGAGGAGATGACACTGGAGATCCACCTCTCTCTACTCACAAAGGAAAGGCTATGTGAGGACACAGCAGCAAGAAGATGCCGTGTGAAAGCTGAGAAATGAGGCCTCACCAGAAAGTAACCCTGCTGGCACCTTCATCTTGGACTTCTGTCCTCCAGAACTGTGAGAAAATAAATTTGTTGCTTTGTGGTATTTTGGCATGGCAGCTCTAGCAGACTAATACACCCAGTGTATCTGATTTTGTGGCTTTTAATTATATATATTAGATGGGATTCTGCTAATGCTGTGGTATCACAAAGGTCTTCATGAGAACAGCTTTTATTCACTCAGTAAGAATAATTCACCATCAGATAGCCTATAAATTCTGCCAGAGATGAGAAATCAAAAGGCATTATTGGAAGTGGTTTAAATATTGCCCCTGTTACATTGCTTACCATATCTTTCTTCTGGGTCATCCATTCATCCAACGAACATTTATTGAATGCCAACCATGTACCCAGAAAAGAGCATTGACGAAGTCCTTCTCTCATGGGGCTGTGCCTGGCCAACAGGAAGACCAAGAGAAAGCAATTCAGGCAGAGGATACAAGTGCAAACTCCTGAGACAGAAATGAGATCATATAAAAGCCCCTTTGGCTGAAACTTAGAATTATCACTGAGTTTCAAGGGTGGAGCATACGCTCAATAACTATTTGTTGCTTGAACAGAACATGTAATCATATTCTATGCTCGCCTTATCCTCTGGACCTGATACAGGTATACCAGAAGTCCTAGAGCCTTGTAGTGGGCTGGATCCACAGACATGGGTTTGGATTCTTGTCCTATCTCTTGTCAGTATCAAGGGCTATTGAGGGTCTAGTATACATGGAAAAGGAAGCCATCATTTAATGCCGTTGGATACCATGTATTCAAACCTTGTTGTGTTATCCAATCTTGTTATCCAAAGTGTGGTCTTCAGACCAGCAGCATCAGCATCAGCATTACCTGGAACCTTACTAAAAATGCAGAATCCAGGCCAGGTGTGGTGGCTTATACCAGTAATCCCAGTATTTTGAGAGGCGGAGGTGGGAGGATCACTTGAGCTCAGAAGTTCAAGACCAGCCTAGGCAATATAATGAGATCCCCGTCTCTCCAAAAAATTTAAAAATTAGCCAGGCACAATGACTCATGCCTGTAGTCCCAGCTACTTGGGAAGCTGAGGTGGCAAGATCACTTGAGCCTGGGAGACAGAGGCTGCAGTGAGCTATGATTGCACCACTGAACTCCAGCCTGGATGGCAGAGTGAGACCCTATCTTTAAACAGAGAGAGAGAGAAAGAGAGAGAGAGAGAGAGAGAGAAATGCAGAATTCCCGGCCCTACCCAGACCTACAGAATTTTTTTTTTTGGAGAGGGAGTCTTGTTCTGTTGCCAGGCTGGAGTGCAGTGGCACGATCTTGGCTAACTGCAACCTCCGCCTCCCAGGTTCAAGCGATTCTCCTGTCTCAGCCTCCAGAGTAGCTGGGACTACAGGTGCACACCACCATGCTCAGCTAATTTTTTATTTTTAGTAGAGGCAGGGTTTCACCATGTTGGCCAGGATGGTTTTGATCTCTTGACCTTGTGATCCACCCGCCTTGGCCTCCCAAAATGCTGGGATTACAGGAGTGAGCCACCGCGCCCAGCCCAGAACCTGAATTTTAGTGGATTCATGCAAACATGATAGGTTGAGGCTTGTTGCTCTAGAAAACACTTTATATTCATTATTTTATTTCATCCTTGGAAGAAAGACATTAAACGTGGACTCATGTCAAAAATATGACAACGCCATCCTCTCCCTCATCTTCGACTCATACCAACCTTTTTAAATAGCCTGTGAGAAATACAATGACCATGTGGGATGCAGAGACAAGATTCAGAAGATTTGGATCTGAAAAGAGCTGCTAATGCAGGAGGGCCAGGAAGGAAGGAAACTCAGAAGTGTTTGGTCTCCATTTCTTGTTAGGCTTGTCCCAGAAATCAGAGTCAAACAGGAAGAGATTCCCCTGAGATAAACAAAGACCAACCAGCCCTCACTGAGTCATGGCTTGTGTGCTCTAAAGAGAGCAAGGGAGAGTGCTTTGGAATAAGCTCTTGTAATGTTTCAGAGAGCGGACAATTACGAGCATTGGTTACACACTGCTTCAGGGTCTCCAGGCCTTCCAGGTCAGGGGTCTGTCCTCCCTGGGGAATCAGATTGTGAATACTCGTGACTCAGTGTTATCTTTGGTGAGTAGGAAGCCCTAGGATTTGATTAGACACAGCTGGTGCAGCAAAGGGTCATTTGTCCAGAAAATTAGGGCTGTCTTGCCTGCAAAGCTGTAAGTGGGAAAAGTGCAGGGTCAGTTGAAATGGTTTCAGTATCCATGGGCCAAATTAAAAGGCACAAAGCAGAGTATAATCTATAATTCAGGAGTCCAAAAAGAGCAGGACAACTACACCAGAGAGAAAAGCACACATATGCAGGATGGGTTCCATTGCCTGAACGTCTTCGGGAAAATGATTATGATTATTTTGCACAGGAAGGAAAAATGTTTCCAAGAATCGACGAAGGACACTGTTCAGAAATGCCCACAAGCTGGCATAAGAGAAAGCACAGGAAGGGCCCGAGGATCTGTTTTACAGATCATTTAAAGGTGCTGACAGCACAGTCAATTACTCGGGCAATTTTCTAACTTTAGAGCATCATCCTAAAGGTAGATTTTTCCATCCCCACCCCTCAAATTCCTCCTCTCAGAATAGTCAATTTTGCTGAGCCTTCAGCAGCAGATTGAGAGAGTAAAGAGATGAACCATACAGTAGGGTGGCTCACAAAAGTTCAAAAGCTTCCCCCTTGACCACCTCCTCCCCCTCATTGGATTGGGATGAGGATCAATCAGGGAGGAAAATGCATACCCCACCTCCAAAGTCACAGCGGTGGAAAACCACTAGGCAATATAGAGTCACATACAGATTCCACTGAGAGTCACCTAGACCAGGAGTCAGCAACTTTTTTTTGTAAAGGGCCAGACAGTAAATATTTTAGATGTTGCAAATCATCAGGTCTTTCCATTGCAACTCTTCAACTCTGTCATTGTAGGGTAATAGCAGCCATAGATGATATATAAATGAATGTATATAAAGAGTTTCAATAAAACTTTATTGACAAGAACAAGTAGTGGGCCAGATTTGGCCCACAGGCCAGAGTTTGCCAATCGCTGATCTAGAAAAATGTAGCCCTGTCTTCTCATTGTACAGATGGATAAAGCAAGACTCAGGTGAGAAATGACTTGCCGAAGGTCACACACCTCGGTAAAGACAGAGCTCTAGGGGAAAGCCTAAAATGTTGACTCTGTCTTCTAAAGCTCTCTCTACCATACCACGTGGCCCCTCTGTTTCTTCTTTCCTGCCTTCTTCCCCTTTAATACTTAACGCCGGGGGTACCATACGCAAACAGTGCCTGTATGCACACAGCTTTCCGCCTGCTGCTACACTAAGAAACCATTTTTTAAATAAGCTTAAAGACTGAGCATTAAATTTGTGTTGGTTTACAAATGTTAATATTCTAAAACCACTGCAATTAAATTATTAGAATAGTGCTGTCATGAGGCATGCACTACCCTTAATATGTTTTCTTGTTGTAAATATGTAATTATTTGTGGATTAATTATTCAAATAATTGTGTTCGTTGAAAGGAAATGTTTTTCACGTAAATAAGGCGTGGAAAAAGAAATTGCTCACTATCCCATTATTCAAAGATACCCACATTAGCAATCCGCTGTGATTTCTTCCACTTTTTCACATAGCTTTACATAGGCATGGATAGATATACGAGTATATATGTGTGTGTGTGAACATACACATGAGTGTGGTGTGTATTGGGAGCACAACAAAAATGGGATCCTTCTCTTTGTACCACTTTGCACAGGCATAACATTGCTTATGTGGTGAAATGCCTATTCATTCCTGTCAAACAACCTACAATAAACTTTTGGAACACAGCTTGCTCTTGTCATTTGCGTAAATTTCTTTATTTCTTTTTTTTTTTTTTTTTGAGACGGAGTCTCACTCTGTTGCCCAGGCTGGAGTACAGTGGTGCGATCTCGGCTCACTGCAACCTCTGCCTCCTGGGTTCAAGTGATTCTCCTGCCTCAGCCTCCTGAGTAGCTGGGACTATAACCGTGTGCCACCACGCCCAGCTAATTTTTTGTATTTTTAGTAGAGGCGGGGTTTCACCATGTTGGTCAGGATGGTCTCGAACTCCTGACCTCGTAATCCACCTGCCTCAGCCTCCCAAAGTTCTGGGATTACAGGCGTGAGCCACCGTGCCTGGCCTTTGCCTAAATTTCTTAAGAGCCTTTGGGGCCTAAGAAGAAACAGTGGTGGTGGTGGTTGGGATGAGGTAGGCATGACTTTGTTGATCCAGATATAAACATACCACCATTAGCAGAGAGCAATCCTTGCAAAGATCTAGACCCATGAGCAACCAATGATAAATCATCCATTGAAGGGAAATATTTTGGCATGGGCCTCTGAGGAGTGGACTGGGATCTTTTTTTAACATTCTCCATCTCAAATTTATGAATCTGACAGGCAAGGAAAACATGAGACCCTCCGAGGTTGGGAGACTCAGGGTTGTGGCAACTGAAACTCCCTAGCTCAGCGGTTTCTTCCTCTTTGAATGGTGCCTCACGTTGTATGAACCGTGTGTGTCTTGATCCAGTTCAAACAGGACCGTTTTCTGAGGCTGGCAAAGGGAAGTTCTGTGATCTGTACTGATTAATTCCATCCACCCGTTTTGAAGCCCTGAGTATACACGTGTATTCCTGAGGATCTTCTCAGTCGTGGGCAACAGAGGCCAACTCAGGATTCCATCAGCAAAGCAGGACATTCTTGTAAGATGAATGAATAGGCTCATGAACCCTGCAGAAAGGACTCAGGAAAGACAGGAAGCAAGGCATTGTGCCAAGGGACAAGGAACCTATAGTGACATTCTTCTAGGGCATGATCGTCTGGGTGAAATCAGCTCCAACCCATTTTCAGTCTTTGCATCACTCTACTCAAGACTTCAGTTTCCAGGACAGTCCAGCGGATCTTCCTGGGCCTCATTCTCACCCCTTTACTAAGGAAGGAACAGCACCTTGATCAACATCTCCAGCTGGGGGAGAAAGTGGTCCCAAAACAAAACTAGAGTAATGTTCCTAGGAAAAGGAGAAACGCATGCTAAGAAGGCAGAAATCACATATGCCTGCCACTGTAGGTAATATACTAGGATAATAAGCTTAAATAGACCGAAGCTCACACTGCACAGATACATGGTTGGTTTGCCTTCCATAGTCTAGACTCCCCTTCTTCCTTAGAACCATGATGCCTGGGGATGTGGCGGGGACGGCAGTGGTGCAGCGGAGCTGCATTGCTCAGCTTCTGTTACAGCTAGAGGTAATCATGTAATTACATTCTAAGTTTCAGTCAAAGCAAAAGCAGCTTTGCTTTTTCTTCTGACTGGAATAAGAGTATGATGGCTTGAACCAGAGCAGCCATCTTGAGCCACGAGGTAACTTTGGATGTGGAGGCCATCCATGGCAAAGCAGCAAGCTTGATCCTGACTGCTTACTTCTGAACTTTTAAAAGGGAGAGAAATAAATATCTAGCTTACTTATGAAAAGACAATGTGGAGCTTTGTTACAATCTAATCCTAAAGAATACAGGGTCCATCTATGGCAACTGCTATTAAAGAGGAAAAGCAATGGGAGATCCGGGAAGCCAAAATCCTGAGCTGTATGGAGATGGGGAATCAGGGAAGGCTTCATGGAGTAGGCACTTGTGGAATGGAAAAGTGACAGGAGTGAGAAATGGGTCCATTAGTCCAGTCAGTGAGGATGACTGGGGAAAGACAAAGAGTAGAAGGGTTTCATTGAATGTACGAGACCGAAACAGATCTTTCATACACAGGAAACTCATCAATTTAACATCAAAAAGGAGGCTGGGTTGGGTCTGATTCTAGATAGTTTTGAACTCTAGGAAAAAGAGTTGAAACTTTGTCCTCCTGGCCAGAGTTCAACAAATTTTGTCTGTAAAAGTTCAAATAGTAAATATTTTAGGTTTTGTGGGCCTCATATGGTCTCTGTCACAATGACTTCACTGTTGTCATCACAGTTAATACACAATATGTAAATGAATAATAGTCATCACTGCAATCCAGCAAAACTTTATTTCTAAAAACAGGCATCCAGACTATAGACCTTGTCTTGCTGACCCCTGCTATAGGCTTAGGGTCCCCAAAGTATGTCCCTTTGACCACTTGTCCCTAGAAATGGTTCAACAGAAACATGGTTCTGTTAGCAAATGAGGTTGGGAAATGCTGCATTCTTTATCCATCTCCTAGAGAGTCACAGTGCATCTTTGTATGGTAAAGGCTCTGACAAGTCCTGCAGCAAGGAAACCTACTAGACCTTGTTTAATCCCTGCACTTTCCTAGCTTATTTTAAAAGACCTCTTCAGTTCCAAAGAAGAGACTTTGGCAGCCTTGTGTAAGTGATGGGACCCCACTAAACCAAAGGTTTCCAAAAGTGGGTCTGTGGAAATGTTTCCACTGGCTCTCTGTGAAATGATCGAAGTTACATCGTCAGCCTAGTCAGTTTTTCAAAATGAGAAATTTATTTTATAGCTCTATTCTTAATTTTAAAATTATATCCCTTCTACTTTGATGTTGAATTTTTTATCTCTTATGAAGTGATGACTTTAAAGGGAGGTAGCCATCATTCTATTAGATTTACTTATTAGGTGAAATAAAAACCTGAAAACTCTATGACAAGCCCAGATAATAGTTTTGCATTCATTTTTAATTGTGAAATATAGCATATATACAGAAAAGAGCAAAAAATGTAGCTGTACAGCTGAACTATCAAAAAATGAAAACCCGTGTAACCACAATTTAGGTCAAAAAATAAAATATTTGCCAGCACCCCAGAAGCCCCTCTGCTAGCCCTTCTCCTCATCATCCCCTCACTCATCCCCAAAGGAGAACACCACCCTGATTTCCAACACGAAGTCCTGCCTTTAGTTTTCTATTTCAAATAGATTATAACTGATATATTCTTTCATACATGGGTTTTTTTGTCCAACATTTTTCTTTTCTTTTTTCTTTCTCTTCCTCCCTCTCTCTCTCTCTCTTGTTTTTCTCTCTCTCTCTCTCTCTCTCTCTTTCTTTCTTTCTTTTTTTTTTTTGAGACAGGATCTCACTCCATTGCCCAGGCTGGTGTGCAGCCATGTGATCTTGGCTCATTGCACCCTCTGCCTCCCAGGCTCAGGTGATCCTGCCTCCTCAGACTCCTAAGTAGCTGGGCCCACAGATGCATGCCACCACACGTGGCTAATTTTTGTATTTTTTGTAGAGACAGGGTTTTTCCATGTTGCCCAGGCTGGTCTCAAACTCCTGGGCCCAAGCAATCTGCCCGCCTCAGCCTCCCAAAGTGCTGGAATTACAGGCATGAGCCCTGTACCTGGCCCCAATATATCTCTAACATTCCTCATTGTTGTTGTATTTCACACAGATTAGTTCGTTTTTGATGATGCACAGTATTGCACTGCATGAAGGGCGTTTTGGTTGCTGCCAGTTTGGAGCTACTACAAATAGTGCCACTGAGAACATTTTGTCACCTGTGCGCACATTTCTGTTGGATATATACACGCACATATACACGTAGGTGTGGATTTGCTGGGTCATACACATGAGTATCTATTTTGATTAGACTAATTGTGTGTTCAAGGACTGTCCCAATCAATGCCTGGGGAATCAGTGAACACTTCCCCCCTTTCATTCCTGAAAGTGAGCTGGTTTGGATAATAAATTATAAAGCTGCCCTGTCTTTAGTGGAGAACAGCAAACTGCTTTCCAAAGAGGTTGTGCCAATTACACTCTCACCAACACTTATGAGAGTTTGAGTCACTCCACATCCTTGCCAACACTTACTATGGACAGTCTTTTAATCCTAGAAACTCTGGTGCATGTCCTTAGTCTGATATTGTTTGTCTTTTCCATCTGAGCCATTCTGGTGGGCGTGAGTAGCAGCTTATTGTGGCTTTAATGGGCATTTCTCTGACTCCTGATAGGACTGAGTACCTTTTCATCTATTTATTGACCATTCAGATATTCTCCTTTGGAAAATCCCTGTTCAAGTCTCTTGCATTTTTCTACTGAGTTGTTCTCTCATTTTCTGATGCGGGGAGATCTTAAAATATTATTTACAGAACCCCGTACCAGTCATAGTCAGTGCAGATATTTTTCCAGCTCTGTGAATTGGCTTTTCATTTTCTTAGTGTACTTTTAAAAGTTCTCGCTGGTCTATGAAATCCAACTGTCTGGGGCTTTTCACTGATCTAAAAACAAGGAAGGGATGGTGCCCTAGTCCTCTGTGATTCCCTAGACCAGAGCTGTCTAACAGAACTTTCAATGAATGATGTGGCTAGTGAGCACATAAGCACATCTCAGTGAGATGGAGCAACTGAGTCTTTAATTTTATTTAATTTTAATTTAAAGGAGCCACATGTGGCCAGTGGCTACCCTATTGGACAGCACAGTTTCAGAGCGCAGTACACTGTAAACAATGAATGTGTCTGAGTAGGGAAATGGCTTGATGAAAATGGCGTGTTTGGAAGAGTAACCAATCTGAAGAATTCAGCTGAAACTCCTGGGCACAAACACAATAGGTTCTAAACTGTTCTATATTTATTCTTTCCAACTACCCCCAAAATTCAGTTTCCACACAGCAACAGAACAATGATGTTAAAATTCAGATGCAATTACGTTTGCCCCTTGGTTAAAACCCTTCACTGATTTCACGTCGTCCTTCATGTAAACACCACGTTGGGTATTAGGGACGCCAGAATCTGGTCTCACCCGCTTCATCTTCCACCCTCCCCTCTCCCTGGTTCCACCTTCCCAAATGTGTCACGTGCCTTCCTCCCTTGGGAATTTAGCACATGCTAACTCTTCTTCCTGGGTTTCGTTTCTTCTTCCCTCTCTCCTACTCTCCACTCCCTCCTCACTTGACTGGCACCTTCCCCTCTGTATTCATTTGCTAGGGCTGCCATGACAAGGTACCACGATGGGAGTGGATAAAACACAGTTCTGGAATATGAAAGTCCAAGATCAAGATAGCAAGCTCCTTTTGAAGGTGATTTGCTGGCAGTTTTTGGCACTCCTTGGCTTGTGGAAATACCAGCCTGATCGCTGCCTCCTGTTCTCATGTCCTTCTCCCTGTGTGTGTGTGTGTCTGTCTAAATTTCCCCTTTTTATAAAGATACCAGTCATATTACACCAGGGGCCCACCCTACTCTACTCTAACCTCATCTTAACTAATTACATCTGCAACAACACTATTTCCAAATAAGGTCACATGCTGAGGTCTAGGGGTTAGGACTTTGACATAGGAATGTTGGGGAGAAGAGGATGGAATTGAACCCATAACAACACTCTTCCAGTCTGAGATAAAATGCCACTTACACAGACAGTTTTCCCCTACTTCCCAGACCAAGTGCCACCCCTCCCTCCCCCATCATTATACCTGTGCGTTGCCTTTATGGTACTTCTCAGAGCTCAGATCAACTACTTGTTTTATGTTTGTCTTCCACTACCAGATTAACTTTCATAGGGGTAGGGACTCTATTACCTCCTCCAGGAAGTATCTGGAGGAAGTATCTCCAGGTACTGGCACACTGAGGGGCACAGAGTAGGACTTCTAACCATTTTCCTCCAATGGACCGACCAGTCACAGACGAGCCACAGAGTGTCGTGTGACGTTTACCAGCTCAGATTCCAGAGGCAGACAAACTACGTTCAAATCCCAGCTCTGCAACGTCTTAGATGAACAATCTCAGTCACATCACTCACTTTGTCCATGACTCAGTTTTCTCCTCTGAAAAATACCTCCTCCATCGCGTGTCAAGTAAGCGAATACACATGAAAAGTATAGATAGCAGTACCCGGTGCAGAGCAAAAACCCAATGAGGTTAGCACTTCAGACAGGGAGTGCCGAAATCAGCATCTTCTGTATCATCACTCCCTTTCAAGACAATTCTCTCATTTCACAAAGTCACCATTGTCAGTCTCCTTCCATCCCTGCTTTTTGTATTCTGGTGGGTTTGGCCATGCTTCTCATTGGAATACAATTTCATGTGGTTTGGGACGAGACGATGTTCCTTGAAACTTCCGCCCCGTGGTTCTCTCGAGATTTCTTGGAGATAGAAAAGTAGATTTGGCTCCGTTCAGAACCTGTTTGAACATTCGTTGCACATACTTCAAAACCGAGACCCTTGGACTTCTCACCCATTTACTCTTGGCAAAAGGCAGCTTCCTGCTTCTGAGAAGTTAAGCTTTCAAGCTTAGGGGAAAAGGGTTTTTGGACAACAAACAGCCCTGTAAAAACAATATTTTGATGAGTTAAGTGTAAATGAATCAGAAACACATGGATTAAGCTTCTCTTGATGTACACATGGGTTTAATAATTATTGGGGGTGGGAGAGAAGGGAAATGGGGCTGGAAAAGCTGTGTCTTGGGTTTTATCAAATCTAAAATGTTTGAGAAGTAATTCAAGACATTCCACACACCCCCAAGTGTAGCCAAATTTTCCGATTCCACTTCCAAGGAGCCACACAGGATCTTTCTAGTAACAACTGAGTGCTCCACAGTGCCAGGTTTTCATGGCTTCTGATTGGCTGGGCATAGAGCTATGATTTATGAGACCATTCAAAGATTTATATATTGCCATTATAACAAATTCCTTCCAAACGGAACGGTACCCAAATGCAGCTTTAAAAATATCTTTCCTGTTAGAAGACTCCTTTCTATTCACAAAACTCTCCTTCTTTTCCTTTTCCCCAGCCCCTCCTCAAACCACAGATCCCCCCACGAGGTCTCAGACCAATGAAGACTGAGGGAATTAATTTTACCATGACTGAAACGTGTTTCACTTTGGATTGAGTTTTAAATGACTTGGGTCTCTATAAACTGAGGGTCACAAGAAGGTTATAGCTAAGGGGCTTATAAGTTAGGTGAAGGGTGGAAGGGGTAGAATTTTATAAATGCTTATTGCTTTCATAAAAAGAAAAGCTAAGTTGTGTTCGTGCCGAACACAGTCAAACACTTAATATATCAGGGCACACTGTTTCCTAGAGGAAATGTTCCATACTGATTTGGTGGGCTTCCGTCTTCCTCCATTTCAATGACATCATCAGTGTTGGGCATCTGGTTAGGATAAGTAACTTCTTCCACATGTCACCATCCATGTGTCCTTCCCCAAAACAAATTTTGAGTCACTCCAAGCTCTGAGGTATTCTAAATCACTTGGCTTAACAGGCAGCAGAAAAGTGAGGTGAGAGGTAGTGGGAAGAACTTCCTGATTTTCTGATTCATTGTCCCATAGGTCTTGCTTCAAATGGCATACTCACAAGTACCACCCAGCATGGAGTACAGAGGTTATCAGAAGGAGGAATAACAGAGTTAAGCCCCCATGAGTTTCATGGCAGGCACATGATTGCAAAATTGGAATCAGAGAGTTGACTGTTTTAGCAAACACACAAGTGGTGGCAATCCAACATATGAAAGCCATTGCCCAAATGACCCAAGCCATCTGTATTAGTCAGCTATGCTACAATAATGCTGCATAACAAACAATCCCAAAACTCATTATAAGGACATTCATTTATTATCATGTTCACAGACCTGTAAATTGACTATAACCAGCTGAGCTAGGATGAACTTAATGCTCTAGATTCTGACTCTGGGCTCCAGGCTATAAACCGGGTTTAGATCTGTTTCAAGTGTCTTTCACCCTCCCCGTACCAGCAGTCACCTAGATTATGTAGCGTGCTCTACATGTCACATTCTAGAGCCCAGGTCTACAATTCCTTCTCAGATACAAACATTGCTACTACACTACATTGCTTCTTGCTGTCTATAATATATTACTTAAGTACTAAAATGTCTAATGAGTACGTATATTCTCACGTCTAGCTCTTACTATGATGTCATCAGCTCAAGGTTGCATGACTTTTATAAAAACAGCAGCAGCTACTTGGACCTGTTCTTCACATAGTGCATCACCACAGTACAAGAGGGTCAAGGTCAACTGCACAAGCACGTTCCAAGTATCTGCTCATGTTGAAGTCTCTGTTTACCTCACATCTGCTAGCACTCCATTGGGTAAAACAAGTCCCATGGCAAGTATTAGAGTCAGGGGACAGGAAAGTACCCCCACCCAATCATGACGCCATGGCAGGGTTGTGGATGTGTAATATGTCTTTAAGGAACTCAAGAATTGGGACCAATTATTCAATCAAATCACCCCAAGTGTTTCTTGACCCCTCCTCTCCATCCATACCATATATCAAACCACCAATCCTACTAATTCTACCTGCTTATCATATCTAATCCATCCATCTCTCCATCCCCTTACACTACCTTTCCTAAGCCCCCAGCGTCTCTCATCTGGACCACTCCCATAGCACCTTCCCTGGTGGTGCCACTTCAAGCCATTTCCCACACTGTGACCAATGTGGCCTTCCTAAAAGGCATATCTGATAGTGCCTCTGCTCTACCTTTTGATGGGCTTCCCTTCATACTCAGGATAAAGTCCAGAAGCCTTACCTTGATCCACAAGGTCTTATGTGAACCAGTCTGTCTACCTTTTTGTTCTTATTTCTTGCCTGTTCTCCCTCACTCTCTGCCTCCGTCACACTGTCTTCCCCTCCAAGCTTCCAAAACACATGTTCTCATCTGTCCTAATGACCTTCTCTCTTGATGGTATAGGAGGCTCTTCCTACCCTCTCCTTCCTGGGATAACTTCTTCCTATTTTTCATGTCCCTGCTGAAGAAATGTGTTTACAAGGAAGCCTCCCTTGATGCCATAAATCAAGATAGATCCTGAATGGTTTTTACATGTCTGAAAATGTCCATGTAGGAGTCTATTTCCGCTCTCCTTGGACCTAAGAGGGACTTTGTGACTGTCCCTATGAGTAGAATACAGCAAAAGTGACATTGCATGCCCTCTGAGGCTGGGTTAGGAAACCATGTCACTTCTGCTGGTTTCTCTTGGAACTCACCCTTGAAACCCAGTCTGCATGCTGTGAGGAAGCCCAGGACACATGGAGAGGCCCACGTGGAGGTAAACTGAGGCCTCCCAGCTAACGGTCCCAGCTGAGCTCCCAGCTAACAGCAAGCACCATCTTGCCAGTCATATGAATAGGCCACTTTGGAAATAGATCCCCCAGCCCTTAGTCAACACAACCAATGCCACATGGGGAAGAGACAAGCCTTCCCCACTGAGACCAGCCCAAGCTTCTGATTTGTGAGCAACATTGCTGCCATTGTTGTTTTAAGATAGCTGTCGTCTTAAGTCACAAAGTCTGGGGGCAGTTTGTGACTCAGCCTTAGCTAACAAGAACTGTGCCCCACTTCACGGCTTTTAAGTCACTGTGATATCCTGTCACTCTAACACATAAGCTATAAAGGCACAGACCATGTGTGTCCTACTTACTGCCATAGCAACCTGTCCCTGTTACACGACAGGTGCTCAGTACATATTTTTTGACCAATGACAGGGATCTCGGTTTTGGTAGGAAAAGCCAACCATCTCTGGGAATGCAGGCTCATAAGCAAACATCCCCCGCCTTCCCTTGCCACTCTGTTCCTCATCGCAGTCACAAATGACACCTCCAAACCTACTTGTATTTTAAGTAAAGTATCTATAAGAGTTCCAGCACAGGAACAGTACGTTCAGATTAGAATAATTTGAAAATAGTGTAGTTTTCTGTGGCTGCTGTAACAAACGACCACAAACCAAGTATCTTAAAAACCACAGAAATTTAAACTCTCAGTCCTGGAGACCAGAAGTCTGAAATCAAGATGTCAACAGGGTCACACTGTCTCTGACAGCTCTAAGGGAAGGTCCTTCCTTGCCTCTCCAGCTTCCAATGGTTCCAAGCATTCCTTGACTGTGACTGCATCACTCCAATCTCTGCCTCCATCTTCAGATGGCCTTTTCTCCTTTTCCTTATTTGTCTCTCCTTTATTTGTCTCTTGTAAGGACACTTGTCATAGGATTTAGGGCCCACCCAGGTATTCCAGGATGATCTTGTCTCCAGATCCTTCACTACATCTGCAAGGACCCTCTTTCTACATTCATGGTTTCAGGGAGTAAGATGTAGATATGTATGTCTTTTGGTTTTTTTGGTTTTTGTTTTTTTGGTTTTTTTGTCTTTTGTTTTGTTTTGTTGAGACAGAGTCTCGCACTGTCACCAGGCTAGAGTGCAGTGGCACAATCTCGGCTCACTGCAACCTCCATCTACTGGGTTCAAGCAATTCTCCTGCCTCAGCCTCCTGAGTAGCTAAGATTACAGGCTCCCGCCACCACACCTGGCTAATTTTTTTGTATTTTTAGTAGAGATGGGGTTTCCCCATGTTGGCCAGACTGGTCTTGAACTCCTGACCTCATGATCTGCCTGCCTCGGCCTCCCAAAGTGCTGGGATTACAGGTGTGAGCCACTGCGCCTGGCCTGATATGTCTTTTTGAGACTATCATTCAACCCACTACCTAGGGCTAATTCAGGGGCTACTTTTACATGCATGGGAAAGGTTGAGGGAGCCATAGTGAGGTACCCAGTCACAGTAGAACTCTTACCATCTCTAGAGCTGAAAGGAGGAGAATTGCGGGTGGTACCAGAACCAAAGAAAGAGAGGTATGTGGCAACTCTCCAGGAGACAGTGTCCCTCCAAGAAGAGGGCTTTCTGGAGAAAAGTAGTGACTTTGAGTCCAAGGACTCAAGCAGACCAAGGTAACCCAAGGAGAGAGTCAAGGGAGCAATCTCTCTTCCTCCTGTCTTCCCTCCACTAGGATGCCTTTGGTCAAGCCCAACCTAGAAACCAGAGGGCAAGGGAGTCCACAGTGCCGTCTGCATGAGTCACCTTCCTAGGCAGACAGTAAAGGAAGATGGAGAGTGGAGCTGGAGGGGCAAGCAGGAAAGATCTGGAACAAACGATGTGCTCAGAAAAGAAAGGACAAGAGGATCCCACATGGGCTTGCAGGTATAATACAGAAGCTTCCAACCAGAATGGAATGGACTCCCTGTAAGGAGTCAAGAGACCTGGACCCTTGACCCTGCTGTGCCACACAGAAGCTGGAGACCTGAAGTAAGTAACTTTTCTTCTCTCGGCCTTCCTTTCCTCTTCTGCAAGGGAAATCTGACGTGCCCTACTTGCCTCAGATGGCCTGAAGTTCAAACAAGGGAACAGGTGGGAAAATGTGTGCTCTTCACAGAGGTAGATTTTTATCTCTGCTGCTTTCCAACTCCTGGAAGAGAACCTAACACATAGCAGATACTCATATGTATTTGTCTAAATAATCATGACATTGGAACCCAATCGATGTCTTCTAGAATCCCATGGAGGGTGGATTCACAGCCCCTTCCACCCAATAATGGGGTGAACTGTATGGACTAAAACCTTCTTGAGGTTATAGCCTCTTATAACCTGCCTTATAAGCATGCTGCCCATTCAGAATTGGTCATTTTGTAAATTAAGTGGGGCCTCATGGTGGTAACGGGGCTGCCGGTGATAGTCAGAAGCATACCATCTACTGAAAAAGGACAGAAACCCAACTCAAATAGACTTAACCAAAAAGGAGGATGTATTGGTTCACAAAACAAAAAAATCCATGTCAGATCAAGCAAGTTAGAATAAGGACCCATCAGTTCAAACACGGATCCAGTTCCTCTCTCTTCCTCTCCATTCTGTCTTGGAAACTGTTAGATTTGAACAGTGTTTGCACACATTTGGACGTGTGTACAAGGCCCTCTGATGCTCTAGAAACTTCTTTTCCATTAGCAACACAGTGAATACATGGCTTCCCCGCAGCCTGAGGAGGAAAGAGGGTCTCCTCTGGTAGCTTTCTCAGAGGGGAAAAGAAGTCTGTCAAAAATCCAAACAAACGTCTTCTTGCATTTCACAGGCCTGGAATGGTTCAATACTTACCCTGAGCCAATGCTTGTGGTCTGGGCTGAGGGCATGGTGGAGGGAGATTTGCACATTGGCTTGCACTAGTTAGGTCTTGAAGCTGGGTGTTGGGGCAGTCCCACACAAACCACATGGCTAAGAGAGATAAACCTGTCCAGAAAAATGCTAGACAATGCTGCTAGGAAGAACAGATTGAATGCTGGCGAACACACACAGACCACGGCCTCACATTTGAGTTACAATTTCCAAAGCTCCTTTCTCACACGTTGTCTCTGTGGACCCTTACAGAAGCTCTCTAAAGGACAGAATGAAGCCTTTTTGGCTCTAATATTTTCCACCATGCTTACTAAGTGCATGCACATCTCTTTCCCAACTCCGCATTCAGAGACATTGTGTTGGTAGCTTGAAGATAGCCATGCTGGGAATAGTTACACCACGGGAACTGGCAAACAGTACACATCAGGTAAGTTTCGTTCGGAAAGCTGATTTGCTGGCCCACTGAAGAGCTTCTGGCTCTAAGATTCTCCACGAAGTTCACCAACGGGGTCAGAGAAGGATTTGTTTACCAGCCCCAATCGTCCTCCATTCAACCCCTACAGAGGTCATTTGAGAACAAGACTAGGACATTTCATGACATTCTTTCATAGCTCCCTATTACCTTCAGATTATCTTTCCAGATTCATTCCTTACCCATCCTCTGAGCCCTGGTTGTCAGTCATTTGCTATTCACCAGGCTCCAGCTGTTTTCTCACCTCTGTGACTGTGCACATGCTGTTTCCTCTGCTTGGAACACCCTTGTTTCCATCCTCAACGTGAGGGACCCTTCCTCCTCCACCAGACTCAGTGCAAAGGCTGCAGGCATTCTCTTCTTCCAGGTAGCACTGGCCGATCTGTCCTCTATGGTCCCACTGCCTCTCCACCCCAGAACTGCCAAATTCTTGCGAGAACTTAATTACTCATCTACATATCTGTCACCTCCAGATGACTGCCTGGCTGTTTCACTGTTGTATTCTCTATGTCTAGCACAGAGCCCAGCCTACACTAGATAGTTCAAAACTAATGCTCGGATCAACAATGAATAAAACAAAGAAGTATTTAGCACTTACTATACGCCAGATACTGTACTAAGCATTGAAATTTGTGAGAGGGGTCAAGACATGGTCCTTGACCTCAAAGAGCTCAGATTATGCACATAAATAAGCAAGATTAAGACCTATGCTAAAATAAGCAAGATAGAGACATAAGTTAATCATCATTGCATCCCTTCTACTTAGCACTTAATATGTGCTAAACAACTGTTTGTGGAAAGAACGATGGTTCAAAACCCCCTTGACTTATTCAGGCCAGCAAAGGGGCATTCTTGACTCAGCTGTCATTTGTAATACACCATCATCACCAGACACTACTAAGTATCCGTGCGGTATAAACACAAAGTGAGTTACAGAGACGCAACCTGTGATGTCTGGGAGTCTGCGTTAAACTAATGACATCAGCTCTCGGCAAGCAGGAAAGAATAAACAAGCAGAGAAAGAAGTTGTGTGCTCCACGGTGAAATGGGAATGAGTAGCGCAAGCTCATGATGGGATCAGGCACAGGGACATTGAGTGCCAGGGACTCAGGCCAGCCGTCCTTTTTGGGTGGGATAAAGAGCATGAACCACCACTGCATTCCCACTCTAAGGAGAAATGAAATGATGAAGACTTGAATAAGAGGTGTGTAAGGCTGAGAAATCGTAACAGTAGTCATCACTGACATTTTCTTCAGTATTGTTTGTGCACCAGGTACCATGCTGGCCACTGCATCTCTAGCAGGTCATTGAATCCTCACAATAGTCCTGAGGTCAATATTCGCTTTATACAAATTAAAAACTGAGGCTCAGAAGAGGTAAGTCACTTGCCCAAAATTGCACAGCCAATAATAGGGAAGGCTGGGTTTCCAACTCAGATCTAATTCCTGAGCCTGATTTTTATCCATAGCATTATACTATCTCAGAGAAGCTAGAAATAGTGCAAGACAAGTTTTAACCCTATTTTCCAAGAGGGAAAGAGTTTGGGTGAAATATGCATAAGCGTTTGGCCAGTGAGCCTCCCTACGGCCAGGATGCAGAACTGCTCCATCACCACAAAGAAATTCCCTCATGTTACCCTTTGTAAGCCACACCCTTCCTCAGTAGGCAATTTGGTTTACAGCTGACAAACCTAGTCAAGCAAACCAGGCTAGCACAGGTATCTCTTTATTTTTGGATCTACTAATTTACTTTTGTGCTTCCTCCAAGCAGCTGGCTTGTAAATTGCACATCCTCATGAGGGGGTTGTCTTAGCATTTCCCTTCCTTTCTCCCCTTCTCAAGCCTAAAAGGCCAACAAAAAGCCTTCCAACTGGGACAAGAGATAAGAAATGAGGAGGAAGCTGGGAGCATGAAATGGATCAGGGTGCAGAGGTAGGAACAGCCCATGGACATGCCTAGTGGCTGGACCAGTTGTGTGTGGTGGTGAGGCAGGAAAGGGTGAACCTCAATGCCAAGTCAATTTTCTTCTTTTTTGTTGGAAAATTGCAAACCTATATTTGATGCAGACTCAAATTCACACACGAAGAGAAGCCAGAGTCGAGAGCTGCAGGCCCCAGGTTCCAGACTGGTCGAAGAAAGCTCACTGTCATTGTAAATCTTCCATGGGAACAATCCTGGTAGTGTGTGACTGTTAAAGGCACGGGCTTTGGAACTGGTCCTATCTGGTATTAACTCTCTGTTTCAGTACGTGGTAGGGATGTTGCAGTGAGTTTGGGTAGTGCCCTGCCCACTCCCCTACCACCAAAAAAAAAAAAAAAATTCCGCCTGGAACCTCGGAATGTGATCCTATTGGGCCTAAGAGTCTTTGCAGAGATAATAAAGGTAAAGCTCTCTAGATGAGACCATCCAGGATTAGGTTGGGCCCTAAATGCAGTGACAGATGTCCTCATAAGAGACAGAAAAAAAGACAGACAGACCCACAGAGAGGTAGCCCATGTGAAGACAGAGGCAGAGACGAGTGACGGAGTCACAAGCCGAGGAACATCTGGAGCCGCCAGAAGCTGGAAGAGGTTAGGAAGGATCCCTGCTAGGGCCTTCAGAGGGAGCACAGCCCTCCAACACCTCAAATTCAGACATTTCCCCTCTAGCACTGTGGGAGAATACATTTTGTTGTTTTAGGCCACCAAGTTTGACAGACCTAAAAACTAATAGGAGTGATGCCAGGTAAGCCATTTCATTTTTACCTCTGTAAGACTGTTTTCTCATCTTTAACATGCTTAAAATGGATATGTATTAGGCCACGGCCATTCTCACATTGCTATAAAGAAATCTCTGAGACTGGGTAATTCATGAAGAAAAGAGGTTTAATTGGCTCACCATTCTGCAGGCTGTTACGACAGCATGATGCTTGCATCTTCTCAACTTCTGGGGAGGTCTCAGGGAGATTACAGTCAAGGCAGAAGGTGAAGGCAGGGAACAGGCACCTGGCAGAGCCAGAGCAGGAGCAAGAGAGAGTGGGAGGAGGTGCCACATCCTTTTAAACAACCAGATCTCTTGCGAACTCACTCAAACATCAAGGGGATGGTGTTAAACCATTCATGAGAAATCCCGCCCCACAATCCAATCATCTCCCACCAGGTCTCACCTTCAACACTGAGGATTACAATTGAACATGAGAGTTGGGTGGGGACACACATCCAAACCATATCGGGGTGTAAGAATAATATCTGCCTTTCAGAGATGGCAGGAAGATTCAGGGCAGGGCTCTGTGAACAGTTGCTGCTATCATTACAAATTTTATGAGCCCATCAATTACAGAAGGATGTCCACAAACAGACTCTCCCCGTGCCCTCATAACAAATGTCAAGGGTGAGGAGAGAGAACATGGGGTGCAATGTGTCAGTCTTGTGGACTAAAGCCCAGGACATCAGAGGTAGTAGCTAGGAAGGGTAAAAATGGTGAAACATTGAGAGAGAGCAAAAGAAGAGTTCCTTCAAACGCTTCTGAGAGGGCCTGAGACCCAGCTACATATGTCTCTGTGCCTCAGTTTGTTTTTCTATAAAGTGGGGATAATAATAGAACCTCCCTTGTGAGGCTGCTCTGAGGATAAAAGGAAATTCTGTGTGGAAAGTGCCTACTACAATGTCTGATATTTATTCACTCATTCCATTGATAATTGTAGGACCCTTCTGTGTGCTGGGCACCATGCTAGGCATATGGGAAGCACTCAGTGAACGATCCCCACTGTTTTTATTTTTGTTACTGCTTTTTTTTTTTTTTTTTTTTGAGACAGAGTCTTGCTCTGTCACCCAGGCTGAGGTGCAGCGGTGTGATCTTGGCTCACTGCAACCTCCACCTCCTGGGTTCAAGCAATTCTCCTGCCTCAGTCTCCCAAGTAGCTGAGACTACAGGCACATGCCACCATGCCCAGCTAATTTTTGTATTTTTAGTAGAGACAGGGCTTCGCCATGTTGACCATGCTGGTCTCGAACTCCTGGCCTCAAGTGATCTTCCTGACTTGGCTGGGATTACAGGCACGAGCCACCGCACCTGGCTTGTTATTACTATTGGGTGGGCTGAGAACATCTCTACTGACTGTGGGCTTCCCTGACTGTGGAAGAAGGGTGAGAAGAGATCATCCTTTCTCCTCCCCATTAATCCCAGTCAGCTCACAGATGTTCTCTTCGGCATGTCCCTTAGGGGCATCCATCCATCATCCAAATATTTTTCAAGACCACAAGGAGGGGAACACTGTGGCCAACCTTCCCCACCCCCAGGACCATGGGAATCTGCCCTGAGGACATGGCTCCGTGGCTTCCCAGAAATACAACAGGAGTTGGGGGCAGCATAAATCTAGCAAAGTGACTTCAAGCCATTCAAGCTGCTCAGCTAAGAAATAGGACACAGGGATGTCACAAGCTCCATTGTGCTTCTGGACCCCAATAAGAAAGATCACTCCATTTGTTCTTTCATTCGTTCATTCTTTCAATAAATATTGAGCTTCCCTCTGTGTCAGGAGCTGTTCTAGGCTCTGAGAATTCAAAGAGGAGACTAGACAGACAATATCTTCTCCATCATAGCAATAATAGTTCAGTTAATGGTACACATAAATATATTACTGCAAACTATAAATAAGTACCCCGAGGGGAAGTTACCCATCGTAGTAAGAGTGTTTACAAAAAGATCTAACCATAGAATTCAGGAGAGGGGACTGATCAGGGAAGGTTTCCTTAAACTGAGGGCTGAAAGAAGTTTAAAAAATCAGAGTGGGCGTGGAGAAGGGTGCCAGGCAGTGGGAACAGCTTGTGCAAAGGCCCTGTGATTGGGGGCTGAATTGTTGGAGGGCAGAAAGGAGGAAGGGCTTGTGGAGAACAAGGAATGAGATACGACAAAGAGAGCAAGGGTAAGACTTGCAGGGTCTTTTAAGCCTTGGAAAACACCAATCTTTAATCACAGAGCAAACACTTACTGAGCACATCCTTGATGCCAGGTGCTGTGCCAAGTGTTTTGCACGATCAGCCTCTGTCAGTACTTGTCACAGACTTGTGAGGTTGTCGCAACGTACCTCAGCTCAATTTCACAGGTAAGAACCTGGGTCAAGGAGATTTATTTACTTGCTCAAGCAGCAAAAGAGGTCCTTGAAAATATTTTAGCTCTGGGTTTCAGGGTTTTGTTTTGTTTGCTTGTTTCCTTAAGCAAAAGAAAGATAGGGAGAATTTTTGGAGTTTAGGGGGTCAGAGTAAGGTGGGGAAGGGGTCAGCATGCATGACTTGAACACACTCTCCTAGAAAGTCAGATGGAACAGAGTAATATTAACACTGCACATTTGAATAGCACTTTCTCTTCTTTTGATAGTTCCCTCCAACTCTCAAGGTAATTATTATTATTATCCCATTTTCTTAAAGGGGTAAACTGAGGCAATGAAAAGATGAATGCTGTGCTCTGAAACATAGAACTCATAAGTCCTAAGAGCTAAAGTCAGAACATGAACTGCGCTTTATTTGACTCCTAAATCAGGGCTCCTTCTGCTCCCTCCGACTTCCATTCTGGGGCTATCAGCCTTCCTTGCCTTGAGTGTGTCATCCTGGTCACCATCTCATTCTAAGACTCTTCTCAGAAATTCACAGAGATTAATCAGAGGAGGCCATTTTCGAGAAGAGCTTTAATAAACTCTAACCTGGTTTCTGTACTCTTAGACAGCAAAGGATAAAACACAATGGTTTACCGTAATTCCTGATAAAGACTTTTATTTTTCTAACAGGAACTTTGTTATAGAGCAGGATCCGTATTTTATCCTTGTCGGTCACACTTTTCACACCTGTAATCGTAGCCAAGTTTACCTGAACCTCTCTGAGTTTCAACTCCCTCGTTTTGTCAAAACGAGAAAACAATCCGTGTGAAGTCCTTGGTGCACAGAAAATGCTATGCAAAGTGAGCCCTTACTGCTACTATCCCAATGATTATTCCTACTATTAGCAATGACTCTTCATACCTTGTTGGGCAGTGACCCCACAGTTCAGAATGATGAATGAATGAGCTGTCCTCGAGAACTTTCCAGCTAAAAAGAAGGGCCAAGTATTGTCACAAGACAAGGCATCAGACCATGTTGGAAAGACCTTTAACAAACAAGCTTTAACAGATAATAAATGACCTGATGAACTCTTCATTAATCAGGGGAGACAAATGCATATGATCTTAAATCTGTGCAGTAGGCTGCTCACACGTGTGATAAGCTAACAGACAGACCTCTGCTGGGATATTTTGTATGCCCACCCCACCCCCAGCAATAACATACCAAGAATATCCCCTTTGGTTAGCTCAGGTCCCCCAGCCATAAAAAGAAAAAGTGGGTTTGGCCGGGGGCGATGGCTCACACCTGTAATCCCAGCACTTTGGGAGGCCAAGGTGGGCGGACCACCTGAGGTCAGGAGTTCAAGACCAGCCCGGCCAACACGGCGAAACCCTGTCTCTACTAAAAATACAAAAATTAGTCGGGTGTGGTGGCACACGTCTGTAATCCCAGCTACTCGAGAGGCTGAGGCAGGAGAATTGCTTGAACCTAGGAGGCGGAGGTTGCAGTGAGTCGAGATCGCACCATCGCACTCCAGCCTGGGCAACAAGAGTGAAACTCTGTCTCAAAAAAAAAAAAAAAAACCGGGGGTTTACAGCTACCTTTTACTGAGCACTTTTTTCCAGATATTTACAGACATTTGCATACATTACATCCCAATTAAGCATTCTCTCAACCCTCTATGATATTTATTCCTGTTACTTCGTTTTAGAGATGAGAACATTAAAGTTTGTTAAGTCACTTGTCCAAGTGACAGAACCAGGTTTCCAGTTTTGGGCTGTTTGATCCAACACTCTTAGACCACTTTGCTCTACAGCTCCAGTTATTGGCCTCCAAGCCCTCTCCAGCTCTAAAGACTGCACAGTTCTCGGGTATAAACCCATCCTTTGCACTGCGTCCTGAAAATCCTCTTTGCTCTTCTTCCTGGAAATCATTGCAAACGTTATTCTTCCATATGTCAGCCTTGGCAGCCCCAGGCAGGGTCAGGGGACAGCCAGGCCAGAGAAGCTGAGTTTCACTAGCCATAAATCCTCTGTCTCCGACATGCCCCTTAACTGCTTATCTTTGGAAAACATGACCCAGGACAAGCCAGGAGAATGGCAGGCGAAGTCACAAAGCCACCGGCCAGGGAACACGAGGTGTCCAGGGTTGTGTTCCCAGCATCAGACTGTGCAATGTCAGCCATCCAACCCACTGTCCCTCCCCCCACAAAATGTTCTGGCCCAGAGAGATGTCACGGGAACGTCACCATAGGTCTCTCATCTAGTCCCCAAGACATTCATTCTTGCCAGATACCCTCGCGGCCATTACCCTGCAGTTGTCCTTCACCCTCTGATGTGTTTCAGATGTGTAAATATGATATGAAAGCTCCGATTTCAAAGCCCCTGTGGACTGAATCTTGGGCCTCTTGGGCCTTGGGTTCTGCACTAAGTGGCCTTTCCCATGGATGGATGGTCCCATCAAACATCCCTGCAGTGGGCCATCTTCCCAAAGGCCTTCATCTTTCTGACAAAAAGGGTACCAGAATCCCCTCACCCCAGAATGAAACAAGGGGAAGAAAGCTGGGGAAAAGATTAAACTCTCGCTAACTTAGGGGGTGCACAATAAAAAAACTCAAACGACCACACATTGGGTTGGAGGTGTAGGGGGAAGGAGAGTGCCCAATAAACCTGTAATTGTCGGAGACTGTTTCCTAAGAGCAGCATCGGGGGCAGGGCTCCTCAAATCTGGCTGCACATCAACATCACATGGAGAGAGTTTTTAAAATACTGCTGCTTGGACCAACCCCTAGAGATTCAGATTTGATAAGCCAGAAGTTGGGCTCATTAAATGATGTTGGCAGTTGTCATTGTGTTTGTTCAAGTTCCTTAGGTGATTCCGTTAGTTTTCTATTGTAACATAATAAAGTACCCCACGTTTGGGCGCTTCAAAGAACACATACTTATTATCTTACAGTTTCAGTGGGTCAGGAGCCCAGGAACGGCTTAGCTGGGGCCTCTGCTTCAGGGTCTCATGAGGCTGTAATCAAGATATTGGCCAGAGGTGGGAACTCATCTGAAAGCTCAGCTGTGGATGGATCATCCACTTCCAAGCTGCTCAGGTTGTTGTCAAGAAGCAGTTTCCTGCAGGTTGCAGGACTGACAGCCTCAGCGCCTTGCTGGCTGTTGGCTGGAGACTGCCCTCAGTTATTTTCCATGTGAACCTCCTCACTGTGGCACCCACTTCATCAAAACCAGCAAGGAAGACAGGCAGCTAATAAGATGGAAGCTACGATCTTATGCAACATAATTATAGAAGAGACATCTCATGCCCTTTGCCATGTGCTATTGGCTAGAGTAAGCCACAGGTCCAGCCCACACTCACGGTATAAATCTCCAGTGGTGAGACCATTTCAGGCCATCTTAGGGCCTGTCTACCACAGGGAAACTAAGATGCAGCCAGTGTCAAGAACCATTCATTTTGGGCAGTGGTTGTCAAATCTCTCAAATCAGATTGGCACTTCTCCTGCTTTAAAAAGCTTATAAATCTCCTGGGACTCTTGTTGAAATGCAGATTCTGGCTGGCACCTGAGACTGCATTTCCGACTTAGTCCCGGGTGATGCCAATCCACTGATTCTCAAATGGCACTTTGAGTCGTGAGGATCTAGGCATTGTCATGGGGCCAAATCATTTGTTTAAGGTTCAATTCCCACACTGTCATCAGTGTCACTAGGGTTAGAGTGTCGTCCCCAAATGTTGCAAGGTATAAAGCTCACTTTATCAGAACATCGGATTAACCAGAATCTCATATTCAATAATGTATCACTGAACACATGCCCTACTTCTAGTCAACTGGGGTAGTAATAAAACCCTAATAATTTGTGTTTTGAGATATCTGTGTATCAATCAAGTTTATAAAATGTAAATCGGATCAGATTTCTCCTCTATGAAAAACACACTTACGGCTCTCGTCTTACACAAAGTAGAATCCTTGCCATGGTTTATGTGGTCAGGCTCCTGGGATCTCTCTGACCTCATCTTCCACTTCTCTTCTGTCATTCACTCTGCTTTGGCCACATAGACCTCCTTGCTGTTCTCTAAATACGCCAAGCATGGCCAACCCCAGGGCCTTTGCACATGCAGTCTCTGCTGCCTAGAACACCTTTGCTCCAATATTCACCTGTATTGCATTCTCACGTCCCACCTGAGACTCAAATGTGAACTGTCACTTTATCATTGGATTGATACACAGGTATCTCGAAAAAATTATTAGGATTGTAACCCAAATGCTGCTACAAAGACATGATTATTACTATTTACCTACTATAGGATTCAAAGGAGATTAGGTTTAGAAATAAAAGAAACAAACAGTGGGTTTCCAGTATGAGCCTTTTCAATTAAAAACTTTTAAGTGTCATATTTTCTTGGTTCTAAAAAGTTTCTGAAAACCAGTTATGTCTTAAAACTGATGCATACAGCCAGTATATTGTATTTTTTGTTTCTCTAAAACATCGATAATTTGGTGCCAATTATTATTATTGCAGTAATCTCATAACTGGCCCTGCTTCCTCCAACTGTGCCCTCATAGTTT
Source organism: Mandrillus leucophaeus (assembly GCF_000951045.1). Lineage (NCBI taxonomy): Eukaryota > Metazoa > Chordata > Mammalia > Primates > Cercopithecidae > Mandrillus > Mandrillus leucophaeus. The sequence goes on from NW_012107585.1 coordinate 671,095, forward strand.
ACTCTCCACACAGTTACCAGAGTTGTCTTCATAAAATCTAAGTCAGATTAGATTGCTCCTTTATACAAAACCCACCCACTGATCTTGTCTTATACAAAGTAGAATCCTTACTATGGTTAACATGATCAGGCTCCTGTGACCTCTCTGACCTCTTCCTGTCATTCACTCTACATCGGCCACATGGGCCTCCTTGCTGTTCTCTAAATATGCCAAGCATGACCCGCCCCAGGGCCTTTGCACATGCAATCTCTTCTGCCTAGAACACCTTTGCTCCAATATGCTCATGTACTGCATCCTCATGTCCCACACATCTCTGCTCAAATGTCACTTCATCAGGGAGGCCTTCCATAGCTACTTTATTTATAAAAGCACTCCTGACCCTGCTTTAGTTGCCTTTGTAATACTTATCCTTTCTTTCTTGTCTGACTCCCTAAACCAGAAGGTACACTCCCAAAAGGTGGGGCTTTGTCCATCTTATTCACTGCTGTGTCTTTGGCACTTAAATAGCATCCAGGCCATAGGTGTCACTTGAATATTTTTTGAAGGAATGATACATCGATGGTGTCCTTGAATTAAGAACCTATGATCTTTTGGTTTTTTAAAGCCTTCTATAATGTGATTAAGTAAAAATGGCTGTCAACTGAATTTACAAATAAGGAATCTGAGGGTCAGAAGGATCAGGTCATTCACCCAGGTACCAAGCTGGTAAGTGGCAGAGCTGCCATTTGCATCCTTGTGGCTTGAAAGCCCCAAGGCCTTCCTACTACAACATTGAGGGCCAGATGTAATGTCAGAAGGGACAACTCAGGCATAGCTAATGGGCAGAGCTGTTGCCCAGAGAACTAAGAGGGCTGGGAATCCCTAGGTCCCTGGCTATCTCCTCAGGAGCCTTAGCCACACTTGGCACCTGGAGGTAGGATAGCAAATACCCCAACTAGATCTCTAGGTGGAAACCAACACTGTTGTCATGGAAGATCCTCCAGGCCACAACCCGGAGAAAGGAGTGAGGAAGTCATTCACCCAGCTCTTCAGAACCTTGCGCAGAGAACTTTCCTCTGGGTATGTCACCCACCACCATCACAGTCCCGGAATGGAGACAAATAGCTCCTAAGTTGTTTTGTAAAAGTTTATTTAAATTGACCTAGATTAAACCACCTGCCCTTTTAACACCATATAAAATCCAAAACCAAAAAAACCATGCATTGCCTTCCAAGACCTCTTAACAGTTCCTGCCAAGACACACACCAGCAACTGCCGGGATTTATAGGGAGGCTCTACAGACCTGTGTTTAAATCCTGTCGCTGGCACCTACCAGCTGTGTGACCTTAGGCAACATACTTAGCTTCTCTGTGCCTCATATAAAATGAGGATAGTTCCAGTCCCATGGGATTGTTGAGAGGATGCAATGAGATGGTCTATGCAAAGTGCTTGGTGCATACTAAGTACTCCATAAATATTAAGGCTTAATTTATTTCAGATCCATGGGGTGTGTTATCCTTTATTGAGAACCATTTGTGAATACCTGCGGTGGCAGGGCTTCCACTGACATTATCTCATTCCATGCTCACAGCCACTCACAGTCCGGCTCCACGAATAGCCTTCTGTCCCAAAACATCTTTCCCGTAGGGGAGAAATAGTATCGCTCCAGCATGCAATCAACATGAAAAATGCATTCGTGAGATATTTTACATTCTGAGTCATTGGTAGGTCTTTGAAATTCGGTGTGTGTTTCACACTTTAGCACATCTCCATGTGGACTCACCATGCTGCAAATGCCCGATAGCCACACATGGCTTGCGGCTATGACACTGTACGGGACAGCACGCAGTTTGTCCTGAATGCAAACTTTTGTAAGTGTTGTCTGAGATTGCAATGCTTCTCTCTCCAACAAGTCCTTCCCTCCACCCGGAAAGCTCCTGTCTGTCTGCAATCAGCCAGCTGCTCCCAATAAATTTGGAGAGCCACAGCGGGGGCAGAGAGCCCCTCCTCATTCTACCTATGGAGGGCCCAGCCCAGGCACAGTCTCCACCAGGCAGTGAGAGGAGGGAGATGCTTGCATTGCCATTTTAAGTGTCTGTCCTCTCCTCCTAGCTCAGCACCAAATGAGAAACACAAGCCTATGAAGCTGGCATCTCAGTATAAATACATAAGCTTACACAGTGGTGTGGTGGGGATTGCAGCAAGCCAAAACCCATGTTGCCCCATCTAAAAGGGCCACCCCCAATCACCTTCTGTTGATTTGCTGCCAGTTAGGACCATGCTATTCATGGAGCCGGACTGTGAGTGGCTGTGAGCATAGAATGAGCTAATGTCAGTGGAAGCCCTGCACACCGTAGGTATTCACAAACGATTCTCAATAAAGGATAACACATCCCGTGGATTTCAAATAAATTAAGACTTAATATTTACGGAGTACTTAGTATGCACCAAGCACTTTACATAGACCATATCATTGCATCCTCTCAACAATCCTATGGGACTAGGAGTCCAATGTGGTAGACCAAATCCTACTTTTTCAAGTTAAGAAATTGGGATTGTTATATGAAATTTTTTGATGTTAGTGTTGGCTCAGTAGGTTTTTTAAATTAAAAAAAAAAAGACTTTATATTTTTAGAGAAGTTTTAGGTTCACAAAACTGAGAAGAAAATACTGATATTTCCCACACACCCTCTACCCTGACACATGCACAGCATCCCTCATTACTAACATCCCTCACCAAAGGGTGCAGGTGTTACCATCAATGAACCTGCATTGACAAATCACTACCAAACAAAGTCCACAGTTCGCATTAGAGCTCACTCTTGGTGTTGCACATTCTATGGGTTTAGACAAATGTGTAATGACATTGACATGGTTTGGCTGTGTCCCCACCCAAATCTCACCTTGAATTGTAATAATCCCCACGTGTCAAGAGCAGGGGCAGGTGGAGATGATTGAATTATGGAGGCAGTTTGCCCCATACTATTCTCATGGTAGTAAGTCTCACGAGATTGGAAGGTTTTATAAATGGGAGTTCCCCTACACAACCTCTCCTGCCTGCCGCCATGTAAGACATTCCTTTGCTCTTCCTTCATCTTCCGCCGTGATTGTGAGGCCTCCCCAGCCATGTGGAACTGTAAGTCCATTGAATATCTTTCCTTTATAAATTACCCAGTCTTGGGTATGCCTTTATTAGCAGCATGAGAAACCAATACAGGCATGTCTCTCTCATTTTAGTATCATACAGAATAGTTTCACTGTGCTGAAAATCCTCTATACACTACCTATTTATCTCTCCCTCCCCAAGCCCCTCTCGACCACTAATCTTTTCACTGCCTCCATCGTTTTGCCTCTTCCAGAATGTCACATAGTGGGAAGAATACAACATGTAGCCTTTCCAGACTGGCTTCTTGCGCTTAATAATATGCATTTAAGTTTCCTCCATGTCTTTCATGTCTTGATAGCTCATTTCTTTCTAGTGCTAAATAATATTTTATTGTCCGGATGCACCAGTTTATTTACCCATTCACCTACTGAAGGACATCATGGTTGCTTCTAAGATTTGGCAGTTATGAATAAAGCTGCTATAAACATCCATGTGCAGGCTGTTACATGGACATAAGTTTTCAAGTCCGTTGAGTAAATATCAAGGAGCATAATGGCTAGATTGTACGGTCAAAGTATGTTTAGTTTTGTGAGGAACTGCCACACTGTCTTCCAAAGCAGCCGTACCATTTTGCATTCCGGCCGGCAATGCATGAGCGTTCCTGCTGCTCCACATCCTCACCAGCATTTGGTATTGCCAGTACTCTGGATTTTGGCCATTCTAATAGGTGTGTAGCGGTATCTCAATGTCTTTCAAATATATTTTGTTAAACACCCAATGAGCTCCGCTAAAAGGGAAAAAGAGAAGACTTCCACTTTAACCAGCACTTCTGTTCTAGGAGGGTGAACTGAGTGTGCTTCAGAGCAGATCTGCAAAGTGAGGTGCACAAGCTCCAAGGATGTGCAACATGATCCACTGGGAAGCAGGAAAATAGCAGCACTTGGATTTGGGATTTGTGGTGTTCAAGTTCTGGTTTTGTGCATCCTGTGTATTTATAATGCAGCAGCTATCACGGGGCCATATGTCACAAACCTTTGGCTCGCCCCAGTTTTGGCTGCAACCACGGTAGATGTTTGCATTAAGCTGAGTTTCCTTTGACAATGCCCCACCCCAGACTCACTCAACTTTCTGCCTTGTGCCCCAGGGCTTTGGCTTTCTGTAGCGCTTGTTCCACCAGTGCAGCCCCAGAAATGCAGGGACATGGACAGTCCCGGGAGGCAAAGCTCCACTGATGGGAGGCAGAAGCAGGTAGATAAACACCTTAGCTTCCTGTTATCTGGACAGAGAATTCCAGGAGACAAAAATCAAGCCCAGTGTCCACAGTGACAACCCACTCACTAACTCATTATTATATTGATTTGCCTCTGTCCTGTATCTCTCTCCCCAACTGCCTCACTCTTGCTACCTGGGACCACCTTCAATAAACTACCTGTACCTAAGCATTTGTCACAGGCCCTGTTACAAGAGGAATGGGAACTAAGACAGCATGCAATAAATTAATACAGTCATTCATGGATAGAGTTAAACATAAATAGATGTACATGCATTGGCAGTACATGTGCAAAAACAGTTTTACTGATAATGGTATGGAATCAGAAACGTGTAGCTCATGCCTCTAGTGCATCCCATACATGGAGATTAGAATGAGTCCCATGCAGAAGGATGTCGTCATTGTCGTTGTGTTAGTGTTGTGCTATACTTTGTCACGAGAGCATACAAATTGCCCTACCTGTGGCTGAACATTTTTAGAGGACATGGTTTCTGGCATATTTTTTGATAATAGACTATTTTTTAGAGGAGTTTTAGGTTTATAGAAAAATCACACAGAAAGTACAGAGGGTTCCCATATACTCCCCTCCCTATCTCACCTCCCACACAGTACTTCCCATTATTAATACCTTGCATTACTGTGGTGCATTTGTTATGATTGATGAACCAATACTGATACATGTCCATAGTTTACTTTAGGGCCCACTCTTTGTGTTGTATAGTTCTGTGAGCTATGACAAAGTTTTTTGTTTTTTGTTTGTTTTTTGTTGTTTTCTTGTTTTTCATTTTTTAAGAAACAGGGTCTCACTCTGTTTCTCACTTCAGTCACCTGGGCTGGAGTGCAGAGGCACAATCAGCTCGCTGCAGCCTCGAACTCCTGGATTCAAGTGATCCTCTCATCTCAGCCTCCCAAGTAGCTGAGACTAAAGGCATATACCACCAGACCAGGCCAATGTTTTAATTTTTGTAGAGATGGGATCTCCCTATGTTGCCCAGGCTAGTCTCAAATTCCTGGCCTCAAGCCATCCTTCCCCATTGGCCTCCCAAAGTGCTAGGATTATAGACACAAGCCACTGCACCCAGCCCTCTTTGACAAATGTGGAATGACAAGTATTCACCATTATGGTATCATACGGGATAGTTTCACACCCCTGAAAATCCCCTGTGTCTGCCTATTTACCCTTCTCTCCCTCCTCCCAACCCTCTGGCAACCACTATTCTTTCCATTGTCTTTATAGTTTTGCCTTTGCCAGAATGTCATATAGTTGGCACCATCCTATATGTAGCCTTTTCATCTTAGTCTTTCCCACTTAGAAATATGCATTTAAATTTTCTCCATGGTTTCTCATGGCTTGCTATGTCACTTTTCTCTTTATTGATGAGTAATATTCCACTGTGTGGATATCCTGCCGTTTCTTTATCCACTTACCTCTTGAAGGACATCTTGGTTACTTTGCCATTTTTCATTTTAGGCTTGTTGCCTTTGCCATCTTGGGTTGCTATAACAAAATACCATCGACTGGGAGGCATAAACAACAGACATTTATTTCTCATCTCATAGTTCTGGAGGCTGGGAAGCCCAAGATCAAGGTGCTAGCTGATTCAGGTCCTGGTGCAGAATCTTTTCCTGGCTTGTAGACAGCCATCTTCTTGTGTCCTCGCCTGGTAGAGAGAGGAAGCTCCAGTGTCTCTTTCTCTTCTTATAAGGGCACTAATACCCTCATGAAGGCCTACACTCATGACCTCACCTAAGCCTGATGATCTCCCAAATGCCTCATTTCCTAATACCAGTACAAAGGGGGCTAGGGCTTCAGCATATGAGTTTTGAGGCTATGCAAACATTCAGTCCAAGTTTGTCCCAAGTCTCCTGGGGCCCAGGCCAGGCTTCCAGCCCATGGGGTCCCCAGAAAGAATCAGCCCTATGCTCCCAGGAGGCATTGCACCCTCCCCATCCTGTCCGAGAAGGCCCCTCTGTCACTCATTCCAATAAACTTCCTGGAAGTCCCTCCTATCATTTTCCAGATAGACCCAAGTGTGTCTGAATGACTGTGGCAAAGTATCTCAAGCCCAACTTTAAAATAGCCACCAACACCACCCAGAAAGGGGAAGGGAATGGAGAGCTGTGCATGCTTCTGAGCTCCTTCTCCAAAACTTATGTTTTTCAAAGGCTATTGGGCGCTGATAAAATATAGAAAGCCATATGAATACACAATTAAAACATCAATAGTCAATTGAGGATCATATAGAGAAAGTCATTAAAGAGTGTGACTTTGGTCACACACACCTCACCTACCAACAGGGCAGGCCCCAGCCTGGGTTCCCTCTGCCGTGTTAAACCCAGCTCGACTGCCTCCACCACTAGCATCATCCCAGCTTCCCAAGATGTAGGGTGACAGCTCCTTATCTCCAAACCAAAGGGAACATTTAAACTCCAGACCACCATGACACAGTTGCAGCTCTTTCTAGGCCCCATCTGGGGTTTCACATAGACCTAAAGAGGTTCTCTGTTGGTGTGTCAACATGTCCTATGACACCCTTGAGGACTTAGATCATAAAATGTTAACTCTATAAGGATCTTTCTAGATCCTCTCTCACCCAGTTCTCTATTTTAGAGGAAAGTCCTCTGAAAATCACATTGAAGAAATGACATGCAGTCACACAGTAAGTTAATAACACAGGTCGAACAAGAATTGATGCCCCAGACTCCTGGGTAAGGATAATTTTCCTTCTTAATTTCCCCGACAATTAAGAAATAGAAAAGAACTGCTACCAACGTGCATTCTGAATCTCAGTTGTCAAGCTGTGTCATTGAGAAATCTTTTGGTTTAAGACAACAGGAAGTAAAATTAAACAATAAAGAGAAAAGGGAAGGATTCAGGTGTGGCTTGATCCAGGCCCTTAATCCTGTCATCAGGATTCTTCTCTGACTGTCTTACACAGTGTCATCTTCATCCTAAAACTGGATATTCCTGAAGTCAACAAGAAAAATCCTAAGCCTTCCTCAGACTTGACCCTTTTCGTTACACACCCAATCTAATCCAATCACCAGGAAAAGGGATGGAATTACTGGCCCAGTGTGATTTGGGCCCGTCAGAGTCCAACCCTGCAGCTAAATACGGGCTTTGTCCTTCTACTCTAGTGGCTGCTGCCCACCAATGAAAAGAGAGAATCAATGCTAAGGGGGCTACCAAAGAGATCACCCTGCAACCCTTCCCAAAGATTAAAGAATAGCCTGAAGGTCTACAGGTATTGAGCTCTCTGTATCTTCATAAAATATTGACATGCCCCTGTTTCGTCTGACTCCCTAGGGTGAGTTTGCCTAAATCTGTAAGCAGACCCTTCCATGGAAATAAACACCACTGGCTTTCAGAAAATCAGTCTCCCCAGGCTGCCGATGGGCTTGGAATTTACCAAAAATGCCAGTCCCTTATTTTGCTTTTATGGGCAAAAGGAAAATGCCATAGACTTTTTGCTGGCAACTCCAACGAAGGGCTCTTTCCACAGCCTGCTTCTGATTCGTGATTTCACAACTTTCTCAAGTGGAACGCACATTCCACTAAAAAAAAAATAAAAATAAAAATAAAAAGAGTACCTCTCTTCTCTGTCTTGTTGCTCCTATAAAGGATTACTAAAATTTTTAAATAAATGCATCCTTTAAGCAAGTACATGGTTGTTGTGAAAACCTTAAGCAATAATATAGAAGCATAAAGAGTAAAATAGTTCAAGTCCCCTTTAATCTCCCCCAGTCCCACCTCCTCTCCAAATCTGGACACTGTCCACATTTTAGCATGTGTTCTTCCAGACATTCTCTTGTGCATTTATCTACAGCTGTATAGACACACATAAATAAGCTATTTTGGGCTTAGAGGTATTTTTACTCACTCAGTATTTTTAATATATATGTGTTTCTAAAAATATTTAAGAACGCAGTGGCTCATGCCTGTAATCCCAGCACTTTGGGAGGCTGAGGTGGACAGATCACTTGAGGTCAGGAGTTTGAGACTGGCCTGGCCAACATGGTGAAACCCTATCTCTACTAAAAATACAAAAAAAAAAAAAATTGGCTGGGCATGGTGGCACATGCCTGTAATCCCAGCTACTTGGGAGGCTGAGGCAGGAGAATTGCTGGAACCCAGGAGCCAGAGGTTGTAATGAGCCAAGATGGTGCCACTACACTCCAGCCTGGGGGACAGAGTGAGACTCAGTCTTGAAAAAAAAAAAATTATATCTTGAAGATCTACATGCTGGAGACATACCTATAGCAGCCCATACACATCTACCTCATTCGTTTTAAAAGTTGTATAGAACTCTCTTGTATGACTGGACCATGGTTCAGTTAATTCCGGTGCTGGGAATTCATACATATTAACTGATTTTAATCTCAGATAGTCTCTGTCTTTCATCCCTCCTTCTTTCCCCATCACTAATTCTACATCCTACCAGCTTCTTGGCTCTTCCTCAAACACACCAGGCAGGGTCCCGCCTCCGGCCTTTGCGCTGACCGTTCTCTGCCTGGAATGCCCAGATAGTCACACGTCTCTCTCCCTCACTTCCTAGTCTTTACAGGAGGACATTATGTTAAGTGGCAGGACACTATGAAATAAGCCAGACATGGAAAGACAAATATTGCATGTTCTCACTCACATGTGGGAGCTAAAAAAAAAAAAAAAAAATTGAACCAGTGGTAATAGAGAGTAGAATGATGGTTATCAGAGGCTGCAAAGGGTAGTGGGAGCAGGGTATTAAAAGGAGACGGTTAATGGGTAAAAAATACAGTTAGATAGAAAGAATAAGATCTAGGCCTGGCACAATGGCTCACGCCTGCAATCCCAGTACTTTGGGAGGCCGAGGTAGGTGGATCACCTGAGGTCAGGAGTTCGAGACCAGCCTGGCCAACATGGTGAAATCCTATCTCTACTAAAAATACAAAAATTAGCTGGGTGTGGTGGCAGGTGCCTGTAATCCCAGATACTCGGGAGGCTGAGGCAGGAGAATGGCTTGAATCCAGGAGGCGGAGATTGCAGTGAGCCAAGATCATGCCACTGGCAACAGAGCGAGATTTTGTCAAAGAAAGAGAAAGAGAGAGAGAGAGAGAGAAAGAAAGAGAAAGGGATCTAGTATTTAGTAGCATAATATGGTGACTATAGTTAATAATTTATTGAATATTTTTAAATAACTAGAATAGAATGTTCTTAACACAAAGAAATGATAACTGCTTATCACACGTTGTATGCCTGTATCAAAACATTACATGTACCCCATAAATATGTACAACTCTTATGTATTCATAATTAAAATTTTAAAAAATTAAATATTAAGATCTATAACAATAAAAACAAAAATAACGAAAGCTACTGCCTTGTCCATGAGACTTTCCCTAACCACCTGTCTAAAATTCCAAACTCTACACCTCCGTCCTAAATCTTCATTCCCCAATCCTTTTTTTGTTGCTGTTCCTCAGCACGTAACACTAGCTTGTATATTTTCTGTCACCCCTCAGCCAGAATGTCACTGTCTGCCAGGACAAGGGTTTTGTCTGTTTTGTTCATTGCTCTGTCCCCATTCTGGATCAGCGCCTGCACATATGAAGTGCTCAATAAACACCTGTGGAATGACTGAACAAATGATAGTGGTGTGTAATTAGTACTACTCTTAGTCCTGTCTTACTAAAGAGGAAACTGAGGCACAGAGAGAGGATGAGGGCATACATGTATGGTCATAAGTCTTAACACACCAGATGCAACTATTTTATCCCTAAAAGCCATCAACTGGGCTGGACACAGTGGCTCATACCTGTAATCCCAGCACTTTGGGAAGCCAAGGCAGGAGGATTGCTTGAGTCCAGGAGTTCAAGACCAGTCTGGGCCACATAGCAAGACCCTATTTCTACAAATAAATTTTTAAAACTAGCCAGTCCTGATGGTGAATGCGTGTACTCCCAGCTACTTGGGAGGCTGAAGGTGGTAGGATTGCCTGACCCTGTGAGGTCGAAGCTGCAGTGAGCTGTGATAGAGCCACTGCACTCCAGCCTGGGCAACAGAGCAAGACCCTGTCTCAAAAAAAAAAAAAAAGAAAATCAACTGCAGTCTTAGTTGTTGATTGAATTCTTTTGATTCACTCGTGTAATAAATATTGGTTGAGTTTTTACAATGAGTTTGGCTCTCTAGTAGGTTTAGGTGACAATTCAGTTCCTGCCCTCAGAAGTTTAATTTGGTGGATGAATAAGACTAGAAAAATGACAGTGACAATTCTGAGGCTATTCAGGAGAAAGCAAGCAGCATTAACAAGGCATAAGGGCTAGGAAGGCTCCCTGGAGGTGGTGGCATTTAAGGCACAACCTGACTATGCACAAAGCAAAGTGTACTCTAGGGAGAAATGGATGTGCAGAGTCCTGGACGCTAGGAAGAGAGAGGAATTAAGTACATATAGGCCTGGACTAGAGAGGAAAACTGATTGCATTTACCAAAAGGTCCTTTCCTCTACGATCCTTCTGTGTATTGCCTGCTTGAAAAACCCAACCATTCCCAGCCACCATTAATAGGGAGAGCTGGGACATTTTGCTAGCGCTTAAACTGTCCCTGACACTTCCAAATGCTGGGGGCTCCTTCTGCTTTAATCCATGGAATTAGCTTCTGGCCTCACTGGCACCATCCCTTGAATTGCTGGAGGGCAGAGGTCAAGGCATTAAGCAGGGTAGATTAATACCCGGCTATAAATCCCAGAAGCTGCATTTAAGCAGCAGTCATATTTCACACGGGATCACCCCAGCCATTGATCGGCCCATCTTTTGGAGAGAGAGAGAGAGAGTGTGTGTGTGTGTGTGTGTGTATGTGTATGTGTGTGTCCCGGGCCGTGTTTACAAGCTTTGCTGAGCCCTCCTGGGCAGCGCCCCCCACATGCCGCCCTTTGATCAGGGAAATCCAATACCTGAGGTCTGGGCTTTATGGGCACGTAAGTCTAGATTAAGAGAATTAACCACAGTGGATCACAACTAATAAAATGGTGCCTGGGCCCCACCGCAGCGTGGCCCTGGCGGACAGGTAGGGGGCGGAAGGGACGGGGGAGAATGGCTGCCCAGTGTCCCGCCCAGGGCCACCACTCCCCTGTCCAGCCCAGAGCTGTGCTTGGCAAGGGTGTGTGTGTGTGTGTGTATGTGTGTGTGTGTGAATGCGTGCTTTAATCTAAATTCTCTTGTACATTTCTTTTTCCTGTTCCACACTCTCTTTTACATGACAACACAAATTCAACATTTTCTCAAAAAAGAGGGACTCCTAGGCAACCTGTTTGTTTCTTTCTGCGTTCAGTCCTTCATTTCTCAAATATTTACAATGAACAGATGAAGCAGACAGTGTTGGGAGTTAAATATTATCCCCTGAAAAGATATGTTCAAGTCCTAACCCTCAGCACCTACGAATGTGGACTTATTTGGAAATAGTGTCTTTGCAGATATAATCCAGTTAACATAAAGTCATATTGGATTAGGGTGGGCTCTAAGTCCAATGACTGTTGTCCTTAAAAGAAGACAGAGAGAGGCGCATAGGGCACAGGCCATGGGAAAACAGAGGCAGAGACTGGAGTGATGCTGTTGCAAGCCAAAAAAAGAAAAAAAAAAAAAAACCACCAAGAACGTCACAGCTGGGGCTGAGCTCCCCAAAACAAACGAATGCTGCTGACACCTTGGTTTTGGACTTCTGGCCTCCTGAACTGTAAGAGAATAAATTTCTGTGGTTTTAAGCTACCCAGTTTTTGATACTTAATGACTGCAGCTCTGGGAAACTAATATAGTCACTGCAGACACAACCAAGAGCAAATCAGACTCTGCTTCAACCTTCAGGAGACTCCAGTCTTCCTGGGAGACACACAGGGATGAGGCAGATATAATACAAAGTGATGAGTTCTGGGAAAGACAGAGCTCAGGGCCATCTGGAGGGCACAGGAGGACTACCTAGCATGGAGGTATCATGGAAGGCTTCCAGGAGGAGGTGAGATTTATGCTGAAGCCTAAAGATGATTAGAGTTGGCCAGGCCAAGGAAGGGAGGGAACAACGCTCAAGGCAGGGGGACTAGCCAAGGAGAGGGTAAAGAAGTGAGAGACAAAATGCAGCCTTTGAGGAGAATAGAGGAACCTAGCTGCTAGAAATGGAAAAGAGGGATGAAGCTGAGACAGATTTTCCATCTTAGTCCTTTTAAGCTGCTATAACAAAATACATTGGACTGAGTGGCTTTGAAAGAAAAAGAATTTATTTATTTTTGAAACCGAGTCTCACTCTGTTACCCAGGCTGGAGTGCAGTGGCGTGATCTCGGCTCACTGCAACCTCTGCCTCCCGGGTTCAAGCAATTCTCCTGCCTCAGCCTCCCAAGGAGCTGGGACCACAGGCATGAGCCATCACGCCTGGCTGCTTTTTACCATGTTGGCCAGGCTGGTCTTGAACTCCTGACCTCAGCTGATCCACCCGCCTTGGCCTCCCCAAGTACAAGGATTACAGGTGTGAGCCACTATACCTGGCTAAAAGAATTTACTTCTCACAGTTCTGGAGTCTGGGGAGTCCAAGATGAAGGCAGATGTGGTGTCTGGTGGGGACTGCCTTCTGGCTTGTGCATGGCACCTTCTCACCGTGTCCTCACATGGTAGAAGGAACAAGGCAGCTCCTTGGAGTCCCTTTACATAGGCAAACTTGTCCCATTCAAGAAGGCTCTACCTCAGTGACTGAATGACCTCCCCCAAGCTTCACCTCCTAATACCATCACCTCGAAGGTGAGGATTTCAACATAGAAGTTAGGGATGGGGCACAAACATTCAGAGCATAGCAGTGAGGGTTGGTGGGTGCCCAGCCAGGGAGGACCCTGTCAGTCAGAGCTAAGGAGCTTGGGTTTATCCTACAAGTAGAGGGAAGCCCCCAAAGAGGTGAGCGATGTAGCCGGGGCTATGGTTAGAGGTTATCCTGACAGTGGTATTGTGTTAATTGCAGCACTGCTAAGTGAGGCTGGGGGCGCCTTCGGGTGAAGGAAACACCATGTAGGATTCTGCTTATTAAGGGCTGAGGGCTTCAAAGCCCCATTGCTATCATCCCTCACTCCTAAAATGTGGAAAGTTCTGCAAAAGGACTTCCTGTGCTCCCAAGCTGTGCACATGGCCTGTGAGTTATCTCCCAGGCAGCACAGCCGCCCGGGGGAATGATGTCTCCACCGCCGAGCCCGCGTGCCCGGCGCTAAGCTGGTGTTCAGCAAACACTCCTTGAGTAAATACTCTGTATGCGAGTCAGATGGGAGCATCTTTAGTCAGGACTTACTGGGACGTGTTCCGGTTTGGTGATCTGCCCTCAAGCTGGACCAAGGGTGTCTGTAGCTCCACTCAGGCTATTGCTGGGTGTTTGCCAAATGCCTGCCTGATACAAGTACCGGACCTGCATCAAGGTTCAGTTGCTGCTTCTTGGAACATATTGTGGTCTTGCACACTGTTTTTGTTTGTTTGTTTGTTTTGAGATAGAGTCTCACCCTGTCACCTAGACTGCAGTGCAGTGGTGTTATCTCAGCTCACTGCAACCTCCACCTCCCAGGGTTCAAACGATTCTCCTGTCTCAGCCTCCTGAGTAGCTGGGATTACAGGCATGAGCCACCATACCTAGCTAATTTTTGTATTTTTAGTAGAGACAGGGTTTCACCATGTTGGCCAGGCTGGTCTCAAACTCCTGACCTCACGATCCATCCACCTCAGCCTCCCTCAGTAGGAAAACAAATCCCAGCCATTGATTCATACACATTCAGTCCTCCTTAAGGGATAGCCATTTCTGGGTTGGCAAAGCAAGAAACAGATCGACTCTTGAAGCTGAGTCTAATGCTTTAGGCAATGACTCCACATTCAAGTGTGATCTACTGACAAAGGTCCCCCCTACATGTGGTGAGCCCTTCCCCTTCCCCCTTCTCTCTTCCCACTGCACACACCATGACTGCAGGCTTTCTTCAAACAATGAGAAAATTAAAGATGTATGACAGGCAGAATAACCATCCTCCAAAGATATCCACATCCTAATCCCCAGAACCTGTAAATATGCTGGGTGACAGGGCAAGGGGGTATTAAGGGAGCAGGTGAAACTGAGGCTGCTCGTCAGTTGACCTTAACATAGGGAGATGACTCTGGATTATGTGAACGGGACCAATGTAATTACAAGAATCCATGCGGGCTGGGCATGGTGGCTCACGCCTGTAATCCCAGCACTTCGAGAAGGCCAGGTGGGAGGGTCGCTTGAGCCCAGGAGTTCCAGACCAGCCTGGGCAAAATAGTGAGACTCCATCCCTACAAAAGAAAAAAAAAATTAGCCAGGCATGGTGGCACATGCATATAATCCCAGCTACTCCGGACTATAATTGGGAGGATGAGGTGGAGAATGGCTGAGGTGGGAGGATCACTAGAGCCAGAGAGGTTGAGGCTGCAGTGAGCCATGATCACACCACTGCATTCCAGCCTGGTAGACAGAGCAAAATGCTGTCTCCAAAAAAAAAACCAAAAAACAAAAAACAAAAAAAAACTGTCCTAACAAGTAAGGGTGAGGCAGAGGAGAATCAGTGGCAGAGTGAAATGATATCAGAGAGACTCGACCAGCCATCGCTGGCTTTGAAAATGAAAGAGGCTATGAATCAAGGAATGTGGGGAGACTCTAGAAGCTGGAAAAGGCAAGGAAATTGATTGTTCCCTAGAGCTTCCAGAAGGAGCAGAACCCTGCCCAAGGAGGCCCATGTCTGACCTGCAGAGCTGCCAGATAATAATATTTGGGGTCATTTTTACAGCAGGAGTAGGAAAATAATACTAGAGGGGAGGCTGGGATGGACATGGAGCCTATGAGTGATGAGTGTGGGCAAAAATGCATGTTGTGGGCCTAGATTTGGGCATGGTTCATTCATTCATTCATCCATTTACCCATTGTCATCAATAACGTCCCATGTGCCCCTGGCATCATGCTGGGGATAATGACGGTGAACAGAGGACCTTGTGACATTTACATTCTATCCAGGGAAATTGTCATTAAACAAGTAATTGAATAACTAATAACGCAACTGTGATTGTATTCCAAGTCCATAAAATGGGAAAACTTCGTCCAAAATGCTGCACTAATCAGTCTGCAACAATGATGCCCATTCATGCGGCTGAGAGTCAATGAGTCACAGAGAACACTACCAAGTACAGGATGCTCACTCATTCATTCAAGCATTTACTGAGCACCTACTGTGTGCCAGGCGAGGTGCTGAGCTCTGGGGATACCTGGATAAACAAGACAGAGTCCCTGGTCTCATAGAGTTGAAAGTCCAGTGGGCGATACACATCAAACAGATATTCACACGGTTAAGTATCTCACTGTAATTTTGATACATAAAGAAAGAAGATATGACCTAAATTGGGGAAAGCCACGGAGGGCTTCTCAGAGGATGGACTGGGATGGAGGAAGAAGGGGACGGTGCCTCAGCATGGACCTGGTGAGTCCACAGAGGGCCAATCAGGCAAGGCTCTGAAGATTAAAGCAAGGTTTGGGGGCTTTCTCCTCTGAGCGGTGGGGATGCACAGAAAGGTTTCAAGCAAGAGGACATGATCAGATGTTCACCCTAAAGCGACTGCTCTTCTGCTGGGTCGGGAAAAGATGGGCGGGGAGGCCAGCGTGGAGAACAGGAAATGAACAGGAGGCTGTTGCTGTGGCCCAGGCAGCAGCACTTGGGGCTGGCTGGTGTGAGCAGTGCAGGGGAAGAAGAATGGCTCCAGGAGGGGTTGCAAGACTCTGGCTTGGGCAACGTCATGGGTTGAATTCTGTCCCTCAAAAAGATATGTCCAAATCCTAACATCCAGGACCTCTGATTTTGACTTTATTTGGAGAAAAGGTTTTTGCAGATGTAATCGGTCAAGCTAGAATGAAGTCATCATGGTGAACCCTCAGCCAATGACAGTGTTCTATTAGAAGAGGAGGGGGCACAGTGACACACACAGTGGAGAAGAAGGCCATGTGAAGATGGAGGCAGAGATTAGAGGGATGCAGCCACAAGTGGAGGAACACCCAGCATTGCCGGGAGCCACAGAAGCTGCAAGAGGCAAGGGGGCATTCTTCCCTAGGGTTTTTGCCAACACCTTCATTTTAGACGTCCAGCCTCCAAAACCGTGATAGAGTACATTTCCATTGTTTTAAGCCACCCAGTTTGTGGTGATGTGTTACAGCAGCCCAGGTTACTAAGACAGGCAATGACAGGTATCACCCACCTGCCCTGTCAAAGCCACCTCTCCCTGCACTGTTGCAGAAGCCTCCTGCATGGCCTCCCTGTGTCCAGCCTGGTCCCTCCACCATCTGTTCTCCACCCAAAGCCAGTGGCATCCCGTGGAACCTGAGATCCCATTCCTCCTCTGCTCAACCTTCCATTTGTTCCCCATCTTTCTCAGGATCAAGGCCCAAGTTCTACCATGACATACAAGGCCCTCCATAAACTCTCTGGCTTCGTCTCCCTCTGTTTTCCCTCCCTGAGTGATGCCTCGGGGCCTTTGCACTGGCCACTTCCACTCCCTGAAACCATCTCCCCAGGTATCCTCATGGTTCGCTGGCTCACTCCCTCCTTCCCACAGGGCCTCAAGTGTCTCTTTATCCAAGACACTTTTCCTGGCCTCCCACCATAAATCAGCAACGCCCACCCCCACGAATGGGTGTGACAGGCAGAATAACCGCCCTCCAAAGATGTCCACATCTCAACCCTCCTTTACCTTTCTCCATAACTCTCATCTCCACGGAGCATGTTACCTGTTTACTTGTTCACTTAGTCACTGCCTGTCTCCCTTATTGTCCTATATATCCATTAGAGCAGGGACTACTGACTGTTTGCCACTGGATTCTCAGCACCTAGAACAGGGCCTGGCACATATGTATTTGTAAAATACATAAATGGCTTATTTACTGAGACGGGATCACTGAAAGAGGATCTTTTGGCGGGGGGACTAGTATGAGTTCATTTCAGTTAAATGCCACCATTGACTGGGGCACCAGTTAAGTGCGTTCTCATTTTTGGTAATCAATCCAACTTTTGGCCAGGTGCAGTGGCTCATGCATATAATTCCAGCACTTTAGGAAGCTGAGGCGGGCAGATCGCCTGAGTTTCAGACTAGTCTGGGCATCATGGCAAAACCCGATCTCTACGAGAACATACAAAAAATTTGCTGGCCATGGTGGTGCATGCCTGCAGTCTCAGCTATTTGGGAGGCTGAGGTGGGAGGATTTCTTGGGCCCGGGAGGTCAAGGCCACAGTGAATTGTAATCATGCCACTGCACTCCAACCTGGGCAACAGAGTGAGACCCTGTCTCAAAGAAATAAAAATAAAAATATAGGTATGAGCTGAGAGGAGAAAACATTTTTAACAATAATAAAATATAAAATCCAACTCACTGAGGCTACAAGGACTGCTATGTGTGGCTATGGCTACTTTTTGGTCTTCATCTCCAGCCATGTTCCCCTTCATTCATTTTTCTTGATACAATGTGCCCCTTCCCTGTTCTCCAGCAGGCTAACTACGCTGCCTCAGGACCTTCGCACTTGCCATTCCTTCCACCTGGCATTCTCCAGCTCTTTGAATGGTTAAGTCTCTGTGATCACTCAGTTTCTGCTCCATGTCGCTTCTCAGATTGGCCCTATCTGATACTCTCCACCAACACACACACACACACACACACACACACACACACATACACAGTCTTCTCACATCATCCTGTGTGTTATCTTTACACAATCTCCCTTTATCACAATCTGCAATTGTCCTGCTTGCACATCTGCTGCCACTTGTCTGTCTCTTACCTCTGGCCCAATTAGTTCCTTTAAGGCAGAATCTTGTCTCTCTTACTCCCCATGAAATCCCCAGTACCTGGAACAGAGGCTGCCTGCAGCCAATGTTTAACAAATACAGAAATATTGGTGTTTGAGGAATTACCTGAGAACGTCATGTATTTGTTTCTTATTGCACATCACCCTAACCCATAGAATCATAAAAATCCTAAAACTAGAAATGATCTTGTCCAATACCCAAATTTTTCTGACACAAAAAATCAGGGTCCAGAGAGGCGAAGTAACTTGTTCAAGACCACACAGGCTGGGCATGGTGGCTCACGCCTGTAATCCCAGCACTTTGGGAGGCCATGGCAGGTGGATCATTTGAGGTCAGGAATTCAAGACCGGTCTGGCCAACATGGCAAAACCCCGTCTCTGCTAAAAATACAAAAATTAGCCAGGCATGGTGGTGGGCACCTGTAATCCCAGCTACTTGGGAGGCTGAGGCAGGAGAGTCGCTTGAACCTGGGAGGCAGAGTGAGCTGGGATTGCACCACTGCACTCCAGCCTGGGTAACAGAGCAAGACAACATATCAAAAAAGAAAAAGAAAAAACAAAAAAAAAAGCACACAGCCAGGAAGCAGCCGAGTGGGGACTAGAACCTGGATCTCCTTCCAGCTGAACTCTACCCTCTCAATCAATTATCCCTGTATACACTTAGGGTTCAGTTACTGATTTGTAAGCTTGTCAGTCTGTTAGTAAAGTCCTAGAAGATCCTGAATTTCAACCTTACAGGATAACTTTTCTTAATAACCTGAAGAAGGCTGTATGACATGGCATGCTTTTCAATACACAAACCTAACTTGCTTTAGGTCAGATCAATATAGGAACATGCCATTTGCACACAAGGGAAAAGAAGAAGAAGAAGGATTGTTTGCTTCTCAAAGGAAATATCCTATACAAAATAAGAGCTCTCAGTTCTCTCTGCTCTTTCCAGCCTCTGAACTTTTGCTCACTGTTCTTCCCTCTAATTGGAGTGCTGTTTCCCCTCCCCATAGCCAAACTCCTGCTTATTCCTCTAAACTCAGCTTACAAATCACTTCCTGGGGAGAGATATTCCTGAGCCTCTTGACCTGGTTCATTTTGTCGATGATACCTTCGCCCCCAGCATTCATTCTTCCCATAGCCCTCAGCTCACTGATAACGGCTGTTCAATGTCTGCCTGTCCTGCAGGATCACATGCTCCAGGTGAGAAGACGCCTTGTCCATCTTACTCACTCTCACATCCCCCAAAGAACCACCTCCACGCCAGGAACACAGTAGCTGCTCAGTCATCACCTGGGAATAACCTAGACTCCTCTTTCTTCTCATCTTGCTAAATGTTACCCCAGCAACCGTATTAGAAACTTGGTCTACTCATTTACCCACACCTAGTGCTGTGAACTCTAGCACCTCAAAAGCACTCACATCTATCCCCTGTTTTTTGTTTGTTTGTTTTTGCTTTTTTTTTTTTTTTGACAGAGTCTCACTCTGTCGCCCAGGCTGGAGTGCAGTGGCGCAATGTCAGCTCACTGCAACCCCCGCCTCCCAGTTTCAAGTGATTGATTCTCCTGCCTCAGCCTCCCAAGTAGGTGGGGCTACAGGCCTGTGCCACCACATCTGACTAACTTTTGCATTTTTAGTAGAGATGGGTTTTCACCATGTTACCCAGGCTGGTCTCAAAATCCTGACCTCAGGAGATCCACCTGCCTTGGTCTCCCAAAGTGCTGGAATTATAGATGTGAGCCACCACTATCCCCTCTTCTTAACTGTCACTGCCAATGTACTGGTTTAAACTCTTATTACATCTTCTCTGGAGTACTACAATGGCCCCTGGGGACCGTTAATTTTACACATCAACTTGGCTAAGCTGCAGTACCCAGATATTTGGTCAAGTTGCTGTGAAGGTATTTTCTTAGATGAGATTAACATTTAAATTAGTAGACTTACAGTAAAGCAGATTGACCTCTATAATGTGGGTGGGCCTTGTCCAATCAGTTGAAGGAATTAAGAGGAAAAAAACACAAACAAACTGAAGTTCCCAGAGGAAGAGGGAAATCTGCCTCTGGACTGCATTCAGTCTCAAGCTGCAACATCAGCTCTTCTCTCAGCCTCTAGCCTGCCTGCCTAGCTCGCAGATTTTCAGCTTGCCATCTTCCGTAATTGCATAAGCCAATTTCTTAAAACAAACAGCAGTCTCAGTCTCTCTCTCTCTCTCTCTCTCTCTCTCTCTCTCTCTCTCTCTCTGGATTAATATATGTGTGTATATAGATACACACACACACAGTGTGCATCTATATACACATATATATACACAAACTCACATATATGTGTGTATATATGTACACAAACTATTTTGTGTGTATATATTATACAATATATATAAATACTCACACTAGTTATATTTATAACTATGTAAATACACACACACACACACACACACACACACACACACACACGCATGCTATTAGTTCAATTTCTCTCGAGAGCCCAGAGTAACACAGCCTTGCAGCCTCAAAATCAATCTCCCAGCCTGAAGCTTTGTTCTTCCTGTCTGTTTTCACTTCCATATCTGTAGTCATGAAGCATCCTTTGTTTGGAATTATCTCCTTCCCAGAGACTCTCCTCCATCCCCCACTTTCCAGTCCCCTGGATTGTCCCAACCCCACACACAACTGACCATCCAAGATAAACCAGGATCAGACATGAATACAGGTTGATCTGACCCCAAAGTCCACCCCAAAGCCCAAAGAGTAGTCAAAACTACTCTTGCTCAATGGTACACGCACAACCTGATTCAAATGCAGTGTGTTAGATAAGTGAGCATTTCTACACTTTTTATTGTGAAAATGTCTAATGTATATAAAAGTAGAATAAATAGTGTCATGAACCTCTTCTACTCATCTCCCAATTTCAAAAATTATCAGCTCACAGCTATTCTTTCAGCTACACTCTCTCTTCCTTCAACTCTTGCATTATTTTGAAGCAAATCCCAAACATTGTACCAATTATCAATGTATTTATGAATATTTCAGAATGTGTCTGACAATAAAGACCATTTGTTTTAACATAATCACAATAGCATTATCCCACTTCAAAATTTGACAATCACCTCTTTTATTGGTGGCAGCAGTGGGATACAATCATCTTTTTTTTTTTTTTTTTTTTTTTTGAGACACAGTTTCACCCAGGCTGGAGTGCAGTGGTGTGATCTCAGCTCACTGCAACCCCCATCTCCCAGGGTCAAGTAATCCTCCTACCCCAACCTCCCAATTAGCAAGGATTATAGGTGCCCACCACCATCTCCAGCTAATTTTTGTATTTTTAGTAGAGACAGGGTTTCACCATGTTAGCCAGGCTGGTCTTGAACTCCTGACCTCAAGTGATCCACCTGCCTCAGCATCCACCCAAAGTGTTAGGATTACAACTATGAGCCACCTTGCCTGGCCTACCACCATCTCTTAATATAATCAAATGTCTGATCCAGTGTTCAGATTTCTAGTTATCAATGTCATTAACGCTTTTCGGGTATTGTTTGTTTGTTTGCTTGTTTGTTTGTAGCAGTATCCAAATAAGGTCCAAAGATTGTGACAGACTGTTGTGTCTCTTAAGTCTCTATAAAACCATAGGTTTCCCTCTGTCTTAGTTTGAGCTCCACCAAAAGCGTATCTGCAGACAAGAATTTGGGTGCAAACAGTTGATTTTGGAAGCAGTTCCAGGAAACATGGTAAGGAAGTAGAGAAATGACCCAGAGAGAAGGAATATGACCCAACAAGGTGCACCTTCAGAAACAGTAGCCACTTGGGGCAGATGGTGTGAAATCCTCAGAGACTTAGGACCTTGGAGACACTGTCCAGCTTGGGAATCGGAGCCTCTATTTACCAACTCCCATCCCGCCTTGGTAGAAGGTTGCTCCTGGGGCATGAACTCTCAGCACTTCCTGCCTGCCCTGTGGACAGAGCCAGCACAGTTCAGCAGCCAGAGCTACCCTCAGGCAGAGACACAGGAAGCCTTGGTGTGTGCAAAAGCAGTGTGCGGCTGACCTCCAGTACCAACTATGGGGAGGCACCGACAGCATCAACTACAGTCTCCATTTCAGATGTGCATTTTCTTTGTTGAAATAAACAGGTCATATTTTAGTTTCCCATTTCTGCTGCAACAAGTG
>NW_012107585.1:693485-695989 GCF_000951045.1 Mandrillus leucophaeus
TATCTGCAGACAAGAATTTGGGTGCAAACAGTTGATTTTGGAAGCAGTTCCAGGAAACATGGTAAGGAAGTAGAGAAATGACCCAGAGAGAAGGAATATGACCCAACAAGGTGCACCTTCAGAAACAGTAGCCACTTGGGGCAGATGGTGTGAAATCCTCAGAGACTTAGGACCTTGGAGACACTGTCCAGCTTGGGAATCGGAGCCTCTATTTACCAACTCCCATCCCGCCTTGGTAGAAGGTTGCTCCTGGGGCATGAACTCTCAGCACTTCCTGCCTGCCCTGTGGACAGAGCCAGCACAGTTCAGCAGCCAGAGCTACCCTCAGGCAGAGACACAGGAAGCCTTGGTGTGTGCAAAAGCAGTGTGCGGCTGACCTCCAGTACCAACTATGGGGAGGCACCGACAGCATCAACTACAGTCTCCATTTCAGATGTGCATTTTCTTTGTTGAAATAAACAGGTCATATTTTAGTTTCCCATTTCTGCTGCAACAAGTGACCACAAGCTTAATGGCTTAAGCAATGCAAATGTATTATCTTACAGCTCTGGAGAGCAGAAATTTGACACAGATGTCAAGGGGCTAAAATCAAGATGTCAGCAGAGCTGTGTTCTTTTCTGGAGGCTACAGAGGAGGATCCATTTTCTTGTTTTTCCAACTTCTAGAGGCCACGTAATTCACGGCCCCCTTCCTCCACCTTCAAAGCCAGCAATGCAGTTGAGTCTTTCTCACATGACATCACTCTGATATTGACTCTACTACCTCCCTCTTTCATCTATAAGCATCCTTGTGACTATGCTGAACTCATTCAGATAATCCAAGAGAAATCTCACCCTTCTCAGGGTCAGTTCATTAGCAATATTAATTGCACCTACAACCTTAATTCTCCCTTGCCACATAACCTAATATAGTCACAGATTACAGGGATTAGGATGTGGACATCTTTGAGGAATCATTATTCTAATCACCAAAGGCAGTCTGGAATTTGGTAATGCATCCTTGTGGTGCTATTGTTACATGTTCCTCTGTCCTCTGTAGTTTCTGTAAATTGCAGTCGGAATTAGAGACTTAATTGATTCAGGGTAAATTTATTTTTGGCAAGACTATGTCATAGGTGGTATCATGAGTGTCCACATTGTAAAAATTACCTTGCAGAATGAGGCACACTTATGTACACTAAGTAGACCGAGAATTTACAGCTGCTTATAATCAATCCTCCTGTTACAATTCACAGGATGTCAAAAAATATTGGACTAGGAGAAATTTTCAAAGAAAGATATACATTCCTTTTATTCTTTACGTGGAAAAAATAAAATCATTTTTGTTCCCATTTATAGGCAAAAAATAATAATCATCATCAAGAATAAGAAACGTTTTTGAAAAAACATTTGCATGGTTTACAGGAAAAAGAACTTTCAAAACAAAGCAAGAAACTTGCATTCCCAGCAGTCTCTAATCGGGAGTTCTAAAAGCACGTTCTATCTGAAACTCAATTTTTTTCAGCACCAAGGGCTCCCAAGTTTTCTATAAGATGCCCAAAATTCATGACCCACTGCAAGAAAGGTACCCAAGTACACACAAAACTGAAACAAAATACAGCTGCATCTCATTTCCTCACCATTTCAGCCACTGGAGAAGACCTGGTCTCCAAATTAGGTCAGAAGGATAACAATTTGCCAAGCAACATGTGAAGAAGAGATCTTTCCGGCCCAGACATAATGAGAAAGAAGAACCACTCGACTCAAGGAATGAGCTTAGTTTTGTTTTCTTTTGTTGTTGTCATTCATGTTTTCAATTTTCTAAAATTGCTTACTTCTCTGGGTTTTCAAATGTCAGAGGCAGAAGGTTTCTCACCTTACAGAATCTCCCAGAACTCTGTCATCAAATTAGAGTGGCCAACAATGATGTTAACATTTATCTATGTCACAGATGAACATCATATTTCATAGTAACTGGTCTTAACAAAAAACAGTGTGAGCAACTTTAGACCACAGGACATAGACTTGGCCTGAAGAGTGGAAAAAGTAGCAAGCAGGAAGAGAAAAAAGATTTTCAAAGAGCTTTTAAAATGGGGAGGAAAAGTCATTGGTGATAAAATACGACTCTGTGAAATGAAAGCAACATAATTTAAAAGACAGTGTGGATTTACCCACACTCATGGATGGAGAAGAAATTAGTTGAAGATGTACTTTGCAAACGCTAACAGAGTAGCTATACAAAGTAACAACAACAACACAATAACTATATAAGAATTTACAGAACTACATCTACTTAATACATACTTTTTTTATTCTTCATTTTTATTGGATTTTCAGATTAAAAATATTTAACCCATATAGAAATGCATAACTTAAAAAATAGAAACTTTTCAGCCAGGTACAATGGCTCACACCTGTAATCCCAGCACTCTGGGAGGTTGAGATGGGTGGATCACCTGAGGTCAGGAGTTCAAGACCAGCCTGGTCAACATGGCGAAACCCTATCTCTACTAAAAATACAAAAAA
>NW_012107585.1:696474-719733 GCF_000951045.1 Mandrillus leucophaeus
CTATCACATAGAAAAACATTGTTAACAATACTGGGTAAGTTATTTCCAATATACAATCATATATGCTCATGTACATATATAAATGGTTACTGACACATATATACAACATATATTAAATTACATATCACTTTTGTATGACAAAAAAATTGTCTTCAAAGATAGGATCATGTAAAACATATCTTCAACTTGCTTCTTTAACTTATCAATGAAGCATGGATATCTCTGTATATTGACACATCTGTCTTATCTGATGTTTTGAATGACTGCATCATAGGCCATGAGGAACAGTGCTCATTAATACAACTTCTCCCTATTAATGGGCATTTAGGTTATGACCTTTTGAATGATCTTCTAAGGAAGACGAAGGAAGAGTGTATTAAATCCTTTCTCAAGTAAAAGCAACATAAAATACGCTTTTTAAAACTCTTTCTTCAGCCTACCACACAGAACTTGGAAAATTTAAATGCTGTCCTCTCTTAATTTGAATTCCACTGATGTCAGTTTTGCTTGTTTGCACAGATTGGGCTCATTATAATATTTGGTATGATGCATTATCTCTGATCTATGCTTTTATTTAATAATTTTATTAGTCATTTTTTAAAGAATATCATTAGCTTATAGAAACTCACCATCAACAACAAAACCTAGGACCCTGTCAACAACTCACATCCAACCCTGTGATCTCCCAAGCCCATCTTCCTACGCCTCTTACCTCATGTACCACCTTCCCGAATATCTCACAGTCATCAATGCCTTGCTTGCATTTTTCTTTTCACTTATACCCTAAATATCAAAACTCACTAGGTTAATTTCTGTTGATGAAAAATATTGCCATCATTGTGGTTGCTTGCATTTTTACACTCTTTTTGCATCTGATGTGTGTTCCTAAAAGTATGTTTTTATTTTAGTTTTTAACAAATGAGTATCAACTTGCATGTAACTTCTTGGAATTTTTTCTTCCTCTTACCTAATATGACATTCCCAAGTGCCTTCATTTGGCTTCTCCCAAAAGCTGACTGAGGACAAGGATTCAAGTACAAATTGTTTGGGATGGAGGTAGAGAAATGAGGCAGGGAAGGAAAGACAGTCAACAAAAGCACAGCACATGAGAAGCAGCAGCTTCATGAACATGGGTTTCCTTTTAGGATAAGGAAAATGTTTTGGAACTAGAAAGAAGTGGTGGTTGCACAACATTGCCACTGAATTGTTCCTTTTTAAATGATTAATTTGTGTTACGTGTGTTTCATCTCTTTTTTTATAAAAGTGCAAAGGCATAAGAATTATATAATGGACTTTGGGGACTCGTTGGGGGAAGGTTGGGAGAGGGTAGTACACTGCTCAGGTGACAGGTACACTAAAATCTCAGAAATCACCACTAAAGAACTTATCCATGTAACCAAAAAACCACCTTACCCCAAAAACCATTGAAATGATTTTTTTTAAGCGCATTATCAAACCAGCCACCACTGAGGACAACTGGAGCTTAACCTCTCTGGGGAAGCTCAGGGTGTACCTATACATACTTCAGAGTTATGTCACCCGGGCAGTGAGGCAGCTGGGGTTTACCAACTCCTGTCATTCAAAGATTGAGAATTCTTCCAAAGGAATGTCAATTCCCCGGGGCTTCCAGCCTGCAACGGAGATGGCAAGGTGCACTCCAGCTGGTGGGCACTGAAGATTGTGAGCATGAGGGTAGAGGCAGGACAGGTGCAAACACTGCCAGCTGTATCGAAGTTCACCACATTGTTGCCTTTTCCACTCTGTTTTATTTTTTGTTGTTTTCTATTTTTCTGATTTACTTTTTTTTTTTCCTTAACTTTCATTTGAGGTTCAGAGGCACATGTGCAGGTTTGTTATATAGGTAAATTGTGTGTCATAGGGGCTTTGTGTACAGATTATTTTGTCACCCAGGTAATAAGCATAGTACTTGACAGGTAGTTTTTTGGTCCTCTCCCTCCACCCTCAAGTAGGCCTCAGGGTCTGTTGTGTCCTTCTTTGTGTGCATATATACTCAAAGGTTAGCTCCCAACTTACAAGTGAGAGCATACAGTATTTGGTTTTCTGTTCCTGTGTTAGTTTGCTTAGGATAATGGTTTCCAGCTCCATCCATGTTGCTGCAAAGGACATGATCTCATTCTATTCTATTCTATGGCTGCATAGTAGTCCATAGTGTATATGTACATTTTTTAAATCCAGTCTACCGTTGGTGGGCATTGAGGTTGATTCTGTGTCTTTGCCATTGTGAATAGTGCTGCGATGAACATACATGTGCACGTCTTTATGGTAGAAAGATTTACATTCCTTTGGGTATATACCCAATAGTGGGACTGCTGAGAAATACAAATCAAAACCACAATGAGATACCATCTCACATTAGTCAGAATGGCCATTATTAAAATGTCAAAAAAAAAAAAAAAACCAGATGCTGGCAAGGTTGGGGAGAAAAGCACTTACACACTGCTCATGGGAGTGTAACTGAGTTCAGCCACTGTGGAAAGCAGTTTGGTGACGTCTCAAGGAATTTAAAACACCCTTTGTGTTTTTGTTTTTGTTTTTTTGTTTGTTTGTTTGTTTGTTTTGTTTTGTTTTGTTTCCATTACTGGAAAAATCACACTTTTTCATCCACATTCTGTTATCTGGTTTGTTTCCAATTGATATAAGAAAACACGGCATTAGGGGAAAAATTGTGTAAATTCAAGGGATACAAGTACAGTTTTGTTACATGGATAGATTGCCTAGGGTGAAGTCTGAGCTTTTAGTGTAACCATCACCAGAATAATGTACATTGTGTCCATTAAGCAATTTCTCATCCCCCATCCCCTCCCACCTCCCACCCTTCCAAATCTCCAGTGTCTATTATTCCATGCTCTATGTCCACATGTACACACTATTCAGCTTCCATTTGTAGTTGAGAACATACAGTATTTAACTTTCTGTTTCTAAGTTATTTCACTTAATGGCCTACAGCTCCATCCATGTTGCTGCACAAAGCATAATTTCATCCTTTTATGACTGAATAGTATTCCATAGTGTGTATATATGTGTATACCACATTTTCTTTATCCAATCATCCATTGATGGACACTTTGATTGATTCCATATCTTTACTATTGTGAAGAATGCTGCATTAAACCTCATAGTGCATATGTCTTTTTATATAACTATTTCTTTTCCTTTGGGTAGATATCCAATAGTGGGATTGCCAATCAAATGATAGTTTCATTTTTAGTGCTTTAAGAAATCTCCATACTATTTTCCATAGAATTTGTACTAATTTACATTCCCCCTAATGGTATATAAAGCATTCCCTTTTCTATGCATCCTCCCAGCATCTGTTATTTGGTGACTTTTTGTTAATAGACAAAAAGTCAGTGCAGTGGCTCAAGCCTGTAATCCCAGCACTTTGGGAGGCCGAGGTGGGAGCATCACTTGAGTTCAGGAGTTTGAGACCAGCCTAGGCAACATAGCAAGACCTTGGCCATACTAAAAATCAAAAAAATTAGCAGCACATGGTGGCTCACACCTGTAGTCCTAGCTACTCAGGAGGCTGAAGTGAAAGGATCGCTTAAGCCCAAGATATCAAGCCTGCAGTGAGCTGTGATCATACCATTGCACTCCAGCCTGGGTTGCAGAGCGAGACCCTGTCTCAACAATAATAATGATAATTAATAATAGCAATTTAGACTACTGTAAGATGACATCTCATTGTGATTTTAATTTGCTTTCTCTGATGATCAGTAATGTTGAGTATTTTTTGATATGCTTGTTGGCCTTTTAGGTTATATCCAGAAGAAAAATTACTAGGTCGTGGGATTATAAATTTTCCAATTGAGTTTATAACACTAAACTGTTTTTTCCAAAATTGATGCACCAATCTGCATTCCCTCTGCAACTCTACATCCCTGTAACCCTTAGTTTGTCAGATTATTTATGTATTTTATTTATTTATTTATTTATTTTTGAGATGGAGTCTCACTCTGTCATTCAGGCTGGAGTGCAGTGGCTTAGTGGCGCGATCTCGGCTCACCGCAATCTCCGCCTCCCAGGTTCAAGCCATTCCCCTGCCTCAGCCTCCCGAGTAACTGGGATTACAGGTGCCTGCCACCATGCCCAGCTAATTTGTATTTTTAGTAGAGACAGGACTTCACCATATTAGCCAAGGTGGTCTCAATCTCCTGACCTCATGATCTGCCCGCCTCAGCCTCCCAAAGTGCTGGGATTACAAGCATAAGCCACCGCACCCGGCCTTGTTAAAATTTTTACCAAACAAATTCGTGCAAAATAATATCTCATTCTGGTCTTACTTTGCCTCATTATTAAGGATGTTCCACATCTCCTTATACATTTGTTAGTAGTCATATATGTTTCTACATTTGAAATGTCTGTTCTTGTCATTTGCCCATTTTTCTATTTGGTTATTGAGCTTTGCTTATTTATTTCTAGAAATTCTTTACATATGGCTCATTAATACTCTCCCTTGTTAGCTAAATGTGTTGTGAATATTTTCTTCTAGTTTGTAATGTCTTCCACCTTTTCACGAGTCTGTTGAGAAGCAATATTCTTCGTTTTAACAGTCAAATTTATCAAACGTATCAGTTTTAAAAATACTGTCTGACCACAGAAAGCTAATCAAATAAACTATGGTACATCTATACAATGGAATATTTAGTAATAACTATTAAAATTTATTTTGTTGAAAAATATTTCTTTAAACTGAACTCTTTTTTTGCAATTTAATGTTATGTCAAAAACAGCATACCAAAAAAAAGTAGGTATATCAAGATCCCACAGTATGAATTTTTTTAAGTCTAATAGATACACTATGTTAGCAAGTTTCTGGACACATGACCACTCTTACTCACTCCTGGTGAAGGGTATAAATTTCTAAGATCTCTGTAACTTGCAATTTGCCAATGTCCATCAAAAATTTAAATTTATGTGTAACTTGACCCAGCAATTCTCCTTTAGGATATTTACTCAACCAATATCCTCATATGTGTGCCAGGAGGCATACATACAATTATATTCATTGCAGCAC
The DNA here is from genome assembly GCF_000951045.1 of Mandrillus leucophaeus. NCBI lineage: Eukaryota > Metazoa > Chordata > Mammalia > Primates > Cercopithecidae > Mandrillus > Mandrillus leucophaeus. The sequence goes on from NW_012107585.1 coordinate 701,513, forward strand.
TGGTCAATAGCAAAAGACAAAATTATAAAACAGCCATACAATGGAATACTATGTAGCTGTTAAAAAAGAACAATGTTGTCTATATGTATTATAATGCAATTATCTCCAAGGCACATTGTTAAGTGAAAAGAGCAAGATAGTATTGTATATCATTTGCATTAAAAATATTTAGTGCTATGTAAATCCTTTGCTTGTATTATTTGCGTAGAATGTTTCTGAAAGCAAAAAAAAAAAACTAGTAATTGATTAGTTGCTTCCTACGAAGGGATTTGGTCTACAGGATATCCTCACAACCTCTTTAGAAAGTAGATATTATTATTCTATTCATTAGACATGAGGAACCTGGAACAAGAGAACTCCGGAAGTCTCCGTGGGACAAAAAGAAAAGAATCCAATGAGATCATCACTATTAATTCACTCCCAGTTTCTTGACTGTTGTCCCTGTGCCAGGTTCTCTGGAATCACAATAGCACCTACAGCACAGAGGGGTTTGGTGATTAAATGAGACCCAATAACCAGGAATTTCCTCCCCACAGATGCTTGACAAATAGGAGCTGGGTTTTATAACAATGTAATTAATAGTATATAGTCATTTATTTTGCAGCTTATCTCATCTTGTTTTGCCAACAGCACTGTGTATTAAGTAAGGCAAGAGTGGTTGCTATCATATCCATTTTACAGAAAACTGAGGCTCAGGAAGGTGAAGTTCATAGGGGCTCCTCATGCAATCAATTCTGGAGCACGCAGAAGAGGCTTCCTGGAGCTGATGGTGCTCAACCACTAGAGGGCTCAGACAGAATCCTGGCTCTGCCCCTCACTCGCTGTATGGCATCCTGAGCAAGTTACTTAGGCTTTCTGTGCCTCAACTTTGGCAACTATAAGACGGAAACAAACGAAAGCACTGCATCTTAAAATGCTGAAGATGAGATGAATGAATATGTATCAATGACTACAACTAGTGATTGCTTTAAAATGTAAGTCAGATCCTGTCACTCTTCAGTACAGATCTTTCCATTGGCTTCCATTTACTTTGCAATAAAATCCAAAATCTTCACTGCAAATGGCCCATGGAACTTCACATGGCCTGGCTGTCCAGCAACTTTCTCTCTGTTCTCAGCCTTTGGCTCACTCCTCCTCCACCAGCTGGCTTCCTAGCTGCCTGGAGACACACAGAGCTCAGCACTGCCTCCAGGCCTTAGGACATTTTGTTCCCTCTCTTAGGAACACACTTCCTGGCTCCTCTGTCACCTCTCAAGCCACCCTTCCCTGACCACTTTCCCCATCACCCTCCTTGTCCTACTGGATTTCTTTCTCATCAGCACTTATGGCCGCCCAACAGACCACACGGTGTGTTGATCTGTGTATTCATTTCTGGCCCACCGGCCCTGCTCTTAAATGCAAGCTTGATGAGGGCAGGGATGGGCTGTCTTGTACATCACTGCATCCCCAAGAATTGGAACAGTGCCTAGCACCTTGCTGGCCCTCGGTAAATGTTAGGTCTCCCAAAAGGCAGGAGACACGGTCACTACAGGCAATGAGCACAGCATAAGCAAAGGCCTGGTGGTGGGGACAGAGCATGATCCAAGCAGGGACCCACACAGAGTTCCTTTGACCTGGTGCTGCCACCCTGGTTAGGGGAAATGGGCTCTGCTTACCACCAAGACACCTCGGACACACGGATTTCTTAGAAGCCCAGTCAAAATGCTCTGGGCTGACTCCTTCTCCCATATTTCCTCATCCCCTGTTCTGTTTGACCCCTCATCCTTTCCTGGGGTCACTGCTGCCTTCATCTGCAGCCCAAGGATAGGGGTACAGGCAGCCAGGGCTGGGGGTCCCTCAGTCCCAACTAGCAGCTTTGGGGGTCTTTGGAAGGCTGGTGTCTAACAGAATGAGGGGAAGACTTTGGGAGGGAAGAAACCTCCCCAGGGGAAAGCTGCCTTGTGCAGAACTCACAGCTCACAGCCATAAAAAGAATAAAAACTAGAAAAGGCTGCATCTCCTTGGCCCCTTTAAGAAAGACACCTTGGGATTCTGGCTGGAGGTCACATCAGGAAACTGAACATGCACGGAAGGGGCTGCCCAATAAAATAAATAATCATTTATTAAGGTACTTGTCTGCACAGCAGGAAATCAGCACAGGGAGTGTGGGTAGGGGAACAGAACCTCCCTGAAGAAGACAGCCATCTTTAAAAGAGGGGAGGCTTGATTTGAAACACTTGTCTCCAAATGGGACCAGTAATCCTCAGCCCTTAGCCTCATTCCAAACCTCCCAGGAAAAGGAATAGCAGTGCACAGCTTTCTAGAACTTTCCAGGGCAGAAAGAAAAATGAAGAAAGAAGAGACCTTCTTCAGGCCACCACACTGGCTCCCCTCCAACTTGTGCCCATGAGTTTTGGGCTGGAGCTGAGATGGTAGCCTAGCAACATGTTTTATTTCTGCAAAAGGAAGTGATCTTTGAAATGGAGCCACAAGAAGATCTGAAAAGGGATTTCCCAATCACAGTCCTGGGTGAAGCATCTAGGATGGAGCTTCCTCCAAAAGCCAGACTGGCTAGGGCACCACGGCACCACTCCCCTCCTTTCTTGAAAGCTTCATACTTTCTCCTTCCACAGAGGCTGTGCAGGATTTTCTCCTTGCCTGGAATGTTCTTTCGCTACCACACACTCCACCACCTCCATCATCCCTTGCTTCCCTTGGCCCGGGCAACTTCTTCTCCATCTTCTAGATTTCAACTCAACCAGGGAAGCCTTCTCTGATCACTCTTAAGCAACCAGCTGAGCTGCTACATATGGGCTCTCGCATACCCACCCTCCCACCACTAAATTGTGTATTGCTCAGTGCTTATCATGGCTGGCATTGCACACTTTATATGGGTGCAATAGTTTATTGCATCTCTTCTCCACTGCTTCGGTTGTACCTTACACTATAGCCACAATGCATGACACATCGTAGTCCCTCAATGAAGATGTTTTGAATTAATGAACAAATGGACCTTTGGGAAAAATATATCAGTATACTTCAGTCTCCTAGTTAAGTATCCAAACACTTGAATGCATGCATGAGTGAGGGATGAATAAATGAGCAAGTGAATGAATGAGCAAATGAATAAATGAACGGGTGAGTGAATGAGTTATTGAATGAATGAGTGAATGAGTGAATAAGTGAGTAACATAGTGACTGCATGAGTGAAGGGGAAAGTAAAAGAGTGAATGAATGAATGACAATGGCTCCCTCGAGGGTGGTCCTATTAGTTAATGCCTTTTTTCTGTCTCTCCTTTTCTCTGTATGCAGAGAAACAGGTAGAAGAGGTTGGCATGAAAGTGACTCTAACCAAAACACATGGCAAGGGAAGGAGGGCATTTCCCAAAGGGGCACCTGGTGGTGGGGTGTGGGGGGATGCTTCCAGGCAGAAGCTGACCCCCAAGGAGCAGCTCTGTCCCTGACCCCTTTCACCTTCCCTTGTTCTGATCTTTATGGGGCCGTCTGCCTTTTAGCATCAAAGGAGACAGCAGGGCCGTGACTTGTCCCACAGCAGTTCTATAAAAATGTAATTACCCAATAACCCGCTGTCTGCAAAACAAACCATCTTCCTGTTTCTTCTCCCATAAAAAGCATTTGACAGCCCTGTTCTATCAGCTTATAAAACCTGGAGAGAGTTGGCTTAGCCCCCTCTGAAATGAAAACCCTTAGCGGGGAGAGTCCCAAGTGGGGAGAAACACACCTCTGACCCTCCAGGCAGTTGCTTCAAAGTCACTGGAGGTTTTCAGAGAAGGCAAAGAGAGCAACCTCTCTTGGAAAAATGGGTGGCTGGATAATGCAGATCACACCTAAAAAGGGCAAAAGCCTTGGAAACTCTAAGAGCCCAGGCCTGCTGTGGGCACAGGCAGCATCATTGTATCTCACCAGAAAGTCATTCCTTCATTTATTCACTCAATAAACATTTATCAGGCACCTATGACATGCTAGGCATTAGGCTAGGCCTTGAGGGTAAGACTGTAGTGTAATAGGTGCTGGTCCTTTAAGAAACTCACATCTAAAATATACATTTATTTTAAATAATGGAGCACTTTGATCTGAATTTATTGACATGTAAAAAGTGCATATAATCCATCATTACATGGGTGAGGCAGGTTATAAAACAGTAAGTAGTGATGGATACATAACATCAAAAATGTACTTAATGCCACTGAATTGTACACTTAACATGTTAAGTTTTATGTTACATATATTTTACCAATATCTACATTGGTAGATTTTGATTGGTAAGACTATATTGATAGATATGGCTTCATTTTGACTTTTTTTCATTGAAAGAGAAACAGAATGGAACTGGGGGTGGTGATAAAATTATTCTATATCTTGACTGTGAAGCTATCTAGTGGGTTCATGTGTCCCCCACAAAGATATGTCCAAGTCCTACCCTCTAGTGTCTGTGAATATGACCTGATTTGGAAATAGAGTCTTTGCAAGTGTAACTAAGGCAAGGATCAAGATAGATTATACTGGATTGAGGATGGTCCTAAACCCAATGGGAGTGTCCTTGCAGAGAAAGGAGAGGCGGATTTGACACACTTACAAAAAGAGGTCCTGTGAACACGAAGGTGGAGATTGGCCTGATGTGGCCACAAACTGGGGAACGCCTGAAGCCATCAAGAGCTGGAAGACACAAGGAACAGTAATTGCGGGAAACTAACCCCGATTGTCTACCAGACAGCATGCTTTCATCACAGAACTGTTCACTAACAAGGGTAGTTTTGCTGTATTCAAATTATACTTTGATTTTCAAAATATCTTTTAAATAGAAACAGAGGGATTGAATAGACATTTCTACTTTTGTACACATCTCCTCTGTTGCAATAGCAGAAGCACACGAAAGGACACGCATGTGTCCTTAGGGAAGGCAAATCAAAGCCCTGGTGGGATATTACTGCACACCCATTAGGGTGGCTGTCTTCAAAAAGGTTGATAATGATAAGCATTGGTGAGAGTGTGGAGAAACTAGAATCCTTCGCATTGCTGGTGGGAATGTAAAACGGTACAGCTGGTGCAGTGGAAAACAGTGCACTGTGGCTCACGCCTGTAATCCCAGCACTTTAGGAGGCCGAGGTGGGAGCATCATCGGAGGTCAGGAGTTTGAGACCAGCCTGGCCAACATGGTGAAACCCCATCTCTACTAAAAATACAAAAATTAGCCAGGTGGGGTGGTGGGCGCCTGTAATCCCAGTTACTCGGGAGGCTGAGGCTGGAGAATTGCTTGAACCCAGGAGGCAGAGGTTGCTATAAGCCGAGATCGTGCCGTTGCACTCCAGCCTGGGCGACGACAGCAAAACTCCATCTCAAAAAAAAAAAAAAAAAAAAAAAAAAAAAGCACTAAACCCTAAACCTAAAATTACCATGTGACCCAGCAATTCCACTCCTAGGTATAAACCCCAAAGAATTGAAAGCAGGGACTCAAACAGATGCTTGTACGACAGAGTTCGTTGCAGCATTATTCACAGTAGCCAAAAGGTGGATGCAACCCAAATGTTCACCAGCCGATGAACAGATAAAAAAAATGTGGTAGTATGTTCAGACATTGGAATATTATTCAGCCATAAATTTTTTTTTAATCTGATACATGCAACAATATGTTGAGCCATGAAGACATTATGCCAAATGGAAGAAGATAACCACAAAAGGACAAATATTGTATGATTCTGTTTATATGAAGTACCTAGAATAGGCATTTGGAGACAGAAAAGTAGAAGTTACCAAGGACTGGGGAGAGTAGGGAGGGCATTACAGGGCTCCTGTTTGGGATGATGAGAAAGTTCTGGAGATGGATAGTGGTGATGGTTACATAACATCAAAAATGTACTTAATACCACTAAATTGTACACTTAAAATGTTAAGTTTTATGTTACATATATTTTATCAATATCTACATTGATAGATATTGGTTGGTATAGATAGGTAATAAGATTTTATAGGTAACAAACTATATATAGATATTGATATATCTATATATATATCTATATGTAGAGATATTGATATATCTATATCAATATAGGTAACAAGTTTTATGTTAAACTTGATAAAGTTACCTATATGATATGTATATGATAAAATATAGGTAACAAGTTTTATGTTACCTATATTTTATCAAGGTAAGTTTTATGTTACCTATCTATCTCAATATAAATACAGATATTGACATACATTTAGACGTAGACAATGGGGAGAGGTGCCTAGATGGTATCAGAGATGTGGAGGCAGTTTCTGTTTTTATAATTTCTGATGTTTCTAATACTTGTTTTACTGTGAATATACATTGTATAAGGAGCTCATGGTCTGACGAGTGAGACAGGTAAGAAAATTGACAATTGGAGGATATGAGAGCCAGGGCATCTAAATCAGAGTGGGGAGGGGGTTCCACAAAAGGGTTCCTAGAGAGAGGACAATGATCAGGGATAAGCCAAGCAAAGAAGTAAGGGTGGAGGAGAGAGGGCACTCCCAGTACAATGGGCATTGAAAGTACCTGCATCTTACCAACCAAGCAACCAGGTCAGCAAAGTCACACGGCTTCAAGTTCCTCAGCCCTAAAAATGGTGACCATAATTCTTAATATCTCATAAGGTTATGGGATGATTAAGGGAGGCAATGTGTATATAAGACTTTGCAGAGTCTGATATGGATTAAGTACTGGAAAATGCCAGTTATTGTTAATATCAGTATTAGCGTAATCAGCTGCAGCCAGATTGGTGGGTTAGAATCTTGGCCTGGCCACTTGCTGTGTGACCTTGGATCTGCTAGTTAACCCTTCTGTGCCTCAGTTTCCTATTCTGTAAAATAAGGATAAATAATAGTACTCACACCTTAGGGTGTTATGAGGATTTTACAATTTAATACCTATAAATCAATTACAACAGCACCCGGCATATGACAAAGACCATATAAGAATTAGCTATTACATTTTGTCATGACTATAAAGGAAAAGAAATGTCTGGAAACAGTACAAAAGAGAAGTGGAATGGCCAAACATGCTTAGGGAAAGAGCAGTGTAAGAATCATCTTCATGGAAAAAAAAAAAAAGCAAATAAAGCCTTTGAAAAAAAAATCATAAATCTGAAAATAAAGTGTCTTATGATGATGCGGTTGCATTTTGGATCAAGATATTTTTAGCTAACAAAATCAAGTTAAAATGGGTTTTGACAGAGTGAAAAGATGTGGGAAATGCATACAGGAATCAGGCTTGAAAGGCTGAAAGTAAGTCCTCCTCTTTGTTAGAGACAGTTTCACTGTGTTCAACATTTGAAATTGATGACTTTGGTGGTTTCCTTTGGGGAAGAAAATATCCTGACATTTCCTGGTAAGTCTTCCTTCCTACCTTCTTGCCCTTAATGATATTTTCTATCAGCCTAATGTCCCTACTTGAGCACTGATGGCTGTGTGGACACAGATAATATCCAGAATATTAGCAGTTTGGAAGGCTCAGAGCAGCATCCGCCACCTTCATAAAGATGCAGGCAACACTACCGCGTAAGCGCCTCTTAACATGCAGTCACAAATCACTGCTCAACAAATTCCAGAATTTCAAAGCTGTGGCATAAATTTCCAAGCCAGAAGAACAGCATGGGAGCCTTAAGTGCTCGGTTTCAACCCTCTAGACTCCCTGGAACCACTGTCTGAGGTTCTGGCAGCATCAATATGGCCCTTTCAGCCTTCTAAGGAATATGAATGGTGTGTTAAGCCAATGAGAGACAGTACATAGTCTTTGAATGGAATCCACAGTGTGTACACCAAGGCTTTTGGCTCTGCTTTGAAATTTTGAATAGCAAATCCCTGCTCCTCAATCCTCTGCATTATCGTCTTTTAAATGGGTGTAGTAAGTTTTATCCTGGCACAGAATAGAAGGTCTTAAAAAGTCTTTGGGGGTAAAGGGGATGGGATGAGGAAAAAAACAAAAACTATGACTATTGGGATTTTATTTTGCCTTTGACAGAAATCTTTAGAAACATCATTTTACTCATTAGTAATATATTCAGCTCCAAGTAGTAAGAATGCCTCACTATATCCCTTAATTTAATAGTCCTTTCTTACATAATGAAACTTCCAGAAGCGGTCTGCTTCATGTTCTGGTTCTGCAGCTCAGCCACGTCTTGACCAATATTTTGACAAAACAGCTGCTGCAGTTCCAGCCATCACATCCAAATTCAAGACAGGAAAAAAACGGAAGGGGAAAGTGCTGCATCTTCCCTTTTACCAGGACAATAAATTTTTTTTTTCCCAGAACATTTTGCAACCGATCTTTTGGACAGAGCTGTGTCATATACCATCTCAGATGCAAGGAAAACTGGGAAATTAGAGAACAGAACTTTGACCAATTATAATCCATAGCCTGGGTCTGGGCTCAGTACTGCTCTGAACAAAACCTGGATCCTCTTAGGAAGCGGAAAGGGCAATGGATATAAGGCAGGCAATGAACGGTCCGCCCAAGTCTTCTATCCCAACATGCACACAACTTCAGTGATCAAAAAAAAAAAAAAAAAAAACCAGAAGAAAAGAACCCGAAGCAAAAATAATAACAATATGACACTATTCATTTCTTGAAGGGAAACTAATAAATCTTATATGTGTTGGCCTGATACCAGGATACATTTTTAAAACTTGTGAAAGTGAAGGCAGTATCTGTAGAGATGTTCTGAAATAATTCCAACGGGTCAGCAGTCAGATTCCAAGCCTCTCGTCTAACTGGTATGAATAAGTCTCACTGAATTACTCTGATGGGAAAGGATATTTTTCCCAATTCATAGAACCCACAGTGAGACATGAGAGAAACTTGGCATAATCTTTCCAGTCAACGGATATGTATTGAGCAAAGCAGACATGGTTCCTACCCTCACAGAGCAAACAGTCTAGCAAGGCAGATAAAGAATCGCGTAGACAAACACAACGCTATAAACTAGCACTCTACTAAGTGCTATGAAACTTAACAGGATGCTCGGAGGCAGAAGAGCCTAATTGAAGCTGGATAGGATCAGGATAACGATTAGAAGCACAAGCTTCAGAACCAGGTCTGGGTCAACTTCCCAACACGCCACCACGCCCAAGACCAGTGAACTTGGATCATAATAAAAACAAGTATTGACTAAGCACGGATCATGTATTAAACACCACACTCAGCCGTTTAATCACCGTGACAACACTTTGAGGTCAACTAGTCCCATTTTAAAGAGAGGATGATCGGGGATAGAAATTTACCTACCTGAAGTCACAGAATTGGTAACTGGAGGAAGTTGGTATGAACCTGTGTTACTCCTTCTGCAAAAGCCAAAGCCATGCCAATTCCCTACGTCTCAGTTTCTCACATGTGCAGATATCAGGCTGGTAGATGAAATTAGGTGAAATGATCCATGGGCAGCAGCGGGCACCATGCCTGGCACACAGCGAGTGTGCAATAACTGATAACTGTTATTCAAACTCTGAGTTTCTGGGATTCATTTGATCATTTCTTCAAGTCTTCTTGGCCTGGAAAGTCTGAATCCAGCCATGCCAACTGATCCATCTTCATAGGGGCTTTGAGATCTCAGGGGCCAAAGAGACAGGAAAATCCATTTTTTTCTTTCTGTGCAAATCAGGAAACACCTAAGTTAACAGCTAACAAAAATAAATCGAGTAATAAGAGCTTTAGTTCAACATTTTAAAAAACACAAAACAACTACCACATCTCTTAAAATGAATAGTAATCAGGTAAGTTCTCGAAATTAGACCCAAAGACTTTTCTTGTTTTGAACCGTGAAGAAATTTTTCAAGAGATGAAATTGAGGACATATATCTTGAATCATTTGGGGATCGAGGGACTCATTAAGCCATGTCAATAAGAGGAGTTATTTAAGCAAATGGATAAAAGCCATTTATTATTTAGCACTTTATATTTGTAAAGGGCTGATCCATTTTCTCTAACCCTACCTGCTCCTGACCCCACATTACTTATGAATTTTTTCAGAGCTTCTCACTCATGAACAGGCATCCTTCAGTGCCTGAAGTGAGCAGGTGTTCCCATTTTACAGATAAAAAGGGTGAGGCAAAGAACAAAGCCCTCAAATGAGAAGACTGGAGCAAAGCATGGTTTACCCCTGTTGGTCAGCTAAGGAGATGAAAGCAGAGACTGACTGGGAGATTGAGCTGAACCTAGGTAAACTTGCCCCAGATCAGCCAAGATGGCAACCCACACATTCTGCTCTCAGGGTCCACAGTCTCAGGTAGCCCTGCTCAGGAAATCAGAGCTCCATCAAGTTCAGAGGGTAATGAATACCAATGACAATACCAGAAATAAGAATTCTAAACGCTGCTGTTCCTTACTGAGCCCTCACTATGCCAGACACTGAGATAAGACCCTTGTATTCACTGCCTCTTGGATATTCCAACAACCTTATGAGTTAAATACTATATATTATCATAAAGCCCAACTTTACAGATGAATAAGCTGAGGCACGAGATAATATGTAGCTTGCTCAGCATTCCTCAAAGAAGCAGCTGCAGAATGGGCATTTGAACCTAAGTGCTGTCAAACCTGTGACTACATTTCAGGGGGACTGAAAGGGTTCCAGGAATTCCAGAAGCATTTGCCATCCAGCCAAGCCCTTATTAACTTCAGGAAAAATAAATAAATAAATGTGAAATCTACAAATGTTTTAGGAAGGTGAGCAAAGGAGTCCAGCTCTAAGTTGTTACTGTGTGTCGGGAGCTTCCTGTTTCCCACCAATAGGCACAGCACACCAAACACTTGCTCTTAGTCAATGCTGCTGGCAGCCCTGAGGAGGGAGGGATCCCCATTCCACTCGATAGATGAAGAACTTGAATGTCAGAGAAGCTGCCTTAACCAGCAGATGGCAGCGCCAATATCCAATATCATGCCATCTCACTTCTGCAAAGAAAACTTGGGTAGCTTTGCAATACCCTTTCAAACCACTCCTGCCATGCGGAGAAATCTGGAGGGAACTCATATCTCTATGAAAATAATGAGTAGGAACTTGGAAAGACCCAAATTTCCCATCAGAGTCCCAAGCCTGTTCCTCTGGCTCCCAGCCTAGCTGCTGCCAGTCTCCCAGGAGTCCTGAAAGTCCCGGTGGTTCTGGGACACTGTGTTAGTGTGTGTGTTCGTTCAGGTCCTCTGAGAAACAGATGCCAGGCAGGATCACATGTCCAAGGATTGCACAGAGGGAAATGCTTGTGTGAGAGAAAATGAAAAGGGAGCTGGAAGAGGCTGGCAGAGCTGTCAGACTGAGATAGATGCACGCTCAACCTTGAGTTAAGGGGAGAGCAAGGGGAGTTGGACAGAGGCCTCCAAGACTGATGTGCAGTGAGGATAGCTCTGCAAGGCCCTTGGGGAGTCCCAGAGCAAAGTCACTGCTGGAGGAGTCCCGTGTCTCCCAGAAACAGGCCTGCCTTCACATCCCTCCTCACTTAGTTATTGGCTTGGAGCAAACAGTGGGAGGCCAGGCCTGGCAACAAAAAGCCATGGGTGTCAGAGTAGCAGCTGGCACCCTTGCAAAATCACACTCCCTGTAGTTGGAGGTTGGCGAGGCACAAACATCTTCAAGGCTTACAGGAACTCAAGTCAGGCAAGTGTTCCCAGGGCTGCCCTAAACCAACCTCCATGCTAGGGTGACACTGTCGTCCAGCTGCCTTGGGAACTGGCAAAGTCTCACTGAGGTAGAAGGCAAGACTCAACTCCGGAGGCAGGGCTCAGACACGGAACCAAATTGAGGACTAGCTAAAACAGAGACAGGGTGGAAGCCCTTTTCCATAAGCCACGCCCACTAGTATGCCATGTCAGTTTACCATTACCATGGCAACACTCAGAAGTTACCACCCCTTTCCATGAGGTAACCTGACAATCCAGAAGTTACCACTCTTTCTAGAAATTTCTGCATAATCTGCCCCTTAATTTGCATATAATTAATATAATTGCATATAATTAAAAATGGGCATAAACATGACTGCAGAACTGCCCCTGAGATGCTACTCTGGGCACACTGCCTGTGAGGTAGACCTCTTCTGCAAGGAGCAGGACCTCTGCTGCTGCTGTACACTGCTGCTTCAATAAAATTTGCTAACACCACCTGCTCATCCTTGAATTCTTTCCTGGGTGAAGCCAAGAACTCTCCTGAGCTAAGCCCCAGTTTTGGGGCTTGCCCGCCCCGTATCACCACCTGTGACCTCCCAGCTGCCAGTGGAGAAGGATGAGTGCCCGCATCTGGAAGATGACATGTAGACCACCCCTGCGATGGGCAGTTCATGCTGGAAGCAAGTTCATGCTGGACCCAGTCCCTGGAGGTGGGAGGAGGAAAGGGAAGTCAAGGAATAGAGAAAGTCTTGCAGGGTCTTATGTCGAAGGCAACCTGGATGCACGCGTCTCCCTGTCAACAGGCTGCTTCTCTCATGCCAAGCATGCTGATGTACATGGTACAGCCAGCCTGCATGTCCGTGGAGTTCATCCTGAAGTGAGATCTGATACTCTAGTGGTTAAGAACTTAGGTACCAAGTCAGACCAACACGGATTTGAATTCCCACCTCCACTGCTTACTCCATGGGTGGCCTTGGGGAAGATAAAGTCACCTTGCTGGGCCTTAGTTTACTCATCTTTAAAATGGGTTCAACACCACCTCCCAGGGTTGTTGTGGAAAATAAAGGAGAGAAGTTTGTGAAGTGTTTAGCCCTTCCCCTGCCTGACTGTACTCATCCAATAAATGCTAGTCTAAGTCCCATTCAACATTAAGAAATGAAAAAATAACCACCTTATAGAATTGTAAAAATGGAGGGAGATAATGTATAATAAATAATTAGCACAGAAACTGGCACATGGATGCTACAATAATCATTTTAGTATCATAAATAATAACCAAGATAATTATTTCCTGACAGATCTGTTGGCTGGGGCCGAATAGACCCTCTAAGTGTGTCAAAATTCGATCAGGTAGGTCAGCATCCCAGCTGGAAGCAGATAACAGACTCAAACTGGATAATGTCAAGGAGACACTGTTTACAAAGCTGTAGGTGGAGTGTGGGGAAAACACAGAGGATAGTGAAGCACCACAGAGCTGCTGCCAATGTGAACTGTTACCATCCCAAAGGCCTGAAGGGCAAAGGCAGGGAGCAGTTCCCTCCGGAGGAGGTTGTCTGCAGAATGGCTGCTTACCAGGGACTGTGACCTTAAGCTGAGGGACACAGTAACCCCCACACCAAGGGAGCTAGGGGGTACATGCATAACCCTTATTCTCCTGCCAAGGCTCCCATTGGTCAAGGCCACCAGGAAGCCAGGGGGCTCAGGGACTGGTCTGTGAAGTGACAGAGGTCAGCACCCCAGGGCAGGGAGCTGGACGGAGAAGGGTGGACAGTAGATCTGGAGGGGAAAACGGGAGACACTCCGCTCATTATCGGAATCGGCTGGGTAACGCTGGCTGCTTGGGGACCCCAACACCTGAAACTCCCATGCCCTCCCCCTGCCGTTCTCAAGTTTGTGACCAATAGTAGTAATCCAGTGATCGTTTTGGCAATGGCAAATGCTCAGCATGCAAAAGTACAAGGGCTTGCACAAGAACATACAAGCAACATGCACCGAGTACCTACAACATGCCAGTCCCAGTGAACAAGCCACACAAAGTTCCTGCCCTTCCAGATCACAGAGTGGCATGGAGCACACAGACAAGCAGACAGGCAATGGCAGAGTCATAGGACAGAGATAGCCCAGAGACAGCTGTGGGGACCCACAGCAAAGGGTCCCAGGAACACCTCGTGGAGAAAGGGGAGCCTATACAGGATGGGAGGAAGAGAGAAGAGGTCAAGTGAGGAGGGTCAAGGTCCTGGGGGCAAGAGGGAGTGGGGCTTAAAGTAGCTTTAAACAGCTCATCTGGCCAGAGTGCAGCATTTGAGGCAAAAGTGGTGAGAGATGAGCCTGGACAGGAAGGCTGGGGCCAGGTCACACAGGGCCTCGTAGATCATGGAAATAAAACGTGGGCAGAAGCCCAGCAGCAAGTCCAACCATGGAAGAGTTTTGAGCAGGTGAGTGATGTTTCCAGATTTGGAGTGTTCTAAGTGCCACATGTACGAGATTCCTTACTGGGGTGGGGGGGAGGGAGAGGGAGGGAGGGACGGGGAGAGAGAGAGAGAGAGAGAGAGAGAATGCATATGTGTTGGAAAGGATCAAGTGAACAGGAATGGAGCTCTGCCTGGAACCCAGAGATGGGGTGGGAGTGTGTCTAGTATCTAATTTCTGCTGGCACGAGCAGCCGGGAGAAGCACATGTATGACCTGACCTGGGAGGTCAAAGTGACCCACAAACAGCTGAACACCCCTGATCCTTCTATTTCCAATCAGGAGGTCGTTTTCAGAGCTCAGCAGCTTCCTGCCCTCTACCAAATCCACCCACAGCCATCATCTCCTAAGTATCTTCCCCGCTTACCTCCCCTTGCAGAACTGAGAGCTCACCCAACTGCCAAAAGGCAGCAGATGGAGACAAGTTGGAGGCGGTGGCTGGGGGAAGGGAGGGCGCAGGACGGGAAGAACACTTCAGGACTCTGAAGATGACACAACACAGCTTACTCAGACAGAAATGTGATCTGTCCTCCTGGGGGCTGGCACTACTAGGGGGGCAATGAGCTGCCAGGTATAATTAGACTAAGCCCCAGCAACAGGCTCTCTGCCCCACTCATGTCAGCACCCTCTTTCTGGCATCTGCTTCTGGTCCCTATGCAGCACGGCTTTATCCAGTGACTGACCTGGAAGAGTCTCACCGCAGAGAAGGGTCCTGTGGTTTGTTTCCCTTACGGTCATTACCCTAGGAAAATTAATAATTGTTAATAATGATTAATGACAACAGAAATAATAACAATGCAATCATAGCAACTGCTTTTTGAATATATACTTTCTGGCAGATACTTGGCAAGGTATTTAACATACATAACCTCATCTAATCCAACCAACAACCCTATGGGGAAGGTAATATTATCCTCATTTTCCAGATGATGATAATGAGGTCTAGACATTAAGTGATACAAGCAGAAATTAGGTCAGGTGCAGTGGCTCACACTCGTAATCCCAGCACTTTGGGAGACCAAGGTGGGCAGATCACCTGAGGTTGGGTGTTCAAGACCAGCCTGGTCAACAAGAAGAAACCCCGTCTCTACTAAAAACACAAAAATTAGCCTGGCATGGTGGCAAGTGCTGGTAATCCAAGCTACTTGGGAGGCTGAGGCATGAGAATCGCTTGAATCTGGGAGGCGGAGATTGCAGCGAGTCAAGATTGCACCACTGCACTCCAGCCTGGGCGACAGAGCAAGACTCCGTCTAAAAGAAAAAGAAAAGCAGAGATGGAACTTAGCTTGTCTGGACTTCCAAGCACAGGTTCTTCACTGCTCTGTCCTATGGATCTCCCCTCCCACCAGACACCAGCAACTTGATCTGCTTCTGAAATGTGTTGTCATTGTTCCAGGTTGGGAGTCAGTTCCAAGCTCTAATCTAGGATTCTGAGAGCTGGATTTGTAGGATTCTAACCCACAGCTAAGAGTCTTTATCATCCAGGTTGATGCAGCCTTGCATAAATGATGGATATAGTAGGAGAAAGGTGAAAAGGAAAATTGGCCCCTGACCTTAGAAGGCGTTAAAGGTGTTTGATGGAGACAGTGAAACAAACTGAGCTGGCCTCTATTTTGATGTCTGTAGGTCTGAACACCCTTCTCCAAGTCTAACATTTGTAACAGGCTCCATGCATATGTACTCAGATCCAGCAAGCATTTATTGGGCCCCTGCTGGACACAGTAGGCTGCTATAGACACTATGCAAAATGAGAAAGAGTCCAAGTGATCACTTTCCAGGATGGTCTAATCCCTGAGGCAGGAAGCAGTTTCCCCAGGTAATGCAAAAATGCTAGTCACTGCCTGCATTTCTAATAGCTGCAAACTGCTGCTTTGTGGCTTCTAAAGCAGGCAGGTGAGCTGGAGAGAGCAGGTGTCCTGATATCCCAACATTCAGCATCCACAATTTTCCCACATCTTCACACACACAAAAAATAATCACTGCATCCTTCTCTGCTCTATCTATCCTTGAGGTAGGAACTAATTACCCCCTGTAACTTCGGGATCATCAGCATGATTTGGGGCAGATATGCACACAGAGGCTGATAAAATCAGCCAATTCCTTCCTATGTCAGAATGCCTTGTTTACTCATTAGTGGAGCTTTGGACACTAGCAGCAGACAGGCTGGCTCCAGGGCATTTAAAAGGTCAAGAATCAGGAGCCCAGGAAGTCAGATCAACTGGGATTCAGACCAACAGAGCATCCAGGGATAAGGGCAGTTTTCTAAATGCACCAACAATGCACTTTGTCCTGGAAAAGAATGTGACCCAACAGAGGCAAGCCTCTCTAGGAAATGTCCTTTCTCTCCAGCCCAAGGTGGCTAATAACCCTTGCGTTCCTGCCTTCAACTAGAAGCCTTGCCTGAAATCACTTGACCTTGAGGAAACCAAGACTGCCTTGGGGAAACTGAGCCAATAAAAAAAAGGAATCCTATATAGTCTGGAACCCACTACAATCCACAAGAATGATCTCTTATTCCAACCAAATAGGATAGTAATGCCTTAAGCTAACAAGCAGAGACAATTTAGCTCACTTTCACGCACCATTCTTACTAAACACTCAACATGCATCCTTATTTAACACAACAGTCCTAAGAGGTACCTACGTTTATCCTCATGTAATGGATGAGGCTCAGAGAGGTTAAATCATTCACTCGAAGCTATCCAGCTAGCTAAATGGTGGAGCTGGGATTTGAACCCAGGTCTCTCCAAATCCAAGTTGGCCTAATCCACTTTGGTGGGAAGTAATAGCTATTACCCAGCACTGCATTATAAAGATGTTGGGGCAGTGAGCTTGGTGAAGCCCAGATTTGAGGGAAAGGACAAATCCAAGTTGGCCTAATCCACTTTGGTGGGAAGTAATAACTATTACCCAGCACTGAGGCATTATAAAGATGTTGGGGCAGTGAGCTTGGTGAAGCCCAGATTTGAGGGAAAGGATATTTTTGTTTGTTGTTTGTTTTTCCCAGCACCATTCAGAAGAAAGAGTGCCCCAACAGGCTGAACCGGTTATATTATGGTGGACTTAGAGGATGGATGGATGACTCACCACCTGAGAGTTTTAAAGCTGGTGGAAAATACAAAGAGAAATTTGTTGGCTAGCATCTTAGAAAAAAATAACCCTGCCCAATAGACATAGAAACCACGCCACAGATGGAAAGTGTCCTGCCCAAATATGGACTTAGATTGCTGGGGTTTCTCCTGGTTTCCAGAACACTGCTTTTTCAAACAACAACAACAACAACAACAGTAGTAGTAGTCCACATTTCACTCAGTGCTATGTGTCAGGCTCTATCCTAGGTATTTTATGTACATTACATTTTATGTACATTACATTGTTCAATTTTCACAAAAGCCTCATGGGTAAGTTCCAAAGCTCCAAGAGGTTGAATCAATTGCCTAAATCACACAATTAGAAAAAGGCAGGAGTAAGATTTTAAAACAGAGACAGCCTGACTCCAAAATCTGAACTCCTAACTCCTAACCTGTACTTCCTCTTTAGAGTAACATTCATTCAACAATGTTCAACCAGAACACTAAGCAGAATGTTCCAGGTGAATGAGAGACTGCCTTCCTTTCAGGAGCGAAACAGCTCATCAAAGAGACAGACACATACATAGGTAATTGAATACAATGTAAACATGCTTTAATGGGGGAGGAAGCAAATAACAGTTTCGGTGAGTTGGACAAAGTCCACCAAGAGATGTTCTATGAGCTGAGTTTCAAGGGATAAGTAGGTGGTGTTTGCTTAATGAAGAAGGGAAAAGCATTCCAACAGAGGGAATAGCAAGGCATGAGGAGAGAGCTAGGAAGCATTATGTGTCTCTAGAGAAAAAGAAATTCTAATTGGCTAGGGTATTAAGTAGGAAATGGAAACAGATGAGGCTTGGGGAAAAAAAACCAAATGTTTATCAATAGGTAAATGGATTTTTTAAAGTTTTGTGGTATAACTATACAATCGAAGACTACCCTACAGAAAAAATAAACTAATACAAGCAACAATACTAATGAATCTCAAAAACATTACGTTGAGTCAAAGAAACCAGACACAAAATAATATATACTGTATGATTCCATTTAAATGACATTCTAGACAAAACACAACTA
>NW_012107585.1:720293-770860 GCF_000951045.1 Mandrillus leucophaeus
AAAGAAGGAAAGAAGGAAGAAAAGAAAAGAAAAAAGAAAGTGACTGTGATAGTAATCAAAAACAGTGGTTTCCTCTGTGGGACAGTGGTTGACTAGAAAGGAGAAGGAGGTGATGATACTTCAGGGTCATGGAAATGTTCTTGATTACAGTCATGGTTACTTGGGGGTGTAAATTTGTCAAAACTCATAAAGCCAAACTCGTAGAATCTGTGCATTTTATTAAGTGTAAATTATGCCACAATTTCAAAAGAGAGAGGAGAGAGAAGAGGACACAGAGAAAAGAGAGGATAAAAAGTCTGATTTGGATCTAAGTGTGAAGGACTATGTAGCCTGGCTAAGGAAATCAGACTCTAGAGGGCAGGAGAGAAGCTGCTGAGATGTTTAAGCAGAGGGGTGATCTGACACAGCTTGATCTGAGGAAGATCACTCTGGACTCTAAAGGAAGACGGAGAACTAGGTAAAGACAAGGAGGACAATTAGAAGCCTAGTACCCAGGAACTGGGTACTATTCCATTAGGGCAGTTGCCATGGCAAAATAAAAAGGTGGGAACATTGCAGCTTGTAAAATTTAGAATGTCTGGATGTCAACTATGATGTGGAAAGTAGCAGGCAAGGGAAGGGTGTGGACAACTCTGAGGTTTCTGGGTGACCATGTAAATGCCAGCATCCTTAATAAAGATGATAACTTTTATTTTAAGGGGGGCATGTTTAGGGACACAGGAGGGAGTTAGAACAATTAGTTTAAGTTTACACATGGTGAACTTAAAGGACTTTTTTTTTTTTTTTTTTTCTGAGACGGAGTCTTGCTCTGTTGCCCAGGCTGGAGTGCAGCAGCGCAATCTCGGCTCACTGCAAGCTCCGGTTCCCGGGTTCACACCATTCTCCTGCCTCAGCCTCCTGAGTAGCTGGGACTACAGGCGCCCGCCACCACACAGGGCTAATTTTTTCATATTTTTCGTAGAGACGGGGTTTCACCTTGTTAGCCAGGATGGTCTTGATCTCCTGGCCTCGTGATCCGCCCGCCTCGGCATCCAAAGTGCTGGGATTACAGGCGTGTTGAAGGACTTTTGAGACATTCAGGGGAGAGGGGCAGATGAATAAGGACAGAAAAGAAATTGGGGACAGAGAGAAATGCAAGAAACAAAAGTAGTTATACTAGTTATAACTTGTATACAATGGCCAGTTACACAAGTTGCCATTGATAATGTGCTTCCTATGTAGTTCATATCTCTTGGTCCTCACAATGCCCACGAGGGAGATGCCCTTATAGAGGGCCACATGAGTTGCTCAAAACATCCAGCTAGTAAGGGAGGAACCAAGATTCAAACTCAGGCCAACCAACCACAGTGCTGAGAAAAAGATTCCTGACAACCATCCCACGAAGTGGATAGGAGCCCTCCAGGTGAGAGTGTGCACTGAACCTAGCCAAAGCTTCCGTTGGCCCACAGCCCCAGAGGCAGGGTCTCCTCCCTCCTAATGCAATTCAAATTAATAAAACCTGATTGAGAACCATAGACTTCAGGAAGCACCCAGTTTTAAAGAACAGGGTCTGCCCCTCCAGAGCTCACACACAAATTCCAGGCCATCTTTGGACTCACTGATTTGAGGAATCCTACATGCCATGAAGGGATTCCTCAAGGCTACGTTTGGACCTGGTACCCAAAATAGACTCACCTCTCACTATAAACCAATTCTGGGCCTATTATGTATAATATAGTCTTGTATAGGTAGCAGCAACCTGAATCTGTCCGGAATATACAATTCCTCAACAACTCACTCAACAAGCATGTGTTAATTGCCAGCTATGTGCTAGGCATTGTAATAGGCACTGGCAAATGCAAATGTTTAAAAACATAGTGCTTAAAGTATCAACAAAGCAAGAGCACCATAATACTGAGGGGGAAAAAAACTCTTTTAAGAATTTCATATTTTATGGCTGCATAGTATTCCATGGTGTTGAAGCTGGAAACCATCATTCTCAGCAAACTAACACAGGAACAGAAAACCAAACACCACATATTCTCACTCATAAGTGGGAGTTGAACAATGAGAACACACGGACACAGGGAGGGGAACATCACACGCTGGGGCCTCTTGGGGGGATGGGGGGCAAGGGGAGGGATAGCATTAGGAGAACTACTTAATGTAGATGACAGGTTGATGGGTGCAGCAAACCACCATGGCACATGTATACCTATGTAACAAACCTGCATGTTCTGCACATGTATCCCAGAATTTAAAGTATAATAAAAAATGAATTTTATATTTTATATCTACTGTAGTTATTAACAATATATTTTATACTTAAAAATTGGCAAAAGTAGATTTTAAGATTTTAAGCATTCTCAGCACACAAAAAATGGTACATATGTGAGGTAATGCATACATTAACTAGCTTGATTTAGCCATTTCACAATGTATACGTATTTCAAAGGCATATTATATATCATAAATATATAGTTTTTACTTGTCAATTAAAAAATAGAATATATTTATAAATGAGTTGTAATAGCAAAAAAAAGAAAGAAACCTAAAAAACAAGTAATTATCATAATAAAAATCAGAATTTAAATGGCATCGTACTCTTCTCAGTATGAGTCTCTAAGGAAAGACATTGGTCTCTGCCTTTCTGGAACTGGGTGAAACATATGTTAGGGGAGATTTGAATATGGTAGAATTTTTGAGTTACATGTCTTGGTTCAAATCCCAGTTCTGCCACCTTCTAACTATGTGATCCCTAAATTATGAGCCTTGGTTTATTCATTTGTAAAATGTAGATAGAATCAACTTAGAGTTGTTATAGGGACTTCATAAAGTAGTGTCAGGAAAGTGTATGGTGTAAGTCAATATAAATCAATATAAATCAAAATCTATGAGATTTTCCTTCTCCTAGGCTGTATTAGTTATCTATCACTACATTAAAAAATCACCATGAACTTAGAACCTTAAAACAACCCACATGTATTATCTCCCAGTTTCAGTGCATTAGGAATCAGGCATCATTTGCCTGGGTTCCCTTTCTTAGATCTCTCATAAGCCTGAAATCAAGACACTGGCCAGGGTTAAGGTCTCATCTGAAAGCTCAGTGGAGAAGATTGTACTTCCAAGCTCACTTACGTTGTTGGCAGGATTAATTTCCTTTGGTATATTAGACTGTGAGCCTCAGTTCAAGCTGGCTGGTGGCCAGAAGGCACCCTCAGTTTCTTGTCACATGGGCATCCCCAACATAGCAACTAACTTTATCAAAGCCAGCAAGGGAGACAGTTTGCTAGCAAGACAGCAGTTCCAAGCTTATATAATGTAATCATGGAGGTAACATGCCATCTCCTTTTCCATATTCCACTGGTTAGAAGCAAGTCCCAGGTCCTGCCTACACTCAAGAGCAGAGGATTTCACAAAAGTGTGAAGAGTGGGGTTGGGGACCAATGGGGCCATCTTATATAGCTTGTCTACCACACTGGCTGACATTTCTCACTCCTTCAGCACAGTCTTCTACTACTGGCACATCAAAAAGGATGCACCTGCTTTTCAGCCCAAAAGATCTGTGGCATTAAGGCTCCCTCCAACATGGCAGTATAGGTTGGCCACCAGCTGAAAGGCGTCTGCAAATCCAGTGTCCTTGTCTTTGAACAAGACTGAATACAGGCATATATCTGCCTTCTGAGATACACGTAAGCTTCATGATCTAACTTGATGTGTGTCATCTCATCTAAAGGCAGATTAAACTTTGCTTACAGATACTTTCATAAACGAAAGTGTCCTATTTGAGATTAAGCAGAATCCCATAAAACTTAACACTTTTGAGACCAAGTTACGTTTTTTCATTCAGCAAATATTTAAAGAATATTTACTTAGCGCCAGCACCATTCTAGAGCTAGAGCATACTGTGGTAAACAGAACAGAGAAAGCCTTCATCCTGGAGCTCACGTTCTATTGGAGGAGAGGTCAGGGAAAGACAGTAAAATAAATACACAACATGTTTGCCAATGTTAATAATCTGTCAAATGTGATTCCATTATAAAGTGTAAACATGAAATTTTAAATCCATGGTTTATTTCCAAATATGAGAATTAAAAAGTTCATTGACAATCCCAGTACCTACTGCCTCAACAGAACAAAGTTTCTCCAAATTGAAATTGTTTTAAACTATAAATATCTTAGTTGAGGTAGCAAGTACATGAATATATACATTTGTCATAATGCACTAAAATGTTACATTTAGAATGTGTGCCTTTTATTGAATATATAATTAATACATCTAATAAGTTTATGAATTATACATCTAACAAAACAAATAAAAATAGAAAGACAAAAATTTCAGAAAGAAACTACCTGAGAAATACCATCCCTGAAGACAGATTTTCCCAGTTTGGCATCATCCTTGAGAGATCATGAATTATCCGAAACTACTGATTATAACCATATAGTTAGCCATTGTGCTGACATGAGAACAAGAAAATACATATTGCATCATGAATATACGGTAGTTTGTGAAATACGTACGCCTTGAGTTTACTGCTTATGCAAACATCATTGGCCTGTTAACTCAACACCAAGTCTTGTACAGTAATAATTAAATTCAGTCATCTTTGATATTTTGCCAAACTTCAGTTATATAGAAACCATATTATTATACAGAAAAAAATTGTATTTTGTTTTCAGATGTTTATGTACACATTGGAGCCCAGGACATATTTTATTCAACAGTTTGTTAGTTTGCATTATAACATTTAAATTTTAGACATTTAGTGTGTGGATGGCCCTGTATTCTCTTGCCTGGAGTCTCACAAAGTGAGACAGTGGTATTATAAGTAAGCCATATTTATCTCACACTTTCTTTTCTTTTTTTCTTTTTTCTTTCCTGATAGGATCTTCCTCTGTCACCTGGGCTGGCATGCAGTGGCATGATCGTAGCTCACTGTAACCTCAAACTTCTGGGATCAAGCAATCCTCTGGCCTCAGCCTCCTGAGTAGCGGGGACTACAGTTGTGCACCACCATGTTGGTTAATTTTGATATATTCATTTTTTTATGGATGGGGTCTCACCATGTTGTTCAGGCTGGTCTCAAACTTCTGATCTCAAGGGATCCTCCTGCTTTGGCCTCTTGAGTATCCATGACTACAAGCATGAGCCACCACATGAGGCTCATCTCACACTTTCAAATATGTACACCCTGTGATCAGGTAGAGCCCTCAGAATCACTCCATCTGCCCGGAAGGGACAGGGATTTACAGAAGAGCCCCTTTTCATTGCTGGGGAGGATGAGGCTGTGCTCCAATATTGGAGGAGCACATTGAAACCCATCAGAC
The DNA here is from genome assembly GCF_000951045.1 of Mandrillus leucophaeus. Lineage (NCBI taxonomy): Eukaryota > Metazoa > Chordata > Mammalia > Primates > Cercopithecidae > Mandrillus > Mandrillus leucophaeus. The sequence goes on from NW_012107585.1 coordinate 725,604, forward strand.
CTAGAAATCAAGGTGCATCAGACAGCAGGAGATGGAAGTAGCTGAAACCACAAGGTCTGGGGCAGGGGTTGGCACTCTCTTCTGTAAAGAACCAAATAGTAAATATCTTAGTCACTTCAGGCCAGCAGTCTCTGTGGCAACCCTTCAACTGTGTCATTGTGGCAAAAAGCAGTCATAGATGATGCACCAATAAATGGGCATGGTTGCATCCCAATAAAACTTTATTTACAAAAACAGACAATAGGCTAGGTTTGGCCCCTGGGCCATGGGTTTGCCAATCCCTGATGTGGGATTTGCCAGATGGAAGGGTGGCGAAATCCCAGCTGTCCTTTCATAAGTCACCTCACTTCTCTGAGCCTCAGTCTCCTTACATGCAAATTCAGAAAAATAATGGCACCAGGTTCACAGTGCTGCTGTAAGGATTGTTAAATCAAAGAGCTCAGTACCATTTCTGGAACTCAGCAAACCATGATAAAAGTCAGCAATTACTCATGTCTGGTCCAGACTGAGGAGATTTCAACCATGATGCCACAGTCTGAATGTTTTTGTCCCCCCAAAATTCATGTGTTGAAATCCTAACCCCCAAAGTGATGGCATTAGGACGTGAGGCCTTTGGAAGGTGATTAGGTCATGAGGGTGGAACCCTCACGAATGAGATTAATGCCTTTGTAAAAGAGGCCCCAGAGAGCTGCCTTGGCCCTTCTACCACGAGAAGACAACAAGAGGTGGCAGCCATGAACCAGAGAGCAGGCACCAAATCTGTTGGTGCCTTGATCTTGGACTTCCCAGCCTCTAGAACTGTGAGAAATAAATGTCTGCTGTTTATAAGCCACTCAGTTTATAGTATTTTGTTGTAACAGCCTTAATAGAATAAGACAAATGGCTCCACCTCTTGCAAGTTAGGTGACCTTGGGCATATGATGTAACCTTCCTGTCCCTCAATTTCTTTCTCATATCTAACATGGGGATAATAATATTTGTGAGAACTAAATGAGACAAGAAATGCAAAGTAGTTAGAAAAATGCATGTAAATGTGCTGAAAAGTTAGCTTGAATTATGTTTGCTATACTGTGATTATAAATTATTATTTTATTATATTATACAATTTATCATAGGGAAGGGATTGAACAGAGTAAGGGAGAGAATCCCTTCTTCAGCAAAAAATAAAAAACTAAAAAATAAAAAATCGAAAAAAACAACAACAACAAAACACAGTACCACAAGGCCAGCTTTTCCCAAAGCCTCTTAAGACTTGAACCTTTAGTCCAAGACATTAGCTGTAGAAATGCTTTTCTCTGCACCCACAAAGCAGCCCGAGACACCAAACACAGAAACAAACTGAGCCGAAGCTGAACTGTGTTCATCTTCGTAGTGTAGTTTTGCCTCTAAATTATTACCAAAGATGAAATACCATGTCTAGAACCTCCTTGGGAGCTTTGAGAAAAAGCCCTGTGACAGCGGGAAAAAACCGGCCTACTTTAACAAGCAGATGCTTTTTAGATGGTTTTAATCTTAGTTTAGCATTGGTTTCATCCTTCATTTAGTCTCCAGAATTTGCATCAGGCTGCCAAACAGCAGTGATGCCTCTGCAAATACATTATCTTCTTTCACTAATATCTGTGCTAGGTCTACTCAGATGGGTGTTCTCCTAACACGCACAGAAGCCAACACAATTAACTTTCCTAAAAGGAAATTCAATCACCTTTGCAGAAAACAGTTCTTGAGCTCCTTCTCTGGGTTGATACAGCAACACACACACAAAAGTCCAAACAGCACTAAAGTAATTAAAGCAGCTGGGATTGATCGGGGTTCTGAATGACCTTTTGGTAACTTACCTACGCCTGCCATTTAGAGAAGGAATAATTTATGATGCAAGTCAAAGTGCAGAAAACCAAAGCAGACAGAGAGAATTCTGATTAGCCTTGGAAGGGTGAACTGTCAGGAAGGGCCCCCCGGAGCCCCTCGTGAAAATAGGGAACAAAAGCAGTAAACGTCCAGGTTTGCCCAGACACAGGCGCCTGCGGTTCCTGGTGTGTGTCTGCTCCTCTGGTTCATAGAATCCAAGAATTTCAGGTCTGGGAAGGCCTTAAAGGTCTAAGTGAGCCTATTCCTTTGACAAGTGAGGAAACTAAGGCTTAGAGCAGGGATTTCTTCTAGGTCTCCTGCATGCTAAGCGGGAAGATTTTACCACTTCATCGGACAATTGTACTCAAACCAAAGAGAACTTCAACCCCTAAAATGCCCTTTATGTGTCAATTCCAAATAAATTTGCAATTAAAATTACAAATTAAATTTGTAGAATACAAGCCCCATGAAAGCATGAATTTTTTTTTTTTTTTCTGTTTTGTTTACTACTGTAACCTGAGCAGCTAGAATAATTGCGGGCACCTAGGGGACACTCAATATATTTTTGTGCATTAAGATTTTAGAATTAATTATCCTGGAACTCAAGAGGTGCATGGGTCAATACAGAGCTGAGTAGGCTCTGTACCCAAAATGGTGCCCATTTGAGGGGCCAACTCATGAAAACAAAAGATTTAGATGCTCAATGTATTTTACTGGCACTAAAGATTAGTCCACAGCCTCTCAATGAAAAGTCCCTGAGACACGGATGACCACTAGTAAAGTCTATGCACCTGGGAGAAATGACTATATGGTTGGGACTTCCTATAATGCCTTCCTACAAGTTCCCTACCTTTTCTTATGCTGTTACTTCCACCTTGGAAACCCTTCACTCACCTCTGAATCTTAACACTTCATCCACACTTTAAACCTCAGCTCCTCTGCAGTCTCCTCCAGGAAGCTCTCTTTGCTTTCTCCTAGACAGAAGCAATTGCTTCCTCCTTAACCTAACTCCCACACAGCCTTTAAATAGCACTTTGTCAAGGGGGCCTTGCATGACCCTCTGGATTAGGTTAGATTTTCCTACTCCCTATACTGTTACTTGCATAACACTAATTATGCTTTATTTATTGCCTGTCTTCCCCCACTGAACAGTAAGCCTCATGAAGTCAGAGACTACATCTGTCTTATTTTGCCATTGTATCGCAGCACCCAAGACAGTGTCTTGTCCACAAGAGACATGAATAAGTGAATGGATGGACAAAGGGACATATGGATGGATAGATTGATCAATTAATAATTGAACGAATTAATCAGTGAATCAGTTAATTAAACAAATAAATCCATTAATCAACCAATCAGTGAATCAATGAATGAATCATGTATATGCTATTTACCCAATCTCTAATATGCTGCTGAATTTATTAATATTTCTCTAAGACAGAATAATGCAGTGGTTGAAAGTGTGATTTCTAGAGCCTGGCTGCCTGAGACAAAATCTGGTCTCTCTGTACAGCCTGTGTGACCTTAGGCAAGCTACTGAACATCTCTGAACCTCAGTGAGGATGATCATACTGCCCATACTTTGTAGGACCATAGGATTAAATGAGATAATATATGTAAAGTGCTTTCTACAGTGGTTGGCACATAACAGTTACTCAATGAATGTTAGCTTTCATTGCTCTGATGTTATCTTAGGGCAAGAATTGCCAAATTTGTCTTGGTAAGGCCCAGCAACTAGCATAGTACACGTATTGGGCTCCCCCAAAAATATCAAATAAATAAATGGATATTTTAAGCCTCTCTGCCAGGACACTTCAAAATTGTGGGAATGTCAAATTTGCTCATGTCATAAAGGAACCTGAAAAGACATGACAGCTAAATGCGATACAAGATGCTGAATTGGATCCTAGAGGAATGCCGAGAACCGTATTGGGTCCATTTGCAAAGCTGGACTACAGATGGTAGATGAAAGTATTGCATCAATGTTAAGTTATCCAAAGTAGATAACCACAATGTGCTTACATTACAGGCTATCTGTATTCTTAGGAAATACATGGAAAAAAGTAGATATAAAAAGCCATATCGTATATAACAAAATTATATATAAAAAGACTTGCAAATTGTGACATGAATGTGAGAGCCACCTGGTATTATAGTTCTGGGTTTTCAAATAAAAGTTGAAAATCAAAAATAATAGTCAAAGATAATAACAGAAAAGCAATCTTGGGAACTAAAGTAGGGAATCGGCTGATAAGCCTGCAGAGGAGACCAACACACGACATCCATTGCTCCATGATGGCAAATGTTACTAACGAATATGGCATCTTTTCTCAGTAAATCCAAACACAGCCTCAGAACCCTTCTCAACGCAGCTGCTACGTACTAAACAAAGTTGTTCTTCTGGATGAAATAACCATGGATGTAACCCCTACCAGAGATTTTTCTGTTCCAGTTGGAGATACGTTAAGATTCAAAGCCTTTCTAATGAAGGTATTTCAGCTCTTGGAACAACTAAGTAGACAGTCTTCAAACTACAGCTCAAAGATCTCTTTGATACTTTATGCCTACCAAAACTTAACATTGATTTTATTTTAGAGAAAGAAGGTGCTGTGAGGTAGGAAGGTAGGGGTGTGTGGGTGTCTGTGTGTGTGTGTGTGTGTGTGTGTGTGTGTGTGTGTTTGAATCCCAGCTCTGCCACCTTCCAACCTGAACACGTTGTCTTACATTCCTGTGCCTCAATTTCCTCTTCTGTAAAAAAGGGCCAACAACCCCGAGGCTTTTGTGAGAACCAGCGAAGTTCGTGAATGTGAGCATCTTGTACCCTTTACAGATAAATTCTATGATTATTGTGATCATGATTATCAACATCATCATAATCATCATCTTTCCCCTTTTTCTTCTTTGCAATTACCCGCAGCTAATGGAGTCCTGTTTCTCTTTAGAGGGTGAAGAGCCATCTCTGCCCAGAACATTTCCAGCTTCGGTTTTTCAACAACCCACGGAGCTCTCCTGCCTTGAACTTGAATCATGCTGGAGTTTCAAGAGAGCAGTTACATGTCCATTTCCTTCAATTATCAGCAAAAGATAAAGTGCCCTGGCTCTCGGCCCCAGATGCCACCTGGCCTGGCCCGTCTAGGGTTTCCATTATGAGCCAAGGTAGAGAAACCGGGCCTGCGGGTTTATTCTCGGTCCCTGGCCCTCTAACTAATAGGACTTCAGCCACTCGCTGGAGCATAAAGCTTTCTCTCTGGGCAAAGCCAACCAATTTAAATGGCACTCACAGCTCATGTCTGTATGTCATGAGCTCCTGAGTACTGCAAGGGGCCAGAGCAATAAATCTATTAGGTCTCCTTTGTCCCATCTTGTCGTGAACTTCTAAGAAAAAGGCACTAAGAGGATCAGTACCCAGAAAACCTTCATAATTGTGGCTTCTACACGGCGAATGAGGACAATTACCAAGGCAACCGGCCAATCATTCTGGTTAAGGGCAGAGAGAGTTTAGTCAAGAAGAGGCTCTTGCGAACTATATTGCGCTGTAATCAGAGGGTAACCAACATTTTAAAAGGCCCTTGTGCAAAAACAGGAGAGACGGCAGGGAAGGGAAAAAGAAGAGGGGGGGAAATTAATTTCCTCTCATTTCCTGCCTGGTCCATTGATTGCGGTCCAAAGGCAAGATGATGTGCTGTACCCTTGCACCTGGGGCCATGGGAGCTGGCAGAGGAGCCGGCAATGTTGTCTATCTTATGCCTGCATCTATTTACTTATCTTCCCCTCTAGGCTCAGCATCTGTAGCAGAGATCTCATGAAAAGAGTGAAAAAGTTTTCAGTAAACATCTTTAAGGACAGTATAGAACCTCTTAAATTATCTTATAGTCCCTTGAGAAAGAATAACACATCCGTCTTTATTCAGTCTTCCTTACCTTAGTTGCTGGTTTTGCCAGATCATTTTGTTACCCAAGTCATTTTGCTCATCAGAGTGTCTCCTATGAAGTTACGTTGTAAATCAGGGTAATAAAAGGATAATTGGGACAGTGGGAGTACCCGAAACTCCAGTTGCTTTTCCCTTTTCAGGACTGTCAGGATTCTGGCTGCAGACTGAGTTAAGGATCCACATCTTCCTCCTGGGCTGTACAAGGCTCCTGGGAGGGCTGATTATTTTGGTGAGCGTTTGTCTTTGATTCACAGGTCATAATCCTGTATCTCTTGCCTCGGGTGCCAAGGACAGCAAAGCACTCAATAACCTGCCCTATGTTTGCTGAGCTTCCCAGTAGAATTAACAAAGCCATCCAATAACACAGGAAGCTACCTTGTCCGTTAAGGAGTGTCATGTAACAGGAGGCATGAAAGGAGAGACATCCCTAATTGAAGAAATTCATTTATTCACTCAACAAACACAGGCCAGATGTATTCTTCTAACATCAGCTAGGAAATGATTTCCTTGGTTCTTTCCAACTACAAGAGCCTATAATTCTAGTTACATTGGGATAACAGTAACGAAAGGAATAGTAGTAGTAATAATGAGGGCAATAGCTACAAGTGTATGGAACATTCACTAAGTTCCAGGCCACGTATCTGACCTCTCTGAAGCCTCTAGGATACTGTTGTATAAGTCGGGGTCCCAGCAGGACACTCAAAGGGTTTAATTGAGGAGAGTTTAATAAACACAGGTGTGGGCAGGGCTAAAGAAACCACCAAGAGATACTGAAATTCCTGAGGGCCAGCAAAAGTGGGAAGCTGTTACCACTCTTGGCTAAAGAAAGGAGAATATTGTTCTTGGACCACGGGAGAGGAACCACCCAACAGGAGCTGAGGTCAGGGAGGAACACAGCATAACCTAAAACCACATCCCACAGGAAGGAGCTATGGAAATAGGCTATTCCAGGCTTCTCTTCTGCCCTGTAATCTCACCAGTGAGTCCATCGGCCAATGCCAAAAGCAAGCCAGAGGCTGAGGGTACCTGCTGATCAAGTCCGTGCAGGTCAGCTCCCCAAAACACAGAGCAGGGTGAGAAGGGTGAAGAGTTGTTATGGGGGCCGGGGAAGGGCACAGAGAGAACAGCCAGCACATCCATGTCCCCATTTCACAGAGATACTGAGTCCTGAGACAGGAAAAACTAACCAAGGTCACCCCACTGGCAAGTGATGGCATGAGAATTTCAGCGTGTATCTGCTAGACACTGAAGCCGTATCTAGGATGGGACCCAAGGCTTATAGACGATGACACTGAGGAAACTAACAAGCATGTGAGGGGTGGGACAGTGGTTCTCAACTGTAGAGAGGCCCAGGGTCACGAGGGAGCTTGCTTTATTTTAGGTTCTGGGGTACATGTGCAGAATGTGCAGGCTTGTTACATAAGTACATGTGTGCCATAGTGGTTTGCTGCACCCATGAGCATCAAGGGGAGCCTATTACAATGCAGACTCCCCAGGCCCTGTATGCAAAGATTCTGAGAGAAAGGGCTGGGTGTCCCCATGGCTACTGAAAGGCTCAGGTCCCATCTAAAGGGGGCTAGGTTCTGGCTGGGCGTGGTGGCTCACGCCTGTAATCCCAGCATTTTTGGAGGCTGAGGTGGGTGGATCACCTGATGGCAGGAGATTGAGACCAGCCTGGCAAACACAGCGAAACCCTGTTTCTACTAAAAACACACACACACACACACAAAAAAAAAATTAGCTGGGCATGGTGGTGTCCACCTCTAATCCCAGCTACTCGGGAGGCTGAGGCAGGAGAAATGCTTGGACCCGGGAGGCAGAGGTTGCAGTAAGCTGAGATCGCCCCATTGCACTCCAGCCTGGGTGACACAGTGAGACTCCGTCTCAAAAAATAAAAGAATAAAGGGGACTAGGTTTCATCTAAAGCCACTGCTCAGCAGCCGGGCTCACACCTGTACTCCCAGCACTTTGGGAGGCCAAGGTGGGCAGATCATGAGGTCAGGAGATCAAGACCATCCTGGCTAACACGGTGAAACCCCATCTGTACTAAAAATGCAAAAAACATTAGCCGGGCATGGTGGCGGGCACCTGTAGTCCCAGCTATTAGGGAGACTGAGGCAGGAGAATGGCGTGAACCCAGGAGGCAGAGCTAGAAGTGAGCGGAAATTGCGCCACTGCACTCCAGCCTGGGTGACAGAGCGAGACTCTGTATTAAAAAAAAAAAGCCGCTGCTCAGCTTCACCCACTTGTAACCCTGCAGGTTTGAGAACCTAGTTTGTTAGCTCCTCCAATTTTCCAAGAGAACCCCAAAAATCCAGAGTCTTAGGCAGAATCTTCCCCTTTTTAAATGAAGGCAACTAATTCAACAAGCAGCACCGAAACAAAACAAAGCAAAATCACCACGGTGGGGCCACACAAAGCGTACCTGAAGGGCACCAGTGTGCAGCCTTCCTTGCGGAGAAAGCCATTCGGCATTGTCAGGCCCTGGGACAACGTCCTGGCCAAGAAGTCGGAAGAAACCTAAACTCCTGTCCTGGCTCTGCAGCTGGTTCCCTGTATGTCCTTGGGTAATTCCTGTCCCCTCTTGAGACTCCACTCTCCTCAGCTGTCTACCTGAGGGAATTGGAAGACGACAATCTCAAAGACCCTTTTCCAGAACTTTCATGATTTGACACGCTTTTCCCTCAGAAGGAAAGCCATTCAGTTGTATAGCCATTTCTGAGGAATTTCCATCATGCCCTTCAAAAGCTGCTTGTCTCATTCCCTCCTACTGATAACGCATGCATCTCCTTTCTTAAAGGAGGAAAGAAGCTTAATCAAAGCCTATGGAATAGATATTTCTATTTCTAAAATCCTCTAAGGACAGTATAGCATCTCTTAAAGAATCTTCTAGGGTTGACCAGGCGCACCCAACACTTTGGGAGGCCGAGGCAGGTGGATCACCTGAGGTCAAGAGTTCAAGACCAGCCTAGCCAACACGGTGAAACCCTGTCTCTACTAAAAATACAAAAATCAGCCAGGCATGGTGGTGGGCACCTGTAATCCCAGCTACTCGGGAGGCTGAGGCAGGAGAATCACTTGGACCCAAGAGGCGGAGGTTGCAATGAGCTGAGATCGCACCATTGCACTTCAGTCTGGGCGACAAGAGCGAGACTTCACCTCAAAAAAAAAAAAAATCTTCTAGGGTCAGTTATGATGGCTCACACCTGTAATCCCAGCACTTTGGAAGGCAAAGGCGAGATCACTTGAGCCCAAGAGTTCGAGACCAGCTCTGGCAACATAGTGAAATCCCATCTCTATAAAAATATGTAAAATTATCCGGGCATGGTGGGGCACACGCCTGTGGTCCCAGCTACTCAGGAGGCTGAAGTGGGAAGATCACTTGAACCCAGGAGGTTGAGGCTCAGTGAGTCATGATTACACCGCTGCACTCCAGCCTAGGTGACAGAGAGAGAGAGACTGTCTCAAAAAAAATAAATAAACAAAAAATAAAAAAAAAAGAATATTTTAGCCCCGTGATAATAGAAATAATGGTGCCACCTTCTGAATCCAGCTGATGTCACTTCATTTGCTGGTTTAGCCAGAACGTTTCATTATCTAAGTCATTGTACTCATCAGAATGTGTACTAACAATGTATAGGAAGTATGTTGAAAATAAGGGTTATGGATGTAATTACTAATGTAACACTAATAATTTAATGATGTAGTCATTAATGTAATATTAGTAATAACATAATAACTAATAACATCTCTCAATGTTGTTCAAAGTGTACAAAATTTCATTTGGGAGCAGTAAGTTCAAGACATCTGTTACTGCACAACATGATGGCTGTAGTTAACAATGTATTATATTACTAAAAATCACTAAGAGAGCAGATTAAGTGTTTGCAGCACAAAATAATAAGTATATGAGGTAATACACGTTAATTTGCTCAATTTAGCCATTCTACACTGCATACACATTTCAAAACATTGTGTTGTAAACCATAAATATATACAATTTTTGTCAGTTAAAAAATAAATAATTTTTAAAATAATAACACTAACAATGTAATATGACCAGATGATATTACGGCCAGAGGATTCAGGAATATTGGAATCCTGTCCCAGACCACATGAGGTCCCTGAAGGAATGATATGCACAGATAGACATGTGGAAGGTGGTCATAGACTCCTCCTATGCTCAACTCAAGTTAACAGGGCTGGGTCACCTAGAAAGAAACTTTGGTTACAATAGCCTTAAGTCTATTGCAGACTCAAAGCCTTTTCTACTTGTTTCACTCCTTATACCCAAGTTCCAGAATCATGGCCATTGAGGCAAGGATTCACACGCCCCTCCCCTCCAGGGCTGCCACCCTGGCCAACCCCACATCACTTCCCTCCTTTCCCATCTGGATCACCCCACAGCCTTCTAACTGGGACCCTGGTTCTTTTTCTTAAACTTTCTCTAAGGTTGTTAACTAATGCTTTACTTTGTTTTTAGATTTAACAAGTATATCATCCTTGACACAAAAATAAAAGGCCAGGCATGGTGGCTCACACTTGTAATCTCAGCACTTTGGGAGGCTGAGGCAGGAGGATTGCTTGAGGCCATGAGTTTGAAACCAGCCTGGGCAACACAGGGAGATGCTGTCCCTAAAAATAAAAATAAAAATAAAAATTATCCAGGCATGGTGGTGCACATCTGTGGTTCCAGCTACTTGGGAGGCTGAGGTGAGAGGTTCACTTGAGCCCAGGAGGTTGAGGCTGCAGTGAGCCAAGATTGAGCTACTGGACTCCAGCCTGAGTAACAGAGTGATATTCTATCAGAAATAAGAAGAAGATCGCATACAAAGCATGGAAATTATAATATATATGCCAAGAATGATCTACTTATTCAAGCTTCCACAACTTAAAAAGTAGAATGTTCTAGAGAAGAAGGGAGGTAAACATAAAACAGATGAGGTTTGAGTAGAATTTACTATAAAGGGACTGTAGCTGGGCTACGTTCCTGAAGAATCTCTGCTTCTAAATGGCCTCCTTCCTTTCACGTTGGTCCCTGCATTCATTTTCTACAAAGCTGCCAGGGAGGTCATCTTAAAACCTAATTTAGACCATGTCATCCCCTGCTTCAAGCCTTCCAGTGACTTCCCATCACATTTCAAAGTAAATTCAAACTCTTTCAAGACCCTAGTAATCTAGACCAGGGATTGGCAAACTGTTTTCTGTGAAGGGCCAGATAGTACCTGTTTTCAGATCTGTGGGTCATGCAGTGTCAGTGGCAGCTACTCAACTCTGCTGTTGCGTCACAAAAACAGCCAAATACAACTCATAAATGAATGGACAGAACGTTTTTCCAATAAAACTTTATTTGCAAAAACAGGTGGCAGGCTGGATTGACCCCAGGAGCACTGGTTTGCTGGCCCTGATCTAGATTCTTGCTACTGAAAATGAGGTCCAGGGACCAGCTGCATCAATATCACCTGGATTTGTTGGAAATGCAGAGTCCCAGGCCTCCCCAAGACCCCCCTGAATTAGAATCTGCATTTTAGCCAATCCTAGGCAACTTATAGGCTCAGGTCCAAACTTTTGCTCCAACACCTAATGTAACCCCCTTCACTCTCTCCCCCTCACTTTGTTCTTCTATCCAGGGCTACTTGCCTCAAGCTCCCCCCATGGCTGGTTCCATTTCCAGCAGAGCTTTTATCACCATCTCTAGTTATCTTGCTAAATCTTTTGCTTGCTTGTCAATGGTTTGACTCTCCCTGCTGAAACAGAAGCTCTGAAGCCAGGGACCCTCACCGACCTGCTCACTGTCGCATTCTCAGCGTCCTAGAACAGTGACTGATGTAAGCTGCTTCTCAAGAAGTATTTGTTGAGCCAAAGATAAACAAAAGCAGAAAGCAGAGAATTCTTTTTTTCCCCCAAGGAAAGAAGTGCAGGGCTGTGTAAAGAGGAAGGAAAAGAAAGAATTCTAAGAGCCAAGTCTAAGCACCTCCCCTGGTCACAGAGTCTGGGTTCTTCTAAAAACGCCACACCCACTGATGTCCTAATCCCTGTGGAAGACTGGAAATCACAGCTGCAGTCGTTTGTAAACTCCTTCTGTCAAAACAGAGTCTGTAACCCCCCTGCTCAAATCTGGGTTTGCCTTGTGACTTGCTTTGACTAACAGAAAATGGTGGAAATGGCATTGAGTAAATTCCAGAATCTGGGTATTAAGAAATTTTCAGCTCCCACTTCCATGGAAACCCAGGCCCCATGCTGTCAGGAAGCTGGTCTAGACCATTGGAAGAAGTGGGACCACATGAAGAACTGAGGCCCCAGCCAAGAGCCAGAACCAACTACTAGATGTGTGAGGAAAGCGGCCGAGGACATCCCAGGCTCAGCCACACCTCCAGCTGAACGCAGCCACACGAGTGGCCCCAGCCAACACCACACAGAACAGAAACGAATGTTCTCTGCTGAGCCCTGTGCAAATCACAAAACTGTGAGCAAATAAACGGTTGTTGTTTAAGACATAATCCTGTTATAACAAAAGATGATTGAAATAATTGCCTTTAAATATCCATGCTCAGGAAAGACTTCTCCCATCAATGTACTGGAATCTGATTCATGCAAATTGGTGATTCTTATCGCTGGGGCGGAGGAAAGGAAAATGTGAGGGATGGAAGGAGACGTCTTCCCCTAGAAGGGGAGAGAAAGGACCAAATCTTTTTTACCTTTGGGAGTCCTGATGTGTGAGGATGGCTGTTGTACATACCAGCAAAGCAGCTCACATGACTTGTGGGGTTTTTTTTATTGTAAAATACATACAATATAAAAAGTAGCATTTTAACTATTTTAAAGTGTGCATTTCAGTGGCATTAAATGCATTCACAATGTTGTGCAATCATCACTACTGTCTAGTTCCAGAACTTTTCACCCCTCCACCCTCACTCCCCCAGCCCCTGGCAACCACCAATCTGCTTTCTGTCTCTATAGATTTACCTGTTCTGGACATTCCATATAAATAGAATCCTATGATATATAGCCTGTCTCATCTGGCTTCTTGCATTTAGCATAATATATTCAAGGTTGATCTATGTTGTGGCATGGGTCAGGACTTCATTTATTTTTATGGCTGAATAATATCACGGCATGGATACACAACGCTTTGTTGACCCAACCATCATTTGACAGGTATTTGGGTTATGCTCACCTTTTAGCTATGATGAATAATGCTGCTATGAAGACTCTCACACAAGTTTTGATCTAATCCAGTGGCTCTCAACTGGGGGTGATTGTGCCCCTGAGGGACGTTCTTGATTGTTCCAAATGAGGGGAGGTGCTATTAGCACCTAGCAAATGGAGGCCGGAGATGCTGCTAAACATCCTAGAATGTACAGGACAGCTCCCACCACAAGGACCATTCATCCCTACTTGGCGCAGTGGCTCATTCCTGTGACGCCAGCTATTCGGGAGGCTGAGGCAGGAGAATTGCTTGAGCCCAGGCCTTGGAGGCTGCGGTGTGTCGTGATCACACTGCTGCTGCTCTCTAGCCTGGGTAACAGATTGAGACCTTGTCTTCCCCTAATTGTTTTTTAAAAGGAAGTCTTCAGCCCAATGTCAATAGTGCCCAGGTTGAGAGGCCCTGGTCTAACTCAACCTTCCCCAGCCTCAATGGCAGCTCAGGGCATTACACCAAACTCACCCTTTAACGTGAATTCTTTCAGAGCCCCCCAATAAACAGAAACTTTATCTCCTTCTCATCTCAGAATCTACAACCTGGTGGCCAGTTTAGCAACATGTGATTCTTTTTTAACACCCCCCGTTCATAAGAGGAAAATCAAAACAAAACCCTCCAAACAAATTGCGGGAAAAATAAAAGGATATTTCTGATGTTTTTCTAGGCTTTTCATCCTTTTTAAAATGGGGGCGGGGGGGGGTCAAGTGGCAACTGAGGAATAAAAACAAGTGTTCAAAAGCATCAGCGACCCAAAGTCCACAGAATATCAAAACAAACCCAGCTCTCAGTGTGCGTAATTACGGGTACAATCAAGTAATGAAAGGTTTATTAGTTTAATGTGATTCCATCAAGTACCAAAAAGCGGGAAGGAGTGGGAGAAAGAAAGAAAATGGATATGAAAGAGGGGCGGGAGAGACATGAAAGAGGAACATGAGTGGGCAGAGATGGCGACATTAAAATGCATCTTTATTTAAACTGCAGGTTCTGGGTGTTGAACCAGAGTTGGTCCAAGGCAGCTGCAGAGGAGCCAACCTGAGTGCCTTCTGCAAAACATATGCCTTTGCAGTCGTCCAGTGGATGGTTTTTTAGACTATGTACTTGACCCTGTTTTGGGCTGTGGGGACCCAGCAATGAATGAAATAGACAAAAATCCTCCTCTTCCCCACTCTGCCCCCTGGAACTTACATTCAAGTGAGGAGAACAGACATTCAATGAAATAACAAGTCAAATGTATTATTACACGGAGAAATATAAAGCAGGGAAGGGGGATAGGAAGTGTCAGGGATGGGGGAAGCACTGGAATTTTAGAGCAGGTAGCCAAGCAAAGACTGGAATGGAAGGACATGAAGGAGTGAGCCAAGGGCAGACCTCGGGGAAGAGCATTGCCAGCAGAGGGCAAAGGAAGTGAAAGTGTCCTGGGGTAGGACATGCCTGTGGGGGAATAGTGAGAAGACCAGTGTGGTTGGACCAGAGCAAGGGGGAGGCAACAGGAAATAAGGACAGATAGGTCATGGAAGCCAGATCCTGTAGAAACCTGGAGGGCACAGGAAGGTCTCTGGCTTTTGTGTTGAGTAAGAAGGGAGCAAGGGGAGGGTTTTGAACAGAAGAGAGAGACACCATCACCCTAGCTGCTGAGCAAAGAGAGGGAAGCAGGACTGAGACCAGGACAAGGCAAATTAAGCATGTAAGGAGCAGAATTTTAGAATGCACCCACCCTCAGGGCATGCAGTGACTCACCCGTCTCTCCCTATCCCAGCCCTGCAGTGAAGGGTTATTTAGACCTTAAGGTAAAGACTCTGTGATGGACACAGACTATCCCCATCAAGGAACACCCTGTCAGCAGACAGCCTACAGCGATCGGCCTCTCCAGGGATGGCTCAAAGTGCAGAAAGTCATACCCTTTCTCAGGGTGTGTTTTTATTTTTTATCTTTTTAAAATTTTAAGTTCTGGGATACATATGCAGAATATGCAGGTTTGTTACACAGGTAAATGTGTGCCACAGTGGTTTGCTGCACCCATCAACCCATCACCTAGGTATTAAGCCCTGCACGTATTAACTATTTATCCTGATGCTCTCCCTTAAGGTGTGTTTTTAAATGTAGGCTTTATAGTTCTCATTATTATTATTCAGGTATGACAAAGTCAACAGATAGGAGGCCATTGAGTATTAAAAAGATAGTTTGCTACTCACAGATCCCGTGTGAGAGCTTGTCATGCCATGCAGTGGCCACAGGGGAGCAGCACCAGGGATGTTCAGGAGGGAATGGGTGAAAAAGTAGGCAAGATCCTTGATTGCTGTTTCTGAAGGAAGAAACAGGTGAGGCAGGTAAGCAGGCTTGGGATCGGCTCGTTAATAACTTCAGTAGGTTCTGGGGCATAGCACTGCCCCTAGTTGTCTGGTACCTGGCCCTGTACAGTGATTAGGGTAGGTGGATAGTGGCCCATAGTGGGAGAGCCAATAAAGGAGGTGGTGGGGCCTGTGGGCCTTGGGCTGGTTGGTTTGCATATGAAAGCTGCATTTGAAGTCCACTCATTTACTCTGTCAAGCAATTGGCTGGCTTTAGGAGAGGGAGTCTCTGCAGAGCCACCAAGGGTCCCAGGTGTGAAAACATGAGAATGAAAAGGCATGCTTGATACATGGTGGCCCACATCCAATGACCAATGTATGTTGGAGTATAAAGGCCCGGCCCTCCCAGCCCAGCATGGGACATACCCAAAGGAGCCACTTCAGCTCCAGAGCTCCCCATGGGGTCACTGGGCCGAAGCTGTCATTAAACCCTCATCACAACTCAACTTCCCCATCTGCCTATTCCTGCTTCTTCTTTCCCCAACCTTCCACAGACGTAGATCCCCATGGCACTCCACAATAAATACCCTGCAACCTAAACTCTGTCCCAGAGTCGGTCTGCTTCCTGAGGACCCCAGCCTAGGACAACATGAGAGGAAAAAAAAAATGGAAATACGTCCCCAAAATGTCAGTGGGCAGACGGTGAGATGGCCAGAGAAGACAGTCATGGGGTGAATCCCCAGCCGCATCCAGCCTGGCCCACGCCCTGGGGTCTCTCTACCTGGCGATAATTCTGGGTCTTTCTCTCTCGCTCTCTCCTGCCATCTCTCTCTCCCTTTTTACATTGTAAAGTATAACACATATACAGAAAAAATGTACAAGTCACACAGACACAGATCAGTGAATTATTACAAAGCAAACACCCAGGTCAAGAAAAAGAACATCAACTGCAATCCCCAAACACTCCACCATTCCACCTCCAACCAAAGGTAACCTTTTGTCCCTCCTGAGTTTTAACACCCTTAGTTTGGCTTGTTTTGGAATTTTATACATCTGACTATAATGTCTATAGAGCACATATTTTTTTAGCTTGCTTCTCTCCCTCAAAATGTATACAAAATGTGTATATGTGTGTTGTGTGTATGAAATGTATCCATGTCACTGCAAGTAACTATATTTGATTCATTTTTCATTGCTGTATAATATTCTATGATGGAACCATGGTATCTCATTTTTCATTCTACTTTAATGGACATTGGGGTCAACAGGCATGTGGCAAAAGGATTTCTGTAAACAGCCCATATACACTGGAAAAGAATGTTCAACATCATTGGTTACCAGGAAAATATCACTTCAAACCAAATTCCTACCACCAAATTCTGGTGGCTACTACCTACCCACCAGAAGGACTAAAATTAAAAAGTCGGAGAATACCAAATGTTGGTAAGGATGCAGTGCATTTGTGTTCGTCTTCCACCAAGCCAAGCTGTGTGGTAACCAGGTTGCTAGGTGTGAAGTCAACCATGTTCACTACAGCCAAAGAAAGCCAAGAGCAGCAGCAATTGCTCAGAGACTTCAAATCATCAAATAGCATTTTCATATAAACAAAGACACCAGGCAAATCTACCAGCCCTTCATTCTACCTCATCAGCATCTCACCCAGCTTTGTTTTCCCAGTTAAAACAATACACTCAAGTGCAGTTGAATAAAGACATATATTTTGGCCTGAGCACCAAATCAAAGGGGTATGGGATGAATGTGCTGTCTCAGCTGCAGATGCACACCTGAACCCTGAGTCTGGGGGCCAGGTGGGTGCACACCCGAACCCTGAGTCTAGGGGCCAGGTGGGTTATATGAATCGTCACATCACCTTGACATATCACCTGAATCAGAACCACATAAAGTCTTGTCCAGGTCTAGTCGTTCTATTAGTCATCCAAGTGGCTTTCCAAAAATAAAAATAGCCTAAGCATTTACAGTGACACATATTAAAATCCAAAAACCTAAAAGCCTACTGATGACGGCACTCCAGGTGGCTTGGAAATGGGTTTTATTTTTTTCCTTCTTTTAATCTAAATCATGTTCCCAGACAGTGCCAAGACTGGTATAAATTCTCTTCTGCACTGATCTTTTACATACTTTTGTGCTTGTCTGCGATGATTGAACGTGACTCATTCATAGCTCTGTTTTCAGCCACTGCTGCTCTCTTCCAGTCAGCCACATCTGTTTCTTTGCAGTAAAAGTCTCCCTTTGTCTATCACTTAATTCCGCAGTGTTCTTAGGAGAAAGGGAGTCCACAGCAAGGGCTGGTCACATGCCAGCAACTGCCACGCGTGATAGTGGATCCCAGACCATCTGCTCTATTTATTGATGGTGATATGAAATGGGATGTCAGCTGAATGAGAACTGCCAGCTCCGCAGTGTAGACTGGTGGTTTTCAACTGTTTGTTTTTGTTGCAAACTCTTTCTTTCAAACAAAATTTAAATAAAACTTGTAAAAGGATTCCTGTTATGGAGTGGGGGAGGGATACACTCTCCCCTTTCCCCTCCAGGGACCTCCCAGAGTATCTCCTCTGAAACTGTAGTGCTCCAGGAACATGCCTGACGCCACCAGTGTAGACTAAGTTCATGGTAGAGTAGCGGTTAACACGGGTTATCTCTAGATGATTTTTATTTTCTTCGACTTTTTCTATATTTTAACTTATTTATGATGAACATGTATAACATTGTAATCATAAAATCAATGGAATGTCTTACAGAATACTAGTATTGTATGATATTCTTTAAACACATTCTACAAAGCATCAAGCTGGTTTCCGGATATTGGCTGATAGTCATTTGTGCTGTGTTCTGGGCACCATTCTCAGCAGTGAAGATACAGTAGTGAGCAAGACACACAGCAGCTGGCCTCAATGACCTGACATTTTAATGGTGGGAAGACAGGCATAGGAGTGTCCTGCCTACATGGCTCTGCAGGGACTCGCTTGGGGATTTGTGCTTTTCATCCCTGCAATCTGGAGTTCTGTGGGTCTAGCAGCCCTAGTATTCAGAGGGAAGAGGCTTCTCCAGAGGACAAAGTAAGAATCCCACTCTACTCAGGTAGCTGGCCCCCTGTGCCAGTTGGCCAGAAGGCAAAAAAATAATAATAATAATCACTATACTGGTGAAGGCAATTGATCCTGATCATCATGAAGAAGCCAGGCTGCAGCCACATAATGGAGCCAGGGAGGTCCATGCATGGTGCTCAGCTGGTTCGCTGTGCATCTCTTGCTACTCTCATGCCTAGAAGTAACTGTAAATGGGCAATGCAGCCTGATCAGGACATGCAACCATGGCTCAGACCCCTCTCAGATGAGAGTCTGGGCCACTAGGTCAGCCACTTAGACCAGCAAAAGGAGAGGGGAGTCTAGAATGAGTGTTGCAGAAGGAAGATGAGTACAAGTGATGCCCCCGGGCTCACTGCAGCAGTAGGGCCTCTAGTTCATGCCTTTCTCACATAAGCTTCTTCCACAATTGTGGCCAACCAGAATCCTGGAGAAACCATGCCTGGATAAAGTGAACTTAAGTGAGAAGCAAATGGGTGGACTGCAGCAGATGCAGGTGGTGCCCCAGACCCTCCTTACTGGAACGTGCCCTCGTCCCCCATCTGCACTGTTGTTGGCTGATAACTCATAGCTGTCACGCTCAGCCAAATCAGAGACACCTCTTCTAGAAGGCTAAACTGCCCTCCCCTTCTGGGAGACCAAATAAATGGCATGGAGTACAAAAGCCCAGCCCCCACGCCTCAAAAGAGAACCAGCTCCAAGGTGCAATTTATGTTTCGGAGCTCCCTGTGGGATCAGACCAAAGTTGTCTCCTATTACACTTTTTTCGGATACTTTGTATTACTTAAATTGACAAAATTTGCATATAATAAAATACAGACATGAAATATAAAATTCCATGAGTTTTAACAAATATCTTCCAGTAACACTACCCCCATCAAAAATATTTCTATCACCATCTCCTGCCTGCTTCCAGTTCATCCCAACTTTTTTCATAGCCATTTTTTTCTGATTTTTAATCAACAAGATTTACTTTGTCTACTCTTGAACTTCATATATATGGAATCATGCAATATCAACACTTTTGCATGTATCTTCTTTTATCCAATGTAATATCTTTGAGATTAATATATGCTACGTGTATCAGTAATTCATCTTTTATCAAACATTTTACTGCCAGAAGCAAGTCATCTTCTATTGCTTAGTATTCAATTGATGCAACAATTTATTTTTCTGAGACAGGGTCCCGCTCTGTCACCTAGGCTGGAGTGCAGTGGTATGATCATGGCTCACTGCAGCCTTGACATCCGGTGCTCAAGCAATCCTCCTGCCTCAGCCTTCCAAGTAGCTGGAACCACAGGCACACACCACCATACCCAGCCACCTTTTTGTGTACGTAGAGACGGGGATTTCACCATGTTGCCCAGGCTGGTCTCGAACTATTGTGCTCAAGCAATCTTCCTGCCTCAGCCTTCCAAACTGCTGGGATTACAGGCATGAGCTATTGTGTCCAGCTGTCCTATCTTCCTTTGATGAAAATTCAGGTTTATTCCAATGTATAGGCATTATGCTATCAAAATTCTTGCACATGATTTTTGTGAATGTATGCTTTTATTTCTCCTTGGTAGATAAGTAGGAATGGAATGACTAGGTCATAGGGTGGACGTATAACTTATAAGAAACGTTTTTTCCAAAGTGGATGTACCATTTTACACCAACAATGTGAGGGTTGGAGTTGTTCCACATCCTCGTCAACACTTGGTGTTATCAGATTTTGAATTTTACCCATTCTAGTGAATGTGAAATGATATCTCACTGTGGTTTCAACTTACATTTCCCTAATGGTTAATAATATTGAGTGCTTTTCCACATGCTTACAGGTCACTCATGTATCTTTTCTTCTAAAGTGTCTCCTTCAAGTCTTTTGCCCATTTCATTGTTTATCTTTTCATTATCAATTTGTGTTTTTAAATATATTTTGCATACAATTCCATGACAGATACATGTGTTAAGAGTAATTTCTCCTAGACTGTGCCTTGTGTTTTCATTTTCTTATTGAGGTCCTTTAATGAAAAAGTTAATTTTGATGATGTGCAATTCATCTATTCTCTTTTTTGATCAGTGAATTTTGTGACTTTCCTAAGAAATCTTTTGCCTATCTCTAGGGTGGCTTAGTCTCCAATGTTTTCTTCTAGAATTTTTGTAATTTAGCTTTCATATTTAGGCATACAGCCCTTCTCAAATTAGTTTTTGTGTGTAATGCAAGGTAGGTGTGGAGAATTATTTTCAAATATTTACTGAGTCATTCCAGTGCCGCTGGTAGAAAAGCCTCTCCTTTTCCAATGGCATTGGGGCATTTGTTGAAAGTTATGTGTGTACGAATCTATTTCTGGATTCTGGATTCTGTTCCATTGGTCTATTTGCTTATCCTTGAGACTGATTTCTTGTTCTTGCTTGGCTTTTTTCCCTGTCTTATCCTGTCTCCCTCACTGCTCCCCTGGCCCCGAAAGAACCACCTTAATAAATCACTTGAATTACATTCCCATTTCAGGCTGTTTTCAGGGAACTGGATCTAAGACAACAGACAACAGACATGCAAGTTAATAATTAAATGAGATACTTTGGGGTGCTAATTAGTGTTAGGAATAAGATGAAATATGGTGATACTGTCAAAAGTAGCTTACAGGGAGTAGAGTTCAAAAAAGGCCTCTCTGAGGAGGTGACACTGAAGTCAAGTTCTGAGTTTTGACAATATATATGGGTTGTTGAAGTGCAGCAATACAGCCATCATTAGAGCCAAGAAGTTCTAGGAAGTGAGACATTAGGGTGTTGGGTGGTTTGTCGATGTCATTGCTGAAGCCACTGAGCATGATAGTAAAAGTGATGGTGGAAAGGGAGCCAGAGAACTAGATGCTAACCCAGGCAGGAGTCTATTCAAAAGCTCTTTAAATTAGCTAGGATTTTTTTTTTTTCTTTTAGAGATAGGGTCTCACTCTGTCGCCCAGTCTGGAGTGCAGTGGTATGAACATAGTTCACTGCAGGCTCAAACTCCTGGGCTCAAGCCACCCCCTTAGCTGGGGATTTTGGAGGATTACAAAGTAAAGAGGATTTCCAAGTATCCGTGGGAAACAGGAAGGACACCTACGTTATCTCCAGGTGCTGAGTCCTGGGGAGTTGGGAGAAAACCACAGCCTTGATACAGAGGCTATAGGGGAAAGGTATCCTCAGGGAGCAGCCAGTTTTTATTTGGAGCAAGAATTTGAGGGGATGTTCCAGAGAAGATATTTAGGATGTAGAGAAGTGTGCAGATCATAGGTCATATGCTCCAAAGGGCACAGGAGAGGGGCCCATGTGCAGAAAGATGTAGGAGAGTGAGTCATATTCAGGATGTGGGGAGGTGGGTGGGAAGGAGAATCCTGTGATGGAGGCACTGGGGTCTTGGACTTCTAGGTGTCTCAGTAATGAATAGGATTGGTCCTGAAAATAAAGCATGCGGCATTGGAAGATTTTGTGGGCATCTACTGAAGACATAATGGCAGCCAGCAGTGTCCAGTCATTAAAGACATCGGGAAGGCTGGACAGGACCAATATCCTTCATAGCAATGTTTCTTAAACATCAGTAGACCACATATAACCATCAGGATTTTTGACATACTTGCAAATCACTGTATATTTACATAGTAATTTGCTTTCATTTAAAACTTAAAATTTACTAAGGAAAAAGAGAATATCCTTAAAATCTTAATTTGATGTGCTGACTATATTTTTTGAATACTCATTAAAATAATTTGATTGAGATAAAAATTAGATCTGCTAACATGATCCTGAGTATGTGACCACATCTGGTGAAATATTACACTAGTTCCGAGTCGCCGCCATATTCTGTAGGCCACTCCTGCCAGATACTAAAGTCATTCATCAGACTGCAGATGCCATGGTCAGTCAACAAGGAACCTAAAGTTGAGTGAGGGGTAGAGAGAAGAAAACCATCATCATACATTGTGGTAAGTGTCATGAGGGTGGTGGAGGGCATGAAAGGAACCCACAATGGAAAGAGAAAGCCCTCAAGTTTAGAGAAGTGCAGGTGGACGGTATATCTATTAAGGGTGCTTTCTGGCAGGTCCGACTTGGCTTTGACCAGTGGTTCTCATGCTGAAGCATGTGGCAGAATCACCTGGAAGACTTGTTAAAACAGATTGCTAGGAGAACTTGTGAAAACAGATTTCTAAAATTTCTTGATGACATGCCTAGATGTGGGTCTTTTGTCATTCCTCATGCTAGGTACTAGATAGACCCTTTAAAGTCAACATTAATGTTTTTAATTTTCTTTATTGTCTTGTATTGTTTCTTTGTAACTTCCAACTTTTTCTGTTTTTTTCTTGCTGGAATTTATTTTAATTTCCATAGGTTTGGGGGGGAACAGGTGGTATTTCAATACATGAGTAAGTTCTTTAGTGATTTGTGTGATTTTGGTGATTTTGTACCCCCACTATACACTGCATATATTTGTATATATTTGTAGTGTCTTTTATCCCTCACCCCCTCCTACCCTTTCCTGCAAGTCCCCAAAGTCCCTTGTGCCATTCTTATGCCTTTGCATCCTCATAGCTTAGCTCCCACTTATGTATCCCACATATGTTTGGTTTTCTATTCCTGAGTTACTTCACTTAGAATAACAGTCTCCAATTCCACCCAGGTTGCTGCGAATGCCATTAATTCATTCTGTTTTTATGGCGGAGTAGTATTCCATTTATATGTATGCCACAGTTTATTTATCTACATGTTGATTGATGGGCATTTGGGTTGGTTCCACATTTTTGCAATTGCAAATTGTGCTGCTATAAACATACATGTGCAAGTAGCTTTTTCATATGACTTCTTCTGAACTTAATCAGATGTTGAACTGCCTGGATTAATTAATATTGTTTCACTTTTATTTTTTATCCCTTCATATTTAACTTCTACTTCTAGGACTTTTTCTCAACTTTCTCTTCCCATTCCTCTACTGAGTGTTTTCCTGATGTATTGATACATGTATGTATTTTTGAGAACGCTTAGTTATTCTGAGTGCTCCTTTTATGGCATCCAGTTCTTGTTTCATGATTTTAAAGATATTAATTATGATGTTTATAGAAATGTTTTTCTACCTTCTGAATTGTCTATGTATCCTCTGAGTTCCACTTTTCTTCTGATTTGTTAGATTTGACCTCCACATGTCATTTGTTATATGAGGCACTAAAAGCTGATTGAAGGTTCAGTCTCTTTAGGTGGAGCTTTCGACTTGTGGGCTTTATGGAAGGGCAGTAGGGTGACAAGCTAGCTCCTTCCTAGAGGGACACCCAAAAAGCATTTTCTGTGTTTTAGCTGGGATGTTCAGTCCTCCCAGAGAGGACCTCTGGCTACTGGTTGGAGGCCAAGTGAGGGAAGTGAACCGGGGGCGTTTCTGTTCACCTTGCAGATTTTCACTGAATCTTCCTGTTGTCAGTTCCACGTCTCTCCCCATCCTCAATGTACAAACCTCCACATTTCAGTTAAAGTGAAGGGAATGCAGTCCCCTGCACTTGCAGGGTTGGAGAGGGGATCTGAGAGTCCAGCTCCCCTTATGTAACTTCTCATCTATTTTCAGCCCATCTCTCATTCCCAAACTCAGCAGTATCTGGTGTCTCCAAATTTGGAGCTTCTCTGAAAAGTTACGAGTACAAATCTGTTCGTTCATGGTTGGCTTTTTTCCCCACCCTCCTGCATCAGTTATCTGCAGCTACACCACAAATTTCCCCAAAACCTGGTGGCTTAAACACCTTCTATTTTACAGTTGCTTGACTCTGACTCATGGTTTCTACAGGTCAGGAGATTGGACACAGCTTATCCAAGTCCTCTGACTCCTGGTCTCTCATAGGCTGTAATCTAACACATCCGCTGACATTTCAAAGATCACCAGGGGAAGAAACCACTTCCAACCTCACACACATGGCTGTTGGCAGGATTCAGTTCCTCATGAGCTACCTGATTCAGAACCTCAGTTGCTCAGTAGCTAGAGGCCACCCTCGGTTTCTCCCAACCAGGTTTTCTCTTTAGGGCATCTCGCAACATTGCAGCAAGGAAATAGGAGAGCTAGTGAGTACAGCACTGCAGGATGACTACAGTTAGCAATAACATCTGAAATCATTTCAAAGAGCTGGAAGGAATATATTGAATGTTCCCAACACAAAGAAATAATACATGTTTGAGATGGATATGTAGTTATCTGATCTGCTCACTATACATTGTATGTATTGAAACATCACTATGGACCCCATGGATATAAACAGTTATTATATGTCACTTAAAAATAAAATAACTATAAACAAAAAGACAAAGAGAGAGACACAGAAAGGCCACCCAAGATGAGAGTCACAGTCTGTTAAATTTAATGTCTTCTATTTTCTTTGATCTTATAGGTTTGTGCTCTTGAAGATTTATTTCACTGTCATTTTTAGTGAGCTTCCAGTAGGATCTGAGATATGTAAGTTTTCAATTCACCAAGGTAACGATGTTGACTTTTCATAGATTTACTTACAAGTCCATACAAACGAGTCTTTACAAACCTCTAAGATGGAAAGTGATTTGTAGAGAGAGGAAGATGGACACGCTACATATCACCATCTATCACTGCTTTGGCCACTGTGGTCCACCAGCTGTTGTCATTTCACAATGAAGATTTTTATGTGTCCAGAGCAAAATGGGAACAATGAGGGGAAGAAATTTGATTTTTGTTTTTTTGTTTTGAAACAGAGTCTTGATCTGTGGCCCAGGCTGGAGTGCAGTGGGTGAAATGCAACATTCACTGCAGTCTCCACCTCCCAGGCTCAAGCGATCCTCCCACCTCAGCCTCCTGAATAGCTGGATTACAGGGAAGTGCCACGATGCCCAGCTAATTTTTGTATTTTTTGTAAAGAAGTGGTTTCACCATGTTGCCCAAGCTGGTCTCGAACTCCTGGGCTCAAGCAATCCACCCACCTTGGTCTCCCAAAGTGCTGGGATTACAGGCGTGAACCACCATACCCAGCCAAAAAAAAAAAGAAGTTTGTAAGTAAAGCTAAACATGTTCATGACCCTATATTCTGAAAACGTCTTTCCAAGTCTTTTGGTGTTAAAAAATGTGGTTTTTAAAAAATGAACAGATGATTTTTACATGGCAAGGATTTTTTATTTTTTAGTTTCTGTCAAAACAAAGTTGACAACCTTATGTTAGACCCTCTAATTTTTAAAAAATTACTCTAGTGTATAGGATACCAAAGTCTGGGAACTATTGTACTAAAGTATTGTAGCAGTGCTGTCAAATGGGTTTCACCTCCCTTGCCCACATCCCGGACCACTATTGAGTGGGATTCTGAGGCCCTTTCTGATCGTACAGGGAAGCCTGCTCACAAAAAAATGCCCTAAGGATACCAGAGAGAGAATGTGGTGGCTGAGACAAACACCCACTCACTACAGGAAACAACTCATTGTAAGGACCAGAGATGGTATCAAAGACAGAAGCAATCATCTTATTATAAAGTAGATGCTGCTTATTGCAAAAATGTGGAACCAGCCCAAATGCCCAATCCACGAGTGGAGTGTGTGTGTGTGTGTATATATACATGTGTGTATATGTGTATATATGTGTGTATATATATATGATGGAATACTACTCAGAAATAAAAAGAAATGAACTAATGGCATTCATAGCAATCTGGATGGAATTGGAGACTATTATTCTAAGTGAAGTAACTCAGGAATGAAAAACTAAAAATTGTATGTTCTCACTTATAAGTGGGAGCTAAGCTATGAGGATGCAAAGGCATAAGAATGATACAATGGGCCGAGCGTGGTGGCTCACACCTGTAATCCCAGCACTTTGGGAGGCTGAGGCAGGTGGATCATCTGAAGTCAGGAGTTCGAGACCAGCCTGGCCAACATGGTGAAACCCTGTCTCTACTAAAAATACAAAAATTAGCGGGGTGTGGTGGCGCATGCCTGTAATCCCAGCTACTCGGGAGACTGAAGAAGGAGGCTTGCTTGAACCCAGGAGGCAGAGGTTGCCAAGTGGCACTGAGCCAAGATGGCACCATTGCACTCCAGCCTGGGTGACAGAGTGAGACTCCATCTCAAAAAAGAAGCATGATACAATGAACTCTGGGAACTCAGGAGGAAAGGGTGGGAAGGGGGTGAGGGATAAAAGACTACGAATTGGGTTCAGTGTATACTGCTCCAGTGATGGGTACACCAGTATCTCACAAATCATCACAAAGAACCTACTCATGTAACCAAATACCACCTGTTCCCCAAAAACCCATGGAAACAAACAAACAAACAAAACACCCAAGGTCTCCTAAAAAATGACAGCATCCATCAAAAAATTAAAGTAGATCCTGCTTGTCCATAGGAACAATGGATACCTGGTGGACCTGGCCAATGACCGGGTGAGACCAAAGCAAGCCAAAACATAACATGCAGCAGCACTATGCATATAACAATTACAAAATGTGAATAGCGGCTGGGCGCAGGGGCTCATACCTGTATTCTCAGCACTTTGAGAGGCCAAGGCAGGTGGATCACCTGAGGTCAGGAGTTCGAGACCAGCCTGGTCAACATAGTGAAACCCCCCATCTCTACTAAAATTATAAAAATTAGCCAGGCGTGGTGGCGGGTGCCTGTAATCCCAGCTACTCAGCAGGCTGAGGCAGGAGAATCACTTGAACCCAGAGAGTGGAGGCTGCAGTGAGCGGAGATCATGCCACTGTCCAACCTGGACAACAGAACGAGACTCCATCTCAAAATAAATAAATAAAAGTAAAATAAAATGTAAATAGCATCTAAGATATCCCGCTTGCACCAAGAACCAAGTTCTGCCCTGTTGGGGTGATACAGCTAGCCCCCTTCTCATAAGAGTGCATATGTAGGGGCTAGACAAGGCCAGGAATGATTTGCAAGAAAATAGCAACAGCAATTCTCCTCCTTCAGGGGGTGCCACTGATGACTGGGGCACCAGAGAGCGAGGGAGACTCACTTTTAACTGTTACCCTCTTTGAATCCTTTAAGCCATCTGTGTGTCTTGCCTATTCAAAAACACTTCAAAAACATAAAACCATCACTCACTATCATTTCATGAGAGAGAGAAGGCACTGGCCAATGCCCAGAGGGAAAGAAAGAAGGACACCACCTCAGAATAAAAGATTCTTCCCCATAGAGGAGAGGCGGCAGCTTTACGCTGGATCAGAAATAAAGTGTACAGTTACGTTTTCCTTTTTTTCTCAAATGCAAAAAAGTGACTTATTTTGCTGTATTATATTGCATGTAGTTGTCAAGAAAGAAGTGTAGTTTGTGGGGGACTCTTAGGCAGTATAGCTTGAAGGAAATCTCATCCAATTCATTCTGGCCAAAGATTTTCATCATATCATTGTCTGAAAATCCACTTTCCCCGACGAACATGGGAACCATTGGAATTAACACTCTCATTGATCTTTCACTGAGCCTTAACTATTCTGGGAAAAGCTGTAAGAATTCAGGAATCAAGTCTGTAAATCTCTGGTTACCTCCCCTGCCCTCTCCCTGCGGAGCCAGGACAAAATAGTGGCTACAGGTTCCAGCCGGCAAGTGTTACAATGAAGACATATTTCTTGGATTAATCTATTGAAAACAAAACAAAACGAAGCCAGACCAATCTCTAACCTACCACCTGCCCCTTTAAAGGTCTATTAAGGTCCCAAAGCAGCCATGTGAAGTAGCTACCGCATCACCCACATGACGAAGGAGAAAACGGAAGCTCAGAGTAGTTAAATGACTTACCCAGGAATGCACAGCACTAAAGGAGCAACGACAAAGGTCAAGCCCAGCTCAGCTGGATTACCAGCCTTCCTCACTTGGAACCTGGCAGGCACTTGGTGGGCGCTCGCTTAGCGTTGGTTCTTGTCTCCCATGTTTACTCCCACTGGGTCCTGCCAGGAGCATGGCAGCTGACGGAAGGGGAGACAGCCAAGACTCAGGCCTGAAACTTGTGTGTGGGGTTGGGAGGGGAATGGGCACTGGCCAGTCTTTGGACTTGGTGCTGCAGACAGCCCCACGTCTAGCTGGGTTTCTCCAGAAACACAGACCCTTTGTCAGGGCCCTCGGTCCAAGCACAACTGAAATTTACCCCAAAGAAATGACTGAGGGACATCAGGCCCCGTGGCTTCAATGAGCAGGAAGGGTGTTTTGTTTTGTTTCGTTTTGTTTGAGACAGTCTCGCTCTGTCACCCAAGCAGGAGTACAGTGGCACCATCTCCGCTCACTGCAACCTCCATGTCTCAGGCTCAAGCAATTCTCCTGCCTCAGCCTCCCGAGTAGCTGGGATTACAGGCATGGGCCACACCTAGTGTTTTTTCTTGCTTGTTTTTTGTTTTCTGTTTTTTGTATTTTTAGTGGAGACAGGGTCTTGCCATGTTGGCCAGGCTGGTCTCGAACTTCTGGCCTCAAGTGATCTGCCCGCTTCGAACTCCCAAAGTGCTAAGATTATAGGTATGAGCCACCATGCGCAGCTGGGAAGGGTCTTTTAATAAATGTACGCATTCAAAATCCAATTCATCCAGGCTCTGACAACCACCTCTCCTCCTATTCCATCCCAAGCCTGAAAACCCTTTCTTACATATTAACATGTAGCCTCTAAGCTGGGAGATTAAAGAAGAGGCGGCCTTCTTATCTCAGGTTGGAGATTTGGAGCGGCCTTCCTGGTAGAACTGTAACAAGATCCCTTCACGGGAGGAACTAATCACTGTGAAAGCTTCTGACAGTAGAGGGGATGGGAAGAGCAGAGAGACAGCTCCAACCAGCAGCCTCTTTTTCCACAGTGTCCCACACAAGGAAACACCTGCACCTGCTGGATCCTGTGGTGTTCAGCCTGACCTTAGCTACAAAGCGAGGGGCTACAAGCAAGGAAGGGCAAGGGATGGCCAGACCCATCTCACAGATGAGGTCCATCAAGTCTCAGAGGGGCAGCATATGAGATGGCACTCCTAAAAGAAATGCCTGGGGCCGGGCACAGTGGCTCACGCCTATAATCCCAGCACTTTGGGAGCCAAGCTGGACAGATCACCTGAGGTCAGGAGTTCGAGACCAGCCTGGTCAACATGGAGAAACCCAATGTCTGCTAAAAACACGCACAAAAAAATTAGTCAGGCATGGTGGTGTGTGCCTGTAGTCCCAGCTACTCCAGAGGATGAAGCAGGAGAATCGCTTAGATCCAGTAGGCAGAAGCTGCAGTGAGCCAAGATTGCGCCACTGCACTCTAGCCTGGGTGACAGAGCGAGACTGTCTCAAAAAAGAAATGCCCAGATACCCAGTAAGCCACCAGGGCTGTAGACAGCTTGCAGATGAGTAGGGTCCTCTTGCAATTGTAATAACCAGCCTGGCTGGACTGAAAGGTGATCTTGGAGTGTGCTGGGGCTGGCAGTTAAGTAGGAGTTTGGGAATTGGTTATTGAACTGTTGGTGCCCTGAAGTCAGTCATGGTGGGGGTATTAGACCATGGAAATCAGCACACACACAAAT
The DNA here is from genome assembly GCF_000951045.1 of Mandrillus leucophaeus. Taxonomy (NCBI): domain Eukaryota; kingdom Metazoa; phylum Chordata; class Mammalia; order Primates; family Cercopithecidae; genus Mandrillus; species Mandrillus leucophaeus. Next base: position 755,459 of record NW_012107585.1, read on the forward strand.
CAGAGTTGTTTGTTTTGGGTTTGTCTCCCCAGAGAACTAGCTTACTAACACACCACTACGTGAGAAGGTAAGAGTACTTCAGACTGAAGCCAGAAAGACTTGGGTTCACATCCTGGTTCTTCCGCAGTAAGCCTGAGACCTTGGCAAGATATTTAACCCTGTGGGCCTCAGTTTCTTTATCTGTAAAGTGGGGCTGATACTAGTGACTGTGTCAAAGGGCATGTGAGGACTAAACAGGATGTGTGACATGCTTAGCATGGGCCTCGCTGGCACTGAATCCATGTTAGCTTTCACTGCAGTTAAAGTAATAATCATCTATTCATCAATTTCCTTCTCACAGACATTTCTTTTTACTGCTCAGAATGTAGGCAGATTTTCTCTTTGGAAGCCCACTTCCCTGCCTATGTGATATTAAGGCAGAACAAGGGGACCTAGAAACATGTGAACATTAGAGCCCAAAAGTCCCAGAATGAGGTCCCAGCATCTCAGTCACTTACTAGTGGCAGAATCTTGGGCAAGTCACATGAGTCCTCTGAACACTCTATCTGTAAGGCTGTCGGAAGGATTCAATGAGATAGAAGTTTGCAAAGCACACAGCACCATTGCCCAAGAGCAGGTGCTTGCTAAGTGGCATCACATATGATGATACTGACATGAGGAATCATTTTCATGACCCCCCTGCTACCAGATTATGAGTTCTGCAAAGGCAAGCCCTGTGGCTAACACACAGTAAGTGCTCAATAAATTCTTATTGAGGGAAATCAATCCCCCAGAATTAACAGCTGTCCTGCTCACCTCCACTCTCCAAAGAGGCCATCAGCTTCATCTAAGCAGCTGTGCTGCTGTGAGAAGGGTTTTGCCTTTAAAAGGAGCCAGAAAATTGGCATCCATCTAGGCAGTGCCTTCAGAAGCCTATGACATCACAAGACAGAAGTCACCTAAGTCTACCCAGGCAGCCATTAACAAAGTACCATACACCAAGAGGCTTAAACTACAGACATTTATTTTCTCACAGTTCTGGAGGCTGGAAGTGCAAGATCAAGGTGTCTGCAGGGTCAGTCTCTGGTGAGGGCTCTCTTCCTGGCTTGCAGACGGCCGTCTTCTTGTGGCCATTTTCAGTGCATTTACAGAGAGAGATATCCCCGTTCTTAAAATCCCCTACTCTCGTGAGTTCATCTAACCCTAATCACCTCCCAAAATCTCCATCTCTAAAGCCAGTCACATTAACGGTAAGGTCCAACATACTCAACCTATGAACTAGGGGTGGGCGCAATTCAGTCCATGGTGCCAACTTTCTAATCAGTAACTCTTATAAGTAAGCAGTACATTGGGACCAGCTGTTCTGGTTTCTAGTTATAATCCCCAGTCCCCAAAAAGCTACACACTATCTCACCTCCATGCATTTGCCCAAACCCTTCCTTCTTTCCTTCCTTTCTCCTGTGAAAACTTCTCTTCCCTTCCCCATGTATGGAAGTCCTGCTCATCCTTCAAGACTCAACTGAGGTCTCTCCACCCCAGGGAAGTTTCCCTTAAAAAGGAAGGAGCTTCCCCTCTGGTTAGGGACATGCTAACTGCATGCATGGCTACATCCTCTGCTCCAGGTTAAGACACAGGCTCCAGGTGCATATGCCTGGGTCCAAATCTACTATGGGTGACTTGGAACAAATCATGTGTCTTCACAGAGACTTGATTTCTTGAAAAACTTCCCAGAGCTATTGCAGGCATTAAACAACAGCAAACAAAAGGATGTAAAGCCCAGTGCCTGGCCTCAGCAACCCCTTGACAAATAGTAGCTGGTATTTTTACTAAGGGTAAGGCCCATTTTCTCCACCTCCACCCCAGCACACACACACAGAACATTTAGAAGAGACCTCTGAGTTCAGCATATACTTATTGGTGGATGGCTGGTGACAGAAGACAGCAGAGGGTGAATCATAGGGGGTGACCAGTCAGTAAGTATGACAGTTCTCAAAGACATCTTTGGAGCACCTACCATACGCAAGAAAAACACACCAGGGAATAAGCATGATGAGGAGACGAGCCAGAGTGTTTGAGATGCGAGGGAGACCGATTCGTAATGGAAATGAGGCTCCATCTGCTGCAGGAAATAAGAAACAATCTCTCAACCACCAAATTATAAACATTCCCTGAGTCTCAGTTTCCCCATCTGTAAAAATGAGGATACAAACAGCTTCCATGGGATGGCTATGGGAAGGAGTGAGCATTGAATAAAATAATCCACATGAAGTGCTGGCACAGAGGAAGTGTTGAAGACGTTAACCTTTATCAGTATTATTATTACTTGTGGAAATAAACCCTAGAGGGTGGCCAGGTGTGGTGGCTCACACCTGTAATCCCAGCACCTTGGCAGGCCAAGGTGGGAGGATCACTTGAGGTCAGGAGTTCGAGACTAGCCTGGCCAACATGGTGAAACCCCATCTCTACTAAAAATACAAAACTTAGCTGGGCATGGTGGCGGGCAACTATGATCCCAGCTACTCAGGAGGCTGAGGCAGGAAAATCGCTTTAACCTGGGAGGCAGAGGTTGCAGTGAGCCGAGATCACGCCACTGCATTCCATGCAGCCTAGGTGACGGAGAGAGACTCCATCTCAAAAATAAATAAATAAATAAATAAATAAATAATAAACCCTAGAGGGTAACATCACTAGGTACCTCCAGTTCTTTGGAGTTTTTACTCCAAGATCAATGAGAAGAACATTAGGAAATTTGCCCTGAGCGTCTGGCTTTCCATCTTTAAATAGGGCAGGCGCAGGAATGGTCATAACGGTTGGGAAGTGTTCAGCTGCAAACAGACACCTCACCATGAGTGCCTTCAGCCATGGGGTTGGATTTTCCTGAATAATAAGTCTGAAGTGGGCCATCCAAGGCTTTCTGCACCTCAAGGATGCCAGAGCTCTGGATTGACATCATTGCCATCCTGGTGGCTTCGACTCAGACTCAGCTCCAGCCACAACTGTCAGCCTCTTAAACACAGTGGGGAGAGGAGAGAAAGGACATTTCCCAGAATTTCCCAGAGCAGCTGACATTGACTCCCATTGGCCAGAACTGGGTCATATGGGATCCCTCAGCCAGTGAATGGGTAAAAATTCTTTGCCAAGGCCAATGTCAAAAAGGGTATTTCCTAGGTTTTCTTCCAGGATTTTTACAGTTTGAAGTCTTACATTTAAATATTTCATCCAGCTTGAGTTGGTGTTTTCATATGGTGAAATGTAGGGGTCCAGTTTTGTTCTTGTGCACATGGCAGCCGGCAATCCCAGTGCCATTTGTTGAACAGAGAGTCCTTTCCCCAACAACGGGATTTTATGAGCAAGCAGAGTGGGGTAGCCAGGGGTGCCCACAACAATCTTCTTCCCTGGGATGCACGTATGGGGAAGGGGGAATATCAGAGGCACCAAGGATCCCCATCCCCAACTTCCCCAGGAGATGAAGGTCATCAAGGCCTCAGGTGGTACTTAGCAGATGCCTCCTGTGTGTCTAGCCTCATGTCTGACACAGAGATGTACAGGAGACATGGGCTGGTTCCTAAAAGAACAATGGAGTCAGGTGATAGAAACAAGACACACACAGGCACACATACATACACACACACGCATGCGCACACACGCACACAACTGTATAAAGAGTGGGATCCTCAGTCGCTGCAGGCTGGCCTGATATAGTGGGTCGCAATGCCCTGGTCCTTGAAGAGAGGGAGGGTAGGGGGCGGAAGGAGAGGCAAGGGCATTCCAGGCAAGGGGCCCCGACTGAGCAAAGGCAGAGAGGAGTGTGTGATCTCAACCAAGAGCCTCTTTCCATATTGAAAAAACTTCTGTTGAATGGGAAGGTCTACAATGAATGCCAAGTACACAGAGAGAAGAATCCCAGTCCTTGTCCTCGATGAGTTCATGGTCTTTCAGGCATCCATTCACTTCTACCCCCTGCCCACCCCACGCAAAATAATCGATGAATATCATTTGCTGTAACCCAAGCACAGTGCTAAGCACTTCGCAGACATAATCTCCATTGATCAGCACAACAAACCTACCAGTAGGAACCATTACGACCCTCAGTTTACAGTGGAGGAAACAAATAGGCACAAAGAGGTTAAATACCTAGAGAGGCAGGAGGAGGGTAAGAGGGTATCAGTGGGGTTCAAGAATACTGTGTTCCCTCTAAATGTATATAATTATGATTTGTCCATCAAAAATATTAATAAAAAGCAAACAAATAAAAATACTATGTGCCAATGTTAGTTCAGCCACAAACATTCTGTGTGACCCCAGGCAAGTTCTCTCCCCACCCTGGGCCTCAGCTTACCCACCTGTAAAAGGGATGCATAGTCTCGGAGTTGCCAGGCTCTGAGGTGTGAAGGTTTCCAGATGCTGCTGTGCATTAGAAATCCCTGGGGACCTGCTAAAAGTCTCGATGTCTTGGTCCAAGCACAGGCCAATTAAACCAGAATGTCTATGGGTAGAAACCAAACACAGCCTTGCTTTGTTTTGTTTGAGACAATGTCTTGCTCTGTGGCCCAGGCTGGGGTGCAGCAGCGCAATCACAGTTCACTGCAGCCTCGTCCTCTTGGATTCAAGTGCTCCTCCCACCTCGGAGGAGCTGGGACTACAGGTACTGCCAACATGCCCAGTCATTTTTTTAAGGGTCTCCAGGTGATTCCAAAGGTGAAACAAAGTTTGGGAACCACTGGTCTGAGGATTCCAACTTCCTGGCTTTTTGTGATACCACGGGGATAGCCTGAGACAGGATGAGAGTGTTGAGCCAAAAATTAAATTAAATTAAATCTCCAGAATAGGCAAATCCATGGAGACAGGAAGCAGATGCACAGTTGCCAGGGACTGGGAGGACAGGAGAATGGGGTACAGGGTTTCCTTTTGGGGGCAATGAAAATGTTGGGAAACTAGATAGTGGTGATGGTTGCACAACACTGCATGTGCTGAACTGTATGATTTAAGAAGGTGAAAATGGGGCCAGTCATGGTGGCTCACGCCTGTCATCCCAGCACTTTGGGAGGCCGAGGCAGGTGGATCACTTGAGGTCAGTAGTTCGAGACCAACCTGGTCAACATGGCAAAACCTCATCTCTACCAAAAAATACAAAAATTAGCCAGGCATGGTGGTGGGCACCTGTAGTCTCAGCTACTCTGGATGCTGAGGCAGGAGAATCGGTTGAACCCGGGAGGCCCAGGCTGCAGTGAGCTGAGATCCACCACTCCTCTCCAGCCAGGGCAACAGAGCAAGACCCTGTCTCAAACAAACAAACGAGATGGTAAAAATCAGAATCTCTATGCTATGTGTGTGTTACTACAATGTTTTAAAAAAGAAAGCACGGAGGGAGGGAGGGATGGAAAAGAAAAATCGAAATCTCAGTAAAAATAGGGCATGACTTGCAGGAGATCAGAAATTTAAGGTCGAACAGGGCGACACCCAGGATAAGAGCTAAGCCTCTGGAGGCCGACCCAGGTTCAAATCCCCACTCTACGACTTGCTAACTGGGTGCTGTGTGATCCTGAGCAAGTGACCTCCCTCTCTGATCCTCTCTTTGTGCGTCTGTAAAACGGAGGTAAGCAAAGCACCGACCACAGCGAGCGGCCGCGAGGCTGGAATAGCAAACGCAGGGCATACCCGGCTTGATGAGTGAATGTCGCTGTGACGCTGGGCCCACGGGAAAGCATCTCGGAGTTTTGCGGAGCCCAAGCACAAGGGAGGAGAGGCCCCCAGCGCGAGGCCATCCCCACCCCAACCCCGCGGCCCGGGGGCCCTGACTCAGCGTGGTCCCGGCCTCACCTGGCGCTGCTGACCGCCCACGCCCGCCGCCCGCCTTTCATCTCCCCTGCCCGTGGCTCCGGGCACTGCTTTCCCAATTGCCCGGATGACGCCAGCGCCCGGGTTCTCGGCTTCGCGCGGGGCTGGGCGGGCGGAGCGCGGCAGCCTCCAGGTGGGGCCGCCGCCAGGTGAAGCCGCGCCGCATCGTCTCTTCCCGGTCTGTGGCGACACCTGCTGGTCGTCCGTGGAAGGACACACCCTCCGCTCCCACCACCTGCTTCCTCTCAGCCCATTCACTACTCAGCCCCTACTATGCGCCCTGTAGGTATCGCGCCAGGTGTCCGGGACCTTCAGGCAGAGAAATTAAGCAAAGAAAAAAATGCAAGTTGCATCATTTCTTTTTCAGAGACAGAATAATTTTAGTTGGGGAGATCCCAGCCAACTTAAAAGAAGCTAAGAAACTCTCCATGGAATGGGCGTGGAACTAATCCAAGCATCAGAAACAGCCTGTGCAAAGGCCTGGAGATAGGAAGGAGCCCCGCTCTTTGGAGGAAGTGAAATCGGCCAGGAAACTTGAACAAAGTGGCATACAGCATGAAGTTTGCAGCGACTAGGTGGGACCTTCCTTCCGTGCTCTCATTGCTACGTTGGAACAGGCCTGGAAGGAAAGGGATCTGCCCTGTTTTACAGACTGAGGTGTTGACCTAGAGGGGTTCTCTCCAGCCACATCTGCTGTGGGTGTCTGAGAATCATTTATTCATTCAACAAACATTTCTTGAGCAGCTTTTATGTGCCGAGAGCTGTGCTAAGTATCAAATGCACGATGACAATGAGACATATTCCTTGAGGTGCTCCTAATCTTGTGAGTATATCTAACCGGACCAGGAAGACGGGAGAAGGCTTCCTCTCTCAGGAGCTCTTACAAGCCTCCACATCCCAACCCCCCAAGACAAACACAAAGGAATGAATCCATAATGGTGGAAATGTGAAACAAGCGGAGGGTAGTAGAGGAGGTATTTGAGCTCTTGAAAGTATGCTCGAAGAGTGACTCAATCCCTATCCCCACTGCGCTCCAGTTTTGTACAGGGAAATAAATAAGCCACAGAGGCACTGAGTCAGGACACCAAGCTAGACCTCTTCGGAGATGTCAGGATCTGCGTGGCAAGTGAAGCTCAGAGGACTTGTCTTGGTAATAGGGGTTCACCCCAGTTCTTGGACAGAACTTTTGCGAGAGGATTCTCAAAGCACACCCACCCAAGGCAGGCTGATGGAGCTCACACGATGCACCACCATCCTCTACACCAACTGCAACTTGCCCCGAACCAGCTCCCAAGTCACTAATTGATGAAACCAAAGAAGGTTTATTAAGCAACAGACCCTGTTCCAGTCTTGCAGTTTGGGGCTGGAATATGCTTACAAAGATAAAGGCCACCTGTGAAGAGCAAGGGGCAGATTGATGTTTAAATGAATTATTTCAACCTGCTGTGATAAAATGAGGAAACTGAGGTGATTTACAATTTTTAGGAGGCACAGTAAGCTGTAGGATTCATCCTGAGAGGCCTTATGTATTAATCTGTTTTCGCACTGTTATAAAGAATACCCAAGACTGGGTAATTTATAAAGGAAAGAGGTTTAATAGACTCACAGTTCCAGCTGGCTGGGGAGGCCTCAGGAAACTCATAATCATGGTGGAAGGCGAAGGGGAAGCAGGCACCTTCTCCACAAGGCAGCCAGAGAGAGTGAGTGTGAGAAGGAGGAAGTGCCAGACTTTAAAACCATCAGCTCTCGTGAGAACTCACTATCACGAGAACAGTATTGGGGAAACCGCCCCCTTGATCTAATCACTTCCCTCCATCAACACGTGGGAATTACAGGTCCCTCCCTGTGTTTTAACTTCCCTCCAGGTGATTCTGATGCCCTCTGAAGATTAAGAACCTCTGATCAAGGAGGAAAAGTCCAGAGGAGCCTATAAATGTGTTTTTAACAAGCTACCCAGGCGATTTTGCATGACCCATGTGTCTGGAAACCATACTTCAGTTGAGGCCACCGATTTTTCTTTTCACCTTTTACATTGCCTATTTCTTCTTTATCTCAGAATGAATGTCTCATCTTCATTCTATAAGAATGTTTATTCTCATGAACAGTCACGTACCACACCAAAAAGCAAAGAGAACAGATGGTATCAACTAGAGAAATAGCAACCTGGGGCTATCCCGATTTTAGCACTGAACGTCTCATGTCCCAGGAGATCCTTAAGTTCTGAGCAAACTGGGACAGTTGGTCACCCTACATGGATATTTATACATGGGCATTTACTGTGACCCAAAGAACAATCAACATAAAATGCTGAGAGTCTTGAATTATACTTTCTACAACATTTTCATGCTAGTCCTAATCCTAATTCACATCTTGAAATCTTCATCATCGTTATCTTTATGACTTACTATTTCTGATCTACTTTAATTAACAAAGCTTATAGGCAGAATGCTACACATTTCATTTTTCTGGCCACTTGACTTATGAATAACATTAAAACTTGACTGTGTAAATTGAAAATAAACATTCTGTGGTTTAGCAATTGCACTCTTAAGTTTCTAGGAGAAACTTCTAGAGAAGTTAGGTAGAAGAGAGTTCTACCTGGCTACATTGTCTGCAGTCCTCTTGAAATATAGAAGCAACATAAATGATCAACAGGAGAATAGATGACTATATCGTGTTGTTTTGAAACAGGACAATGCTACATGGAACTGTAAAGTAAATGAACCGAAGCCACACATATCCACGTGGATATCTCAGAAACTTAGTCTTGTGTGCAGAAATCAAGTTACAGGAAGCTGTATCTACCTTATTCATATGAAGTATAAATGACTGCAACTGTTGTATAAATCTTACAGATGCAGAATATGTAATAAAAGTATATAAATAGATATGAAAATGATACACACAGTAACACACAGTATGATGGCTACCTCCAGAGGCAGGGAGGAATGGATGAAGAGAATAAGACCTAAAAGTCCATTTTAAGTGGATCTTAACTGTATATCTTATCTCTTAAGCTGAGACACATGAATAATCATTGGTTATTCTCCAAACTTTTGGTATGTCTCAAATATTTCATCATAAGTATTTTGCATACTTTACTCTTTGTGCAGGGATCCATGCTGTTTTTAACATATAAAGGCCCCATGACTTGCTAATATTTTAAAATTGCTAGTCTATCTAAGCTAAAATTGAGTTTCTTGTACTACACTAAGTTTGTATGTTAAGGAAACAGTCTGTATGTTTCTTGTTCATCACTGAATTCCCCATGTCTAGCAAAGAAGTATTTACAAATGAATAAAATATTGACTAAAACATCTTCATTTTATAGACGAAGAAACTGAGACTCAGAAGTGACGTGATTTGCCGCAAACCAGATACTGACATAGAGGGAGAGCCAGGGACTAGAACCCAAATATCCTAATCTTCCAGGCCACTGATTGTTCCAGTGCACTAGTGGTTCTTGAAGGTTGGTCCCCTAGTCTGCTTGTTTCTGTCAAGCCCAACGGTATACCTTCACAGTTTTGCCTCAGGGCAATGCCAGTTCTCCTATTTTGTGCCAGAATATAGTCCACAGAAGTACTGAACTCTTGGCTCACTGCACTGAAAATATTACACTGATTGGCTCTGCTGAGCACTAGCAGAGTAGCTGGGTACTTAGATGCCCTAGTAATACATGCAGATGAGAGGGTGGAAAATAAATCTCACAGAAATTCAGGAGCACACCTCCTCAGTGAAGCACCTGGGGCTCAATGCTATGAAGAATGTCAAAATTTCTCCTCCAAGATGAAAGACAAGTTGCTGCATTTCACACCACCAAAAACCTAAAAAGAGACATGATGATCGGTAAGCCTTTCTAGGTCCTGGAGGCAACATGGAATGCATCTGAGTGTGCAGTTTTGACCCATTGAGAGCGTTACCCATAAGGCTGCTAGATTTGAATAGAGACAGAAACAGAAAAGGCTCTGCAGTAAGTTTAGGCTGCAGTAGAAGCTGCCCTATAACTTGGGCCTATAATCCAGACAACACAGTGACACAATAGTGGTTCCAGTGGATTGAAGATGAGCCTATAACCTGGACATTTCGGACTCCTTATGCCACTGAACCAACATGAAAAAAGTGGGAGGGGTTAATTTATTGGCTGGAGCGATTGATGCTGATAACTAACGGGAAATTGGGTTGTGATATGGCTTGGCTCTGTGTCCCCACCCAAATCTCATGTTGAATTGTAATCCTCCATGTTGGAGGTGGGGCCTGGTGGGAGGTGATTGGATTATGGGGGTGGTTTCTCATAGTTTAGCACCATCTCCCTAGCACTTGTTGTTTAAAAATGTGTAGCACCGGCCAGGCACAGTGGCTCATGCCTGTACTCCCAGCACTTTGGGAGGCCAAAGCGGATGGATCACGAGGTCAGGAGATCAAGACCATCCTGGCCAACATGATGAAACCCAGTCTCTACTAAAAATACAAAATAAAACATCTGGATGTGGTGGCATGCACCTGTAGTCCCAGCTACTCGGGAGGCTGAAGCAGGAGAATCGCTTGAACCTGGAAGGGGGAGGTTGCAGTGAGCCAAGATCGCACCACTGCACCCCAGCCTGGCGACCGAGCAAGAGTCTGTCTCAAAAAAAAAAAAAAAAAAAAAATGTAGCATGTCCCCCTTCATTCTTTCTCCTTCTCCGGCCATGTAACACATGCCTTCTCCCTCTTCACCTTCCACCATGATTGTTAGTTTCCTGAGGCCTCCCCAGCCATGCTTCCTGTACAGCCTGCAGAACTGTGAGTCAACTAAACCTCTTCTCTTTATAAATTACCCAGTCTCAGATAGTTCCTTCTAGCTATGTGAGAACAAACTAATGCAAGTTGCTTCAACACAGCAGAAGCAAGGAGGACTATGTCTAGAACTGCGGAATTCTCTGGATGCCTCTTAGTACTTCCATGCCAAACAGTAAAGGTTTAAAGGAAACTGCAGCAAGCAAAATAGGTCAGGATGGTTCAGAACTCAGATCCTTCTGAAACAAAGGTTTTGGTCACTCCACCAACTAAAGAACCCCAACCAGTTGACATTCTGACTGAGAGTGGAGTAAATACAGATGAGTAGTAGGAGAAAGATGCCATAGATATCAATTACGACCTCATGACCATGATTATAGGAATGAAAATGTAATGTTGCATATTTTCTACCTGCTTGTGGTATGCATGTGTTTGTTTGTATACATCAACCACATCCTTCTTTTTCTTTCTTCTAATTTTTATTTTACAGATAAGTGTTTAGAAGTTAACTTTATGATTTAGCCTTTAGGCTAAACAGGATATCAGTGGGATTGGGACTAAATTTCAGGAATGGTTTATATACTCAATGACAGCTACAAAGACTCCTGAGACTGTGTATCTCCTCATTTTGGAGAAAAAAATGAGAACTTACCTTGCAGGAGGCATAGCTCTATCTTGTTATGTAGAAACATAAGATTGTTCTATTGTTGTCTATAAAATAAAATGTGTGGAGTGCATATGAAAGCTAAGTAGTCAAAGGAAGGGACATTTTCAACGTATTGCCTCTTGATTCCAAATTCATCCTTTTTGCCTTCTCTGTAAAAACGAATCTGGGCCTTTTAAATATTTTTCCCTTTACCAGATGGTCCAATATAAAGTTTGCCAATAGATGGCGCTGGAGAGACATTGCGGGATGAAAGGGGTTTGCTTTGGGTAGCTGATGGGCAGCTCACTAGGTTTCTTTAGGGCTCCCCTAACGCCCTGTTCCTGTAGCTCAGGAGGCTTCCCCAGCCCTGGCTCCTGCAGTGCATGGCAGCAGGTTGCATCCAGCAGCCTCCCCCAGCAATCCCCTTCACTCACCCACCTTCCAGCAGTTTTGTAGCAGAGTGCCTCCAGTAAGACACCTCCCAATAACAGCTTTCTCCAGCACCCTGGAGGTGGATTTCCAGAAAGTTCCACCAGCACAGTATCACAGCACCTCTCTGGCATCTGCTGAACCATGGCCATGCCTGTCCAATAAGGTCTGGATGTCAGCCCTGTTGGTGGAGGCTTGATCACGCCCTAGAGGTAGTAGCTTCCCCTTATATTTGCTATTGCCATGTCTTTAAATTCTTCTTTACTTACTACATCCTCACTAATATAAGGCGAGTAGGAATGGTCCTTGGGGAGGGGGCTTCTCAAAAGAACATCTCAGCCTGTCCTGCCCTCTCCTAACCCCTCCCCTGCTATCTTCCTTCCCTCCTTCTCTACTCCTCCCTCTCAGAGCCGCCCATCATCTTCCTCTCCCCTCATTCCCCTTCTTGTTTCCTCTTTCTTCTCCTCTCCTCTGTCTCCTTTCTCCCTACCCCCTCCTCCTTCTTCTCTTCTGTCCCTCTCTCTTCCCCTCCTCCCCTCCTCCTCGCCTTCTCACCTCCTTCCTACCTCTTTTGAAAACTAAACTGCACCACCTGCCCTGTACTTTATGCAAACATCAGATGCATTAGTGCTTGGCAGAGGGCTTCCTTCCTTCCCTCTGATGTCATGCAGGGAAAAGGTGGACAGAGGCACCAGGCAGACACAGCAGGCTGCTGGTGGTCACCTCCCCAGCCCGGCCACCTGCACAGCGCTGGCCTCCCTTCAAACACCTCTAGGCAATTTCATCTCCCAGACATGCTCCTGCACTCTGGCCCCAATCACTGCCTCTGCATGTCCCCCGCTGGCCCGGATCACTCGCTCTGAGGGTCCTCCACTGGGTAGCCAAGGATCCACGGGAGGCCACAGGGAAGAGGCAGAGACTCAGGGCTTTTCCAGGCAGGGACACTCATGGAGCCTTTTCCCCAAGCTGAGGTGGCAACTCAGGGTTGATTTTGTAAGAGAAGAATGTGTGTGTGTGTGTGTGTGTGTGTGTGTGTGTGTGTGTGTAAGAGAGAGAAGAGGAAGAAGGAGAAGAAGAAGGTGGAGGAGGAGGAAAGGAAGAGGAGGCGGCAAGACAGAGACAGAGAAGAAGAGAAAAAAGAGGAGGAGGAAGGAAACAGAGAAAAGAGAGGAGACAGCAAGACAGAGAAGAAGGAAGAGGAGGAGAGGGAGAAAGAGAGACTGAGAGAACAGGAGACAGACAGAGAGGGCAGGGAGACAGAAAGATCAGAGAATGTAGGTTGAAAAATCTACCTGGAAAGGTCTAAAGAAAAGTCGAGGCCCACAGACAACATGCCACAAGGCGGGAAGGGGCTGAAAATTTCATTCTGGAGCCAGAACTCTCCCCAGAAGGGTGAGGAAGCCAGCGCCCCGTGGGATGTTCTGTGCACCACCCCCACACCCCAGCCAGGTGTAGCGTCAGGAGATGAGGAGGTGAGCAGTTGCTACATGTGCGGTGGCAGCTGGTTTTTGATCATTGTGGGATACGCTGTGCCTGCCCACTGGGAGGGCTGCTGGGTGGATTACAGCGGAGTCGTGCCCACTGGAATGCAAGGTGTCCACCTGAAGAAGGAAACGGATAGGTGTGTATGAGAATGGAAAATTGTCTATGATGTGCTGATGAAGAAAGAAAAGCAGTTTGTAAATGTATGTATGAACATGGACATTTTTCTTTTTTTGAGACAGAGTCTAGCTCTGTTGCCCAGGCTGGAGTGCAGTGGTGCGATTTCAGCTCACTGTAGCCTCAAACTCCCAGGGTCAAGCGATCCTCCCACCTCAGCCTCCCAAATATCTGGGACTGTAGGCACATGCCACCATGCCCTGCTAATCGTTTTTGATTTTTAGTAGAGATAAGGCCTCACTATATTGCCCAACTCCTGGGCTCCAGCGATACTCCCACCTTGGCCTCCCAAAGTGCTGGGATTATAGGCGTGAGCTACTGTGCCTGGCCAAACATGGACAATTTTCATTAAAGCTGGAGGGATGAAGCATCATCTAGTGAACAACCATAGTCTCAAGAGAAAAGGAGACGAGGAATGCAGAGATCCTCACTTTCAGCTTCATAGGCTTCCGTAGCATTTGACTGTTCTACAATGTGCATACGTCATTTTGTGATAACAGTGAGAAATTTCTCATTTGAAAAATGAATATATAAAATGCACAAACTGATGCAAGTCAAATCCCCTCTCCAGGCCTCAGTTTCCTTATCTCTAAAGCAGGGGTGACCTCCACTCCCTCCCAAGGTTTGATCTATTTAACGCAGTCTTACGTAACACTTTTTCTGTGTTGGGTACCATTCCACGCACTTCACAAACATTCATTCACTCAATCTTTATGCCACATCTACAAGGGCGGGACTATTAGTATGCCCGTTTCACAGATGAGGAAAACTGAGGCACGTAGAGGTTGAGGAAACTTGCCCAAGCACACTCAGTCAAGAAGTGGCAGAACCAGGATTCAAACTCAAGCAGTCAGGCTCTGGAATCTGACTTTTTAGCTACTAGGCAACTTTGTAAAGTGTTGGTGAGAAAATGTATATAAGGTGGTTACCATATAATACGTATCAGTAATTTTTGGTGGAAGGCGAGATGCTTCTCAGACTCTGCCTAAAAGTGTGTGCTCCCACAAACCCCTGGCATGGCCTCTGGCACACCAAAGCACCCGGGACCTGAATTAACGAATGCATGAATGAATGAAACCACAGCTATTTGAATTCCAACCATAAGTTTCTTAGCTTTTATGCATCTCCAGCATCTAGCCCAGGACACAGCACACAGTAGGGCTAAGGGGTGGAGACAGGGAGAGAGCTGAATGCCCATGTGGCGCACAGTAGGCCCTCAGGAAATGACTGACTCTTACAGCAGGATGGTTTTTTCTTCCTCCTGAAGCCCCATCCTGACTCTCCCACTAGACTGTGAGCACTAAGTGGACAAGGACCCCAGCACCCAGGCCAGGGCCTGGCACACAGTAGGGGCTCAATGAAGGCTGAAGAGCACATGGCTGAGCACCTGAGTGGGTGGGGCCTGAAGGAGAGGGCAGGCCAGGGCTGGGTGGGCCTCTGTCCTGGGAACTCAGACTGGGTGACCCCAAAGGGCCAGCACCCTTGCCTCTGAGTGCTCGAGGTGGCACCAGGCTGTGCCCTGGGCTGGGGGTGAGGGGTAGGGGGCAGCTGCATCTTCCTCTCTTAGGGGAGGAGAGTGGCGAGGCCATGGCAGGGAAGGGAAGGAAGCCTGCAGGCTGTCGATGGTGGGTCTGTGGCTAAGAAGCACTCCCTCCCCCCAGGTCTTTTTTGGGGAACTCCTCCCTGTTCCCTCCAGGAAAAAGCATCCTAACCTCGAGGAAAAGGCTGTTTAAGGAAAGTATGTGCAGGCTTCTCCCAAAAGGCCTCCTCCTCTCTCTGTGTCACCCAGAGAAGCACCTGTGTCCACCCTGTGAGAAGTCCCATCCAGGCAGCTAGGCACAGTGGCTCACACCTGTAATCCCAGCACTTTTGGAGGCCGAGGCGGGCAGATCATGAGGTCAGGAGTTCAAGACCAGCCTGGTCAACATGGTGAAACCCCGTCTCTACTAAAAATACAAAAATTAGCTGGGCGTGGTGGCACGCACCTGTAATCCCAGCTACTCAGGAGGCTGAGGCAAGAGCATTGTTCGAACCCAGTAGGCGGAGGTTGCAGTGAGCCGAGATCATGCCACCGCACT
>NW_012107585.1:773365-774336 GCF_000951045.1 Mandrillus leucophaeus
AGGAAAATAATTCAGCTCTAATCCTACTCCACAGATAGAAAGAACAGGAATTTGCTGGTGTGTTTCCCTTTAGACATTTTCCTTATAACATATAGACATATATTTTTTCCTACTAAATATGCATAGTATATCACAGTGCGTGTGCAATGGTATATATGCAACTTAAGAATATATTATTCCAGCTGGGCTTGGTGGCTCACACCTGCAATCCCAGCATTTGGGGAGGCCAAAGTAGGGACAATCACTTGAGCCCAGAAGTTTGAGGCTGCAGCGAGCTATGATGGCACCACTGCACTCCAGTCTGGACAACAGAGTGAAACCCTGTCGCTAATACACACACACACACACAGACACACACACACACACACATATATAAAATACACACACACATATATAAAATACACACACACACACACACACACATATGTATACACATGCCCTAAGAGCTACATGGGTAATTATACACACATACATATATACACATATATTTATGTATGCATGCATGTGTATACATACATGTTATATGTACATATGTATGTTATATCTGTGTGTGTATATACATATATGTACATGTACATATAATTGGAATTATACATGCAGTTGCAACTGAGGCTGAACATTGCCAGATTTTTTTCATGCTCTAACTTTTCCTCTTTCCCAGAGACAACCACTCTCCTGACACTGGTGTCTATCATTCCCACGTAAGTTTTTATAGTTTTGCCTCATATACAAGTATCCAGAAGCTACATGTACTATTGTTTTGTGTGTTCTGAAATTTTACCCAAACCCTTGTTATTGAAATGCAGATTTTCTATTGCAATCTGTTCTCACTTAGCACCATGCTTTTAAAAATGTTGATGTCCATAGATCTAGTCCATACTTCTTGTGATGGTGTCTCTCTGAAGAATCCTAATACACCATTCAATAGGGTTTTTTTCAGGCTCTGAAATCGAGGCAATAATTAATAGCCT
>NW_012107585.1:777655-778573 GCF_000951045.1 Mandrillus leucophaeus
CTTGAACCCAGGAGGCGGAGGTGACAGTGAGCTGAGATCCACGACTGCACTCCAGCCTGGGTGACAGAGTGAGACTCCATTTCAGGAAAAAAAAAAAAAAAAAAAATGTCCTGTTGGTATTAGAAGAATCCTAACAGACAGACCCTGATATATCAATGGCTTAACACATTTGTTTCTTGCTCTCACAATGACCAGTGTCCATCAGTTATCTCTGCTCCATCTTGCAGTTTACAGCTTGAGAACACATGCCTTTCAGGGCACTCTGGCTGGGGAAGAGAGGACAATGAAAATGAAACCCATTCCTCCCACTTGCAACCCATTGGCCAGAACTGTCACATGGCCCCCAACCTAGCTGCAAGGGAGCCTGGGAAATGGCACAGAGTACATGGAATATTGGTGAAGACAGTTCCTGTCACATGCTCTATCTCTGCATATTTTTAGGTCTTATTAAATTGCTATCAATTTTTCTTTGCTATTTTAAGTACCTTTTTATTCATTGTGCTTTCTTATCATTTGTTGCTCATATACAGAGACTATTTCTTGTCATATAAATTTTGTAAGCAGCAAAATTACTGAACTCTTTTATTCTAATGATTTTTGTGTGAATTCCTTTGGAATTTCTATGTAAATGAAAAATTGTGAAAAACAATTTTTTTCTCCTTTTCAAATCCTCATTCCTTTGAAGTGACTCTGACTAAAACTACCAGTACAATGTTGAATAAAGACACTTGATTTTACATGTGACTTCAAAGGGTTTGCTTTTAACATTTTGCTAAATTACATAACCCTGCTGCGACTCACTTGTCCCATTTATAAAAGGAGGATTATCATAGCACCTTTTAAAGGGTTGTTTTGAAAATTAGGCTGGGCACAGTGGCTCACGCCTGAAATCTCAGCACTTTGGGAGGCCGAGGCAGA
>NW_012107585.1:781383-783328 GCF_000951045.1 Mandrillus leucophaeus
GCAGCACACCAACATGGCACAAGTATACGTATGTAACAAACCTGCACGTTGTGTACATGTACCCTAGAACTTAAAGTATAATAAAAAAAAATTGGGTTTTTTTCTATTATGAATAATCCACAGTTTGTTTAACCACTCCCCTGCTGAAGGCAGTTGGGTTGTTCAGGATGACAGACATGTTGCAATGAGCATCCTTTTTACGTCTCTATAAAGGTTTCTTAGACAAGACCCCAAAAAGTGGGATTACCACACATCTCCCATGACCCATCTTTAGTGCAATTGAATACAGCAAAAATTACCCTTCAAAGAAATTAAGCCAATGTTACTCCCACTATTCTAAGAGATCCTGTTTGCCCACATTGTGGCCAACTCTTGAGGTTAGATTTTTGGTTTAGATTTTGCCAATAGGGTGAGAGTGAAATGATACCTCATTCTTTTTATATGACTTTCCTTAATGTGTGGCACGTCTTTTCATGTTGATGGACAGATCAGACTTCTTCCCCTGAATTGGCTATTTATAGCTTTTGCCTATTTTTCTACCAGGCTATTTTGTCTTTTTTCCTGCTGATTTTTATATATTCCTGAAACTGATTTTTAGTCTTTTCTGTGTATTGCAAATATTTTCTCTGTAGCTGATCTTTTCACATTGGATGGAAAGTTTTTTTCTATGGAAGTTTTAAATTATGAGTTTGACTTCTTATGTTCTTTTTTTAAAGAGTCTCATTCCAACATCATAACAATATTCTGGCCAGGTGTGGTAGCTCCTGCCTGTAATCTCAGCACTTTGGGAGACTGAGGCAGGGAGATCGCTTGAGACCAAGAGTTTGAGACCAGCCTACTTAACATAGTGAGATCCTCATTGCTACAAAAAATACAAAAATTAGCTAAGGTTGGTGGTGCACACCTGTAGTCCCAGCTGTTTGGGAGGCTGAGGTGGGAGGCTTGCTTGAGGCTGGGAGGTTGAGGCTGCAGTGAGCTGTAATCACACCACTGCACTCCAACCAGGGTGACAGAAACCCTCAGAAACCCTTTCTAAAAAATAAAATTTGTTTTCTTTTAACAGTTTTAAGGTTATGCTTTTCGTATATAGCTCTCACTCCTCTCAGACTACTGCAAGAGTGGCATTTTATCTTTTTTTTAACATATGGACAACCAATTTTCCAGGACCAATTATGTGTACCTACCTAGGTGTGGGACTGTCTGAACTCAGTTTTACTTTCCCATTGATTAGGACCACTGTTGTCATAAAACAGGCACACTGTGTGTCAGGCTCTGGGTTCTGGGCCATTGACCTATTTGTCTATTCCTGCACCAATGCCATATTGTCTTAGTAACTACAGTGTTATCATAAATTCCATATCCTGGTAGGATGAGTCCTTTCCTTTTTAGACTTCCCTTTCAAATTTTGTCTTGCCTAGTCTTGACACTAATCTTCCAAAGAAATTTTGGAATCAGATTGATACGTTTCACATACACTGTCTCTCTGCTGCAATGTTTATTAGAAGTGTACTTAATTTTTTTTGTTTTTTTTGAGATGGAGTCTCACTCTGTCTCCCAGGCTGGAGTGCAGTGGCCTGATCTCAGCTCACTACAACCTCCGCCTCCCGGGTTCAAGTGATTCTCCAGCCTCAGCCTCCCGAGTAGCTGGAACTACAGGCATGTGCCACCACTCCTGGCTAATTTTTGTATTTTTAGTAGAGACGGGGTTTCACCATATTGGCTGGGCTGGTCTCGAACTCCTGACCTTGTGATCCGCCTGCCTCAGCCTCCCAAAGTGCTGGGATTACAGGCTTGAGCCACCGCCCCTGGCAAAGTGTACTTAATTTATAAAATAATTGGGAAGACTTGATCTTGTCATGGTATCAAGACTTCCTGGTGGTGGCCAGGTACAATGGCTCACACCTATAATCCCAGCACTTTGGGAGGCCAAGGTAGGTGGATCCCT
>NW_012107585.1:784573-799621 GCF_000951045.1 Mandrillus leucophaeus
AGCCAGGGCCACAGGGTGAGACTCTGTCTCAAAAAAATAAAAAAAAAAAGAAAGAAAGAAAGAAAGAAAAGAAAACTAAGTAATATATATGACATGTAGTTAGAACAATTATTATCATTGATACTGCTATTAGTGTTAATAATGTTTGCTATAAATAACAAGGTAGATGTTCTTTACCAGATTAAAGAGGTTCTCATCTCATACTAGCTTGCTAAGAGGGTTATGTTTTAATCACAAATACTGTTGAATTTTATCATTGTTCATCTATTCTTTCATTTTTTAATAAAATTATTTGTAAAGACAGGGTCTCCCCATGTTGCTCAGGCTGGTCTTGAACTCCTGGGCTCAAGCGATCCTCCTGCCTCAGCCTCCCAAAGTGCTGTGATTACAGGCATGAGCCACCATGCCTGGCCAGTGCATCTATTCATATTGATAAAATAAATTACATTTGTAAATTACTTCAATGTTGCATCCTCCTTGTGATACTCAGTTGATGATGACACATTTATTTTTTAACACCATTCTGAATTATCTGGGTAAATATGTTATTTTGGATTTTTCCATCAGTGTTCTAAGTGAGGATAAGCCTATAATTCTTCTTTCCCTTGGAACTTTCCTCTTCATCTCTTCAACTTCTATGTGTTCTCCAACAAGGAAGTCTAGCCTCCTCTTTTCTCTGTTTGCACTCCCTCTCTGTGTGACTGCCCTGCAGCTTGAACTCAAATTTTATATTCCTCGGTGATTTACTGCTTTTGCTAAATATCATTTTTAATAGCTGGTCATGTTGATGAATCTAGCTGCAGTTCATTTATACTCCGAGTTAGATAATATTCCACTGCCTATAACGACCTCACAGTTCACTGTGGATGAACATTTCTAGTTGAAAGCTATTGTGAATAATAATGCTATGAACATGCTTAACAAGTCTCTTGGTCCATGAGTTTCATTTCTTATATCTCTAGGAGCTGAACTGCAGTTGTTTAGTATTTCAGTTCATCTTTGCTGTGTTAACAAACCACCCGGAAACATAATAGGCTAAAACAACAATAATTCTTCACAGTTCTTTGGGTCAGCATTCTGGGAAGATCCAAAGAACTATGGGATCTTTGGCTGGGACATTTGATTCTCTTTCATGTGGTCTCTTCTGAACACTAGCCTGGAGTTTTTCACATGGCTGTCTCAGGGCAGCAAGAGACTGAGAAAGGAAGCTACAAGGCTTCTTGATGCCTGGCCTTGGAATGCTCACTATGTCACTTCACTGAATTTCACACGGGACCCACTGCTGGCTCAGACTGAAGAGTGAAGAAATGAACTCCACTTCTTGATGGGAAGAGCTAGAGAAATCACACTGCAAACCATAAAACAGAGATTGGAGGAATTTGTGTACTCTTTTTGTAAGCCACCATATTCAACTTAAGTAGATATTTTTAAACTATTTTCCAAAACTGTTTTATTAACTCAGAAGTCTTTTTTTGGAACTATTTTCATACCTCCTTAGGTGGCCTTAATATATATGTATATACCAGGCTAGTCTCAAACTCCTGACCTCAGGTGATCCGCCCACCTCGGCCTCCCAAAGTGCTGGGATTACAGGCATGGGCCATCACACCTGGCCAATATTTTGTATTTATATGTTCTTCTGTCTCCCAGATGCTCTATTTCGGGGGTCAGCAAGAGCCAGGTAAAGCTTGCAGGCTATCTGGTCTCTGTCACAATGACTCAGTTCCACCATTGGAGTGAGAAAGCAGCCATGGAAAATTTATAAGTGATGACAAGTGGCTGTGTTCCAATAAAACTTTATTTGTAAAAACAAGTGATGGAAGAGGGCCTAGAAGTAGGTTCACCTAACTATAATCAAATGATCTTTGGCAAAGGAGCAAGTTTTTCTCTCAATTTTGCTGTGAAAGGCAATAGAATGGAGGAAAGATTGTCTTTTCAACAAACAGTCCTAGACATCCACATGCAAAAAAGGGAATTTAGACATAGATCTTACAGACTTTGCAACGTTAATTCAAAGTGGATCATACGCCTACATACAAAATGTGACACTACAAAACTTCTAGGAGATAACATAGGACCACACCAAGGTGACCTTGGGTACAGTGCTGACTTTGTGGATATAACACCAAAGACACAATCCATGAAAGGAGTAATTGATAAGCTGGACGTCGTTAAAATTAAAAGCTTCTGCTCTGTGGAAAACACTCTCAAGAGAATGAGAAGACAAGCAGAGACTAGGAGAATATATTTGCCAAAGACACATCTGATAAAAGACTGTTAACATCTGTTACACATCTGATAACAACATGTGTAAAGAACTCTTAAAACTCTGTAATAACAAGGGCCAGGCACAGTGGCTCATGCCTGTAATCCCAGCACTTTAGGAGACTGAGGCAGACAGATCATGAGGTCAGGAGATCGAGACCATCCTGGCTAACACAGTGAAATCCCATCTCTACTAAAAATACAAAACTTAGCCGGGCATGGTGGCGGGCGCCTGTAGTCCCAGCTACTTGAGAGATTGAGGCAGGAGAATGGCGTGAACCCAGGAGGCGGAGCTTGCAGTGAGCTGAGATTGTGCCACTGCACTCCAACCTGGGTGCAAAACAAAAAACTCTATAATAAGAAAACAATCTTTTTTTTTTTTTTTTTTTTTTTTTGCTGGGGGGACAGAGTCTCGCTCTGTCACCCAGGCTGGAGTGCAGTGGCAAAATCTTGGCTCAATGCAACCTCCACCTCTCGGGTTCAAGTGATTCTCCTGCCTCGGCCTCCCTAGTAGCTAGGATTGTAGGAGCCCACCACCATGCCCGGCTAATTTTTGTGTTTTCAGTAGAGATGGGGTTTCACCATGTTGGCCAGGCTGGTCTCGAACTTCTGATCTCAAGTGATCCGCCCACCTCAGCCTCCCAAAGTGCTGGGATTACAGGCATGAACCACTGTGCCTGGCCCACAACATGATTTAAAAACAGGCCAAAACCCTTAATAGACACCTCACCACAGAAGATATACAGAAGGCAAATAAGCACATGAAAAGATGTCCCTCATCTATGTCATCAGGGAAATTCAAATTAAAACAATGAAACCACTACACACCTGTTAGAATGGCCCAAATCCAGAACACTGACAACATCAAATGCTGGCGAGAAGGTGAAGCAACAGGAACTCTCTCATTCACTGCTGATGGGAATGCAAAATGGCACAGCCACTTTGGAAGATAGTTTCGTGGTTTCTCACAAAACTAAACCTACTCTTACGATACCATCCAGTAATCGCATTACTTGGAACTTACATAAAAGAGTTGAAAACATTTGGATGTTCATAGCTGCTGCACATGGATGTTTATAGCAGCTTTATTTATAACTGCCGAAACACAGAAGCAACCTTGATGACCTTCAGTAGATACGTGAATAAATAGTGATCTTCCAGACAATTTAATATTATTCAGTGCTAAAAAGACATGCACTATATGTTAAATGCATATTACTAAGCAAAAAAAAAAAAAACCGGTTTGAAAAGGTTACGTGCTATGCAATTCCAACTATATAACATTATAGAAAAGCCAAACTGTGGAAACAGTAAAAAGATCAGTGGTCACCAGGGATTAAGGGTAGGACAGAGGATTTTTAGACCAGTGAAACTACTCTGTATGATGCCACAGTGATGGATACATATCATTATGTATTGGTCCCTGTATTAGTCTGTTTTCACACTGCTATAAAGAACTGCCAGGGACTGGGTAATTTATAAAGGAAAGAGATTGAATTGACTCACAGTTCGGCATGGCTGGGGAGGCCTCAGGAAACTTACGATCACGGCAGAAGGTGAAGGGGAAGCAAGGTACTTTCCTCACAAGGCGGAAGGAAGAAGTGCTGAGTGTAGGGGGAACAGCCTCTTATAAAACCATCAGATCTCATGAAAACTCAGTCTCACGAGAACAGCATGGGGGAAATTGCCCTCATGATTCAATTCCCTCCACCTGGTCTCTCTCTTAACATGTGGGGATTATGAGGATTATAATTCAAGACGAGATTTGGCTGGGGACACAAAGCCTAACCATATCAGTCCCAAACCCACAGAATGTACACCAAGTGTGAACCCTAATGTGAGCTATGGACTCTGGGTGATAATGACGTGTCCCTGCAGGTTCGTCAGCTGTAACAGACGTTCCACTCTGGTGCAGGATGTTGATTATGGGGAAGGCTGTGCATGTGGGGTGGGGGGCATATGAGAAATCTCTGTGTTTTCCTCTCAATTCTGCTGTGAACCTGAAACTGCTCTTAAAAAAATAGAGTCTTTAAAAAACAAATAAAAAACAGATGGTAATCTGGACGTGGCCCACGGGCCATATTTGGCAACCCCTGTTCTATCTCATTAATTGTGCGTTCTGAGAGCTCTGCCCATGCTGTTGGGCTTCCTTAGATAAGGCATTTTATTTGCTAAAGCACAGGGGCTCAAGGAGGGTTGTGGAGCTTTCCTGTCAGGCAGGAATCTCTCGGCCTCACTGAGGCTCCAAGGATGTAAAGCTGTCTTGATCTTGCCCCCAGGTTGTGACTCTCTTCTCTAGATGCTGCTTGATTGTAGGAGAGAGCGCCACAAACTGGTCTGTCTGATGGATCCCAGATGACCCCAGGACTTGTTCACACACTTGTTCACAAACCACTGGACTCTAGCTATGAGCAGCTGTTTCAGTCCAGGAGACACAAGTTACTTGGTGTTGTGAGTTGTGGGGAGGGAGCTATTTTGGGTGGACACCACCCAACATATTTGCCTGGATAAATGCACAGTATTTGCCTGGCTTATATTTTTCTGTCCTTGTTCCAGGATCCCCTGCTCTTCCCTCTTCCTCCTTGCATGAATGCCTGTGTGACTGCTGAGCCTTGCTTTTTGGTCTTGTTCATTACGTGATTAATTTTTGTAAATGCTTGAAGAAGATATGCAGTCTCTAATTATGGGGTTCTGTGCATGTCCATTAGATCTAGGTTGTTAATTGTGTCACTCTCATCATCCATGTTCTTATTTACCTTTTGTCTGCTTCAGCTCTCAATTACTGGGAGAAGCATGTTAAAATCTTCCACTGTAATTGTGGATTTGGGGTATGATGAGTGCATACAAGTTTAAAATTATTCTAGCTCCCTGTTAATTAAATCTTTTCACATGATGGTGTAAGCTTCTTTATTTCTGACAGTGCTATTTGCCCTAAAGGTTTTTCTGCCTGACAGCAATTTGGTCATACAAGCTTGTTCTCAGTATTTGCTTGGCTTATATTTTTCTGTCTTTGTACTTCTAATCTTTCCGAGTCTTTACTGTCTTAGCTGTTTCTTTTATAAACAATGTATAGCTGGTTGCTGTTTTTATTTTTGCTTTTAATCCCATAAGACGATGCTTTTTGTTGATATTACTGATATATTTAGATTTATTGTGACTGCTGATATATTTGAATCTATTTCTAGAGTCTTTTTTTTATATCATTTATCATTCTTTCTCTGTGTATCATTTTTTTCCCTTTTCTACTTTCTACTAGATTGACTTAGTTTTCCTTATATCCCCTTTGGCCTTTCTGTGGGGTCAGAAACTGTACATTCTGGTCCTATGATTTTAGTGTCTACAATTAACTTTTTAATATATCCCCTTGACTTCAGGCTAATTGTGGATAATTGAGTTAATCAATGTTTATGCCTTCCTTTCTGGCAATAAGAAAACTTAGAATATTTTTATTCAGATTATCTTGTAGCAGTATGTATTTCCACATGGTTTTATGTCCTTGAAAACACTCACTGCTCTTGCTTTGTACAATTAGAGCATTTGGATTTACCCACATATTTGCCAGTTTTTTTTTTCACCATTTCGTCTCATATTTCACTGATTCCCCCTCGATTTGATTTCCTTTTCCCCAAGTACATGCACTCATAGTTATTTCAGCATGTCAGTCGATGATAAAAAGTTTACCTTGTGTTTATTTGAACATGACTATTGCAACTCTCATTCTTCAGTGATAGTTTCACTGGGTATAGAATTCTGGGTGGTCAATTACTGTTTTCTCAACACTTTGAAGATAGTTACTTTTATCTTCTGTCATTGCTGGTGAGAAGTTTGGTGTTAGGACTTTGTTGGTAATCTTTCCTTACCTTTCACTTGATTAAGATTTTTTCCATTGATTACAATACCTTTCTTTGGCTTTTATGTTCTGCAGTTGTATTATGACATGTATTTATTTTTTCTTATCCTGCTAGGATATTATTGGACATCTTGGATTTAAGGATTCATATCTTTCATTAACTATAAGAAAACATGTTTTGGACAATGCCTCTATTCAATGTTCTCTGCTCCCTCCTGCTAAAATTTCTATTACTTGCCTGTCAGACCTTCTCATTCTATCATCAAAGCTACTTAATCTCTTTTTTCATATTTTCTGTCACTTGGTCTCCTTATGTGGCATTCTGAATATTTCCTCACATTTGTCTTTTAGTTCGAAGTTATGATTGTTATTGTCTGCTGCTAAATCTTGTTTTATGTATTAATGTAAAAGTTCATATTCAATAGTACAATAGAGAAATTATGGTTAATAATAATTTCTTATATAATTCAAAATAACTAGAAGAGAACAATTGTAGTGTTCCCAGCACGAAAAAAAGATAAATGTTTGAGGTTTTGGATACCTCAATTACCCTGATTTAATTATTACACATTGTATATATCAAAACATCATGTGGCCCCAAAATATGTACAGCTATGTCAACTTTTAAAAAGGCTTAATATAAAAAAAGTTTATATATTACTCTACCAGAATTTTTTTTAATACTTAAAGTGCTCGTAGTCTCAGCTACTTGGGAAACTGAGACAGGACAACCTCTTGAGCCCAGGAGTTGGAGTCCAGCTTGGGCAACATAAGGCGACCCCATCTCAAAAAATAAAAATAAAAATAAATTTACATGATGGTGGAATACAGTTATTTGTTTCCTTCATCATTGTATTTAAAACATTTAAGAATATCATTCTGAGAGGGGATCCCTAAGCTTCCATAGACTGCCGTAAAGGTCATGGCACACAGAAAGCAGAGATTCTCATCTAAAAGGATGGGTTTTACATGTGATCCAAAATTTTTAGGTATTTTTTAAGCAGAAGTTTTTGGTTTGGTAGTTCACAGTGTTGCCTGAAAAAAAGCCACATCACTGTTGGAGATGCCCAGGTGCATCCCCAGCACTGCCCGGCCCTGACCTCATGGATGGGTCTGGCAGAATGGGGATTGGGGGCAGGAGTGCCCCAGGCTTAGTACTGAATGAGTCTGGCCTTCAATTAGGCCTCCTAGTTGAACAGGACGTGAAGGTGAAGATAGCTGGCCTGACAGTAAAAAATACATTGACAGATACCCAAAGATAATTTCCTTTGGAAGGAAATTCTTCATGCTTGAGAGCTGAGAAAGGAAAAAGTAGGGGCTGAACTGCAGTTATGTGCCAGAGACTGGTCCAGGCATGGAGAGACAGGGATGTATTCATACAAGGTGTGGATCTCAACTCTGAAGAGTTCACAGTCCAATAAAGGAGAAGATCATTTATTTAAGGGGGAAACTGAGGCTCCCAATTGCTCACTAACTGTAATGGAAGGTAAAAGTGCAGATGTGCAAAATGCAGATATGTAAACATCTTCATAGTTTGCAAACTATTTTCATTCCACAGAAGTCTAAAGAGCTTCCCTTTTAAAGATGGGGAAACTGAGGCTCAGAGGGCAAATCATGTCACTTCTCTGTGCCTCAGTTTCTTCATCTGTCAAATGGGGATAACAAGGGCACCAACCTGTTTGGGCTGATGTGAGAATTAAGTGAGTTGGTATACATGAAGTGTTTTCAACCGAATATAGGAGAGGCAGCACAAGTGTTATCGATTAGTTATTACTCACCCATCACCCAGAACCTAGCCCTCCTCACTGGCTCTAGACACTCCCTACTACAGAACCTTGTTCCGTTTTCTTTACAGCACTTATCCTTGTCTAAAATTATCCTTTCATTTACCTCTGTGCCTGATCATTATGAATCCTCCTAAAGATCACATGTACCTAGAGGACAGAGACCTCATCTGCAGCCCCAGCACCCTGGACATGGTGGCGCTGGACAAATACTGCTTGTCTGCAAGGGACTAAGAAGCTGGTGGAGGTTGGATTTCAGGAAATCTTCAGTTAACCTCGAGCCACGGGCCAGCCTCCTGCTATGAACCACGGAAAATGGCCTGGGAAATGCTACACACCTGATCAGCCACAGTCATGACTGTCATCAACGCCACCATATCCAGCCCTGTCTCCTCCAGTGGTGTCCTGATTCCTGTGCTCCTGATGCACTCGGCTTAGATTTCTATTTATAATACCTTTTGGCAATGATTGGTTTCCTGGACAGTCTGGGAAGATCCTCATAGGCAGGAACTAAACTACAGATGGACCAGACTTGCAACAGTTCAACTTTCAATTTTTCAACTCTACAATAGTGAAAAAGCAATACATATTCAGCAGAAACGACTTCGAGGGTCCATACTACCATTCTGTTTTTTATTTCCAGTACAGTATTCAATAAATCCCATGAGACCAGATGCGGTGACTCACACTTGTAATCCTAGGAGGCCGAGGTGGGCAGATCACATGAGCCCAGGGGATGGAAACCAACCTAGGCAACATGGTAACCCTGTCTCCGCAAATTACAAAAATTAGCCGGGCATGGTGGTATGCACCTGTGGTCCCAACCACTTGGGAGGTTGAGGTGGGAGGATCACTTGAGCCCAGGAGGTCAAGGCTCCAGTGAGCTGTGATAACGACACTACACTACAGCCTGGGTGACAGAGCAAGACCCTGCCTCAAAAATCAATCAACAAATAAATTAAAATAAATTCCATGAGATCTTCAACACTACATTGTAAAAGAGGCTTTGTGTTAGATGATTTTGCCCAACTGTAGGCTAATGTAAGTGTCTAGAGCACATGTAAGGCAAGCTAGGCTAAGCTGTGATGCTCAGTAGGCTGAGTGTACTAAATAGATTTTTTACACAACAGTGTTTTCAACTTACAATGGGCTCATTGTTACATAACCCCATAGTAAGTCGAGGAGCATCTGTTAACATCTCTGAATCCCCAGCCAGTGCCGGGCATGTGGAAGGTGTTCGAATGAATGAATGAATAATAGGTAACACCAGGATAGGGTTGCCAGATGCAAGACACCTAGTTAAACTTGAATTTCAGATAAATGATGAATGCTGTTTTACTATCAGTCTGTCCTAAATATGGCATGGTAAATACTTATACAAAAAATATTTGTTTTCTGAAATTTAAATTTAACTGGACATCCTGTGTTTTTATTTACTATCGATAAATCTGGCAACCTTATACCACCTGCAGCAAGGGACAAGAAGGGGTGGCTAGACAGAGAGGTCCAAGTTAAATGTGAGCCTGGGCCTGCTGGGGAGGTGGGCGTGGCAGGCACCACAGCGGTCAGCGCAGTGGTTTCTGAAATGTGGCGTTGGAGGATCTGATCCAGGGAAAGTGGCCAAGAGTCTAGGGTCAACTCCTCTGCCTCTAACCTCACAGGGATCGTCAGTGAGGACAAGATGAAAGGCAAGAAGACCAGGGCTCCGGCTAGTGGCTGCCAGAAGGGAGGGGAGAGAGAGGAAGATCACTCTGGGTAAGGGGAACACTCTTATTTCAGGTCTAGCACACAACAGGCCCTCAAGAAAGGTATCTTCACCTGCAAACACCACACACACACACACCCCCCCTGTGGCCGGCTCCATTCTGTCTTCCCCAGGCTAAGCACAGGCTTCAGAAACCAGCAGCAGCATGAAGTACTGTGTTTATCCTCAGGAGTCGCCGCTACCTTCCAACATTGACAAACTGCTCCATACATTGCTACAGAATTTTATAGCTTTTTGCAATTTAACTTTTTTTTTTTTTTTTTTTTTTTTTTTTTTGAGACAGAGTCTCCCTCTGTTGCCCAGGCTGCAGTGCAGTGGTGCAATCTCAGCTCACTGCAACCTCCACCTCCTAGGTTCAAGTGATCCTCTTGCCTCAGCCTCCCAAGTAGTTGGAACTACAGGTGCACACCACCATGCCCAGCTAATTCTTGTATTTTTAGTAGAGTCAGGTTTTTACCACATTGGCCAGGCTGGTCTCAAACTCCTGACCTCAACTGATCTGCCCATCTCAGCCTAGCAAAGTGCCGTAATGATTACAGGCATGAGCCACCATGTCTGGCCTCCTATTTAACTCTTTATTATGGAAAATTTCAAGCATACACAGGAGTAGAAAAAGGATAACAAGCCCCCGGGCCCTTAGCCCACATTTGAGGGTGGTTCTCCCACCCTTTGTATCTGTATTCTCCCTCCATCCCCTGCATCCACTCATGTCCTTTGTGCACATTTAAAGCAAAGCCCCAACATCACATCATTTTATCCAACTTCACAACTTTTAAGGGCTTTACAAACCCACCGAGCCCTCCCTGAGAGATGGGGATTGTCAGCCCATTTTACACATGTGGAAACTGAGGCTCACAGAGGTGAGGTTCTTGTCCAAAGTTACAGCACTGCCGAGGGGGGATTTGGCGCCCAGACGCCCAGCCTCCCCAGGCCCTGAGACCCCCATTCTGTCCACAAGGCCCCACGTCAAGCCCATCGGGGCACAGAGCTGAGCCAACTCTCCTCCTCTTCCCCAACCCAGGGCTCCAGACAGCTGGACTTTGATCCTTGCCAGGGCTGAATTCCAGATGGAGGGCTTCCCGGCTGCTCGGGCAATACAATTGATGGGGTGTTAATGATGTCAGGGCTATAGACAAACTCCAGCCTTGGCCGGGTGCAGAGGGCCAATTGTCAGTGGTGATCAGAGCCAGGCACTCCAGCCCCATCAGCTCATGGGCGGGGAAGACGTAGGGAAGGGGGCACGGGGACTTCTCGCAATGGAGCAGTTGACAGAATCAGAAATACCTGCCAGGTGAGAGCCGGAGGTGCCTGTGCCTTCAGGGTCTCAGGGTGGCTTCACGGTGAAGGGAGATAGGAGTGTAAAGGGGGCATTGAAACCCTCCATATGGGGTTCGTAGGAAGAGCACTGGATTCAAAGTCCAGCCACTGACTTGGCTGCTGAGAATGACCTTGGCTCCCTCCTTCCCTCTCTGGGCCTCAGTTCATGCATCAATAACAAAAAATGATTGTACAGTTGGACGAGATGAGAGGTCAGCAAAGTTTTTCTGCAACGGGCCAGACAGTAAATCCTGCAGACTTTGCAAACCACACTGTGGCAGGAAAGTAGCCATAGAATACCCAAACCAGTGGGCATGGTGGTGTGTCAATAAAACTTTATTCACAAAAACAGGTGGCAGGCCGGGTTTGGCCCTCAGGCTGTAGTTTGCTGACTCTGGGTCACAAAAGTTTATCTGAGCTCCCCAAAATGTGGGGAACAGATATGTAGCTCTCTGTTAGGGTTCACAAACTCACACCTACAGGGACAGGGCAGGGAACGTGAATGAATAAAACAAACGTCAGGGCAAGGCATTAGGGCATGGTAAGGATTGCAGCAAACTGGCCAGTCTATGTCCAAACTAAAAAGGGATGGGCTGGGGGGCTTCTACACTGCTCCAGACTCCAGTCAGTCACAACCAGGTGGAAATAAAGATCTTGCTCCCAGATATAAGTGATCGCTCAAGAGAAGGTAGAAATCTGTTCTTTTCTTTTCTTTTTTTTTTTTTATTTTTTTATTTTTTTTAGAAAAAATAAAGTGAATTATCCTATTTTGAAATGCTGGCTACTGATTCAAACCTTTTACAAACACTGTGCAGTCCAAATCCATCCTGCAGCAGCAGAGGCCATATTAGGCCCAAGGATCACCCATTTGTAAGCTCTGCCCTACGTTTAGAGGACATGTTTGCCCTTCAGAAACCACGTTAGTAATTTTCAAAAGCACAGGGATGATTTAGGGTCTTGTGCCCAGTGGACAGTATTGCTGTTTTCCCGACATTGTGGACGTCCACAGACGGACGGAAAGAAAGGTCAGGAATACAGATGAGGAAAGAGTTGATCTGGCCTCAGCTCAGAAGCCTTCACAAGGTACAGAGGCCTTACCAGAGAAATCTTCCTGCTTGCTCAGTTTTGCCACCGGCCTGGAACAAGTGACCTGTCAGGCTTCTATGCCTAGGACTCGAAGGGACATGGAGGCTTCTTTACTTGGAAGGTGATAGGGTTTGGCTGTGTCGCCACCCAAATCTCATTTTGAATTGTAGCTCCCATAATTCCCACGTGTCATAGGTCGGACCCGGTGGGCGGTCATTGAATCATGGGGGCGGGCCGTTCCCGTGCTGTTCTTGTGGTGGTGAATAAGTCTCGCGAGATCTGATGGTTTTATAAACAGGAGTTCCCCTGCACACTTGTACACTCTTGTCGTGACTTTGCTCCTCCTTTGCCTTCCGCCATGATTGTGAGGCCTCCCCAGCCATGTGGAACTCTGAGTCCACTAAGCTTCTTCCCTTTATAAATTACCCAGCCTCGGTAGATCTTGATTAGCAGCGTGAGAACAGACTGACACAGAAGGGAGGAAAGCAAGAACACCTCTCCAGCAACCCAATCAAAAATCTCAGGACGGCTCAGGCCCCTGGAGGCTTTTACTGAGTCAAATCCTCAGGAAGGCCAGCACTGCTCTTGTAAATCACCGTCCTCCTGCCTGGGCAGGAAAGGGACTGGGAAGCCACCGTGCCCAGCGTGCCAGGGTTTCACTGCCAGCTGTCTTTAAGGCCACATCCAACCGAGATGTCCAGTTCCAAAAATGTCCACAAGTCAGGAGGTAGAGTGGGACAGACGTGTGGGGCTGGCCCAGGACAGGGATGTTTGTTTTTGTTTGGGGGCCTGTAGGCCTGGGAGCCATTAACAAATGCCTATTAATCTTCCCGTTGGTTTCAGGGGGCAAAATTCGAGCCAGAAACGAGTCTGGAGCTACAGGGACCTAGGGAGAAGATTTAAAAGCCCCGCCCCCACGCACTGGGAAGGAAGAAAAGTCACCGTCCCCGCACCATTTTGGTGTGAAAACCAGTGTGGCGCCTCCTCAAACAACTAAAAACAGAACTACTCTAGGATCTAACAATTCCAAAATGTGTATGGCCGTGTCCATTTTAGCATTAGTCACGATACCCAAAAGGTGGGGGCAACCCAGTGTCCACTGACGCCCGAAGGAATCAACAAAATCTGGTGTATACACACAATGGAGTGTGGTTCCACCCGGAAAAGGGGGAAATTCCGGTACCTGCTACAACAGGGGTGAACTCGAAGACATTATGCCAAGTGAAATAAGCTGGTCACAAAAGGACAAATACTGTGTGATTCCATTCATAGGAGGTGCCTAGAGGAGTCAAGGTCGCAGAGACAGAAAGAATAGTGGTGCCAGGGACTGGGGAGTTAGCGTTTGATGGACTCGGGGTTTGTTCTGCAAGAGGAAGAAGTTCTGGAGATTGGTTGCACAGCACTGTGGAGCTGCTTAGCCCTACCGAGTCATACACTTAAAAGTGGTTAAGGTGGTAAATTTCACATTCTGTGTATTTTTACCACAGTTCAATTATTTTTTAAATGCGCCCATTTTAAATGGATAATTCCCTGTGCTTTGACAAATATAATACCTCCAACTAAAACAGAGATGTTCCCCTCACTCTACAAAGTTCCCTCATGCCCTTTTGCAGTCTATATTATTTTTAAACATCGTATTGGATTAAAATTTAATTAAGTAGAAATGATATCTCCACTGCCCTGGGTCTGGTCCAAGCCTAAAATCTCTGAGGCTGCCAGGAGCCATTTCACAGGCATGTCCCTTTCTGCCCTCGGCCCAGCCTTTCCCAAGGTGTCTGTGGGGGTTTACAGGGGCAGAGAGGCACCACAGGAAGGATATTTGCTTTGGTTTCTTCAATTCTAATGAATGCCCAGGTATTGAATGTAACAACATTAAACCTCCTCCTCCTCTCACACACATACACACACATGTGCACGCACACACACATGCATGCACACTCATGCACGCACACATGCACACACACATGCACACACACATGCACACGTGTGCACATACGTGTGCACACAAACACACACACCCCCTTGGCAGCTGCCAGCCTCTTAACCCAGTCTTCTATGCACTATACATTTGCCAAACCAGATTGCTCTTCTCAGCCACCCCTACACCTGGCACCTATGCCCAACCGGCAATCTGTGCCCTAGGGCTCTTCACCCAAATGAGGGCTGCCCTGGGAGAGTGGACTCAGACCAGGCCCCCAGAGCTGCTCCCCAGGGCCTTGGCCTCCTGCTTTCAAATCCCTTGACGTTTGCCCACTAAGATTTGTCAGTGAACGTCGTCCCCTGGTGGAAAATCTAGGACATAACAAATATGTATCTGAGCTTCTGCGGTATTTCCTAGAATTCATTCATTCCAGAATATTTGCAGGGGGAAATAACTTTTCGGTGGAGAAACCCAGAAGACATAGCATTAACCAAGGGTTCAAAGTTAACATCACTTGTAACTGGACACGATGACATCTCATACCCTCCCAACACCAATGCATTGGGAAGGACTGTCATTTCCATGGTGTTCTTGTCCCAAGATGTATAACCACAGTTTCGCCACTAGAAAATATCAGACTAACCCAAGCTGAGGAGCCAAATAACTACAAAATAACTGACCAGTCAGTTTTGGGCGGTTCACCCAAATGAGAGCTCAAATGAGAACAGTTCTGTCAAAGTCACAAAAACAGTAAGGAAAGGCGGAGGATCGGTCACAGATCAGAGGAGACGAAGGAGACATGATGAGTGAACGCCGTGTGGGGTCCCGGATTGGACCCTGGATCGGGAAAAGGACCTTGTGGGGAAACTTACAATCTGAGCAAAGGCTGAGGCTGAGTTTACGGTGATGCCCGAATGTCCATTTCTTAGTTCTCATTCTTGTCCTGTGACGATGCAAGATGTTAACGCCAGGGGGAGACGAGTGAGGGGTATACAGGAATCTCTGTGCTGCCTTTGCAACTTTTCTGTAAGTGCAAAATTATTTCAAAGTAAAACTTTTT
>NW_012107585.1:799871-877665 GCF_000951045.1 Mandrillus leucophaeus
GGCTGGGAGGGAGTGGGTCAGGGACCAGCTCTCTATGGAGATGACTCTGGAGTAGGAGCCTGAGTAATGGAGGGTAGCCCCCGCCTCCAACCCAATTCATTCATGAATTCAGCAGCTACTATTTGAGAGTCTGCCACATGCCAGGCACCTGGGGATACGGCAGTGAGCAACACGGACTCAAATCCCTACTGATGTCCTAGGGATGCTCACATTCTAGGAGGGGGGAGAGAGAAAAGTCATTAAGGAATGCGGGGTGTTCCACTGGGGAGGAGCTGGCAGCATGGGGGGTGGCCCTGTGCTTTTCAAACAGTGCGTGCTATTAACAACAGACCTTACAGAGTAAGCGACAGGGAACGCAGGCCTGGAGGAGCGGGCAGAGTGAGAAATTCCGGTGAAGGGAACAGGACGTGCAAAGGTCCAGAGGTGGGAGCATGTTTGGCAAACTCAGGGATGCCAGTGAAGCTGCAATGTGGCACAGAAGGGGGCCAGATGCAGCGAGCCTTGTGGGCTGCAGTTCGGATTTTATTCCTGCCCTCTGGTGGATTCTGGGTAGAGGAAGGACAGAGTGGCTCCATCCTTTGTTTGAGACTACCTGGGATGATCTGGCAGGCAGTGAACGTGCTTGGCACTGTAAACCAGTTCCTCCGCCCTCCATCTTGGTTTCTAAATGGTGTCTGAAGAACATTCTGGGCAAAAGGCACTCTGTAAGGACAGGGTTTAGCCGGAGTTGGAAGCAGGTAAAGGTCTCTGCTCTTTCCCATGTGCCATCTCCCACCTTCCTTGGCTACAGGCTCTCCTTTGGCCTCCTGCTCTGCGAGATCCTTTTTCCGTCCTCGAAGACGTGAGATCTTCCCTCTTGTAGCTAAGCCCGAGGGCTACCTTGACACACTGTTCCGAGCTACAGGGAAACCCAGAAGAGGTCTTTTCCCAGCTGTGCGATCAGGGCACTCACTCGCGGCCTCTGATTCCGCGTCCTCAAAGTGGTGTGGAGGGAACAGCAGGACTGAGAACTGCGCTCTCCATCCCCATCCTGGGGCAGGGAAGGTGTATTAGTCCGTTCTCAGGCTGCTATGAAGAAATACCTGAGGCTGGGTAATTCATAAGGAAAGAGGTTTAACCGACTCACAGTTCCATGTGACTGGGAGGCCTCAGGAAACTCACAATCATGGCGGAAGGCACCTCTCACAGCGCGGCAGGCAAGAGAATGGGTGCCCAGTGAAGGGGGAAGCCCCTTATGAAACCATCAGCTCTCGTGAGAAATAGTATCACAAGAACGGGATGGGGGAAACCCGCTCCCATGCTCTAATTGTCTCCACCTGGCCCCTCCCACAACACATGGAGATTATGGGAACTACAATTATGATGAGATGAGGGTGGGGACACAGTCAAACCTTATCTGAAGGAAAAGCTGGTAACCGTGCAGAGAGGTGGGTACCGCTGTCAATTCGTAGTCTCAGGCCCGCTCCTTGTTCTCCTCGGTTCTCATCCCTGATCTGCACCAAGGCTACTGTACATCATGAGGCCTACCCACCACTTCCATTTAACACGCCTTGGCGTCCTCCTTCACAAGGAAGGGAACAAAGTCATCCACCAAGTCTCTCTCCACCAAGCTTCCGGGTCCCTTCTCCTTGGACCCTTCCATTTGTCACTCATGTCCTTCCTTGTTCTGGCAATGACGTGTGCGCCAGGCCCCAGCAAATTAAAAAGCAAACCAACCAGCCCCCCGACACCTCCATGTCCTGCTCTGGCTACCTGCTTTCTCTCTGCTTTGTTCCTGCATGCACTGCAAGTCTGGCCTCTGTCCCTGTCCTCCCCACTGAAATCGTTCTCAGCAAGGTCACCAGTGGCTGCCCTGTTCCCACAGCCATTTTGAGGACAGCTGTCCAACTTGCTGAGGCCAGAAACCCCCTACGTCCACAACCCACTTCTGAAACCCCACACCCTACTTGGTCAATAACCACTTTCTGTTGATTTTTAATGGCCCTCTCTCCCTCTTCACTGTCCATACCGGGGTGTAGCCCACTATTGTTCTAGCCTCCATTATTACCCCCTTCCGATAGCCGTAATAGTTGATCTCACTCTGTTGCCCAGGCTGGAGAGTAGTGGTGCAATCTTGGCTCACTGCAACCTCCACCTCTCGGGGTTCAAGTGATTCTCGTGCCTCAGCCGAGAAGCTGGGACTACAGGCGCCCACCACCATACCCCTGCTAATTTTTGTATTTTGGGGTAGACACAAGGTTTCATCATGTTGGCCAGGCTGGTCTTGAACTTCTGACCTCAGGTGATCCACCTGCCTTGGCCTCCCAAAGTGCTGGGATTACAGGCGTGGACCACCGCCCCCAGCCATGATAGCTCCTCTAAAGGGTCAATCCGATGATTAACTTGCTTAAAATGCCTTCGTGAGTCCTCATTTCTCTCAGACGTGTCTGATTGACCTGCAGGGGGCTCCTGTGGCCTCACGTTTCTGTATATGCTGTATCCTCCACCTGGAACACTCCCCACTCCCACCTCTGACAGCTGCCTCCCTTTGGCTCTGCGGAGCTTCTGAAAATATCATTTTCCAGAAAGCTTTTCCCAGAGTGTAAGCACTCCACCTTCACCCTATCCCAGATTCCCCACCAGGCTGCACCCACTCTCACCAGGCTATGTGCTGCCCCAGGCCAGGGATGATGCCTGCCTTATTTCCTGTGGTTCCCCCATGCCTGGTTCCAGAGAAGACCTGATGACTTTTAGAATGGACAATCCGAGAATGACAAAACATGGGGATGAGGGGAGAAGAGGGAGAGACATTCAAGATGACACAGATTTCAGGGTTGATGAGCAGGAGGAGAAAGAAGTTTGAAGGAAGAGGTTCAGGGCTATGTCTGGAGTGACCCTGAGCTTCCAGGTCGAGGCATCTTGTAGGCAGATAGAGATACTGAATCTACAGCTACAGATGTGGGAGTCATGGGGGGAAGGGCTGAGATTGTCTCTGGAAACTATAGGAGAAGGGCCATGCTGAATTTTAACACAATGGCAGCCGGATGTCCTGTCTGCTTTACCACCTGCCTGCCTATCCACACTGTCCTAGCAGAAGTTAAGCTGACTTGGACAGATGTTTCTCAAAGTGTGGGCCACCAGGTCCCGGATCCAAGTCACCTGGGGAGGGAGGGCATTAAAGGCAGATCTGTGGGCCCTGCCCCCACCAACTGGATCAGGACCTGGGGTAGCCTGGGAAGCTGAACACTAACCAGCTCCTGGAGATCAAGGATTGAGACTTTGCAAGAGAGATGCAGAATAAGCAATGGGTGAGGAATTAAAGGTGTCAGCAAGACAGTGGCTGAAATGGATGGCTTGGTTATGGTGACAGACTGGACATGGGAGGCGCGTGTCCTGTGATAGCAGTAGGCTGCTGGGGACATCCCAGAGGACGCGTAAGGCTCACACAGTGCTCGCATAGCTTTTTAGAGGACAGTTCCTTGTGTCACAGATGCTGACCTCCTAGACTGATTTCCACCTTCAAGACAGGACTAGAGTGGGGGCTTCATGTATCTCTTTATCCCCTAGCTTGGGGCCTGGCACTTTAGGGGCACATAACCTGTTAGCAGAATCATCAAATTCTTTCTTCAAACATGTTACGTTTATGTGTAACAGCAGCTGGGGGTGCCTAATGGTAAGACAGTCCCTGAGTAACACTGACTTCCGCATTTGCTGGGGGAGAAGCCTGTGACCAAGGGAGTTGCCTAAAACTGAAGGGCAGTGTCCAAGGACAAGGATGAAGTAATTTGGCTCTGACTAGCAGGCGTTACCCTGTGGCCTAGGAAATGAACCCTACACAGTTTGAGTTCACAGCCATTAAATCCTGAGAGAATGAGAACGGGGTTGGAACGGGTGGATCCAAGGTGCTGTTTTTATTAGGATGGAACCTACGGAATAAGAAGAACATGGTGGATGTCTGTGGACTGTGTAAAGGTCATCACTAATGGAATTAGGTAATGGAGGTTTCTTTCCAAAACATGTTAAAAAAATAAAGGCAAATGGTAGAGTCCATACACAAAAAAGGCAAAACCAAAGAGTTAAAGGAAGCAAATAAATCTGTACGTGTATTTATAAAAATTGGCTGGCAAGTCAAAGTATAGTATGGAACAGGAAGTGCAAAGGCAAAAATTACCCTATTCAAATAAAAATATTGTTCTCTTAGGAAATAAAATACAACAGCTTGTACGAAGTACACCTAACACAAAATGACAAAGGTTGAAAATAAACGGTGGGCCAAAGATATAACACTGGCATTCTAATCAAAGGAAAGAGGGGCGGTATTCATATAAAAGGATAATTTAAAGCAAAAAGCATTATGTAGAATAAAGGGTCACTATACAGAGATAAGTTATATAATAGATACACATCATTAAACCAATAAGGAAGTACAAAGGAAGACCAAACTTCCAGTGGGAAATTTTAACTCCTACTGCCTGTGACAGAGCTTGAGGTCTGAATGGGGTGTAGAAAACAAGAAAAAATGTACTCAAGACAGAATTAGTTGCTACCAAATCTTACGCCCCAGCTGTACTGGCCCATAGGATCACCACTAGCCCCATGTGACTGTTAATCAGTTTGAAATATGGTGAGTGTGACTGAGAAACTAATCTTTTAATTTTATGTAAGTCTAATTAATTTAAATTTAATTTAAAAACAAGCAGTGTATTTTTTCCGCTAAACCCTTTTTTTTTTTTTTGCTAGAACTACATTTTTCTTTTAACCATTGAAAATGTAGTATCCAAATGTAGATGGGCTGTAAATGTTAACTACATACAGATTTCAAAGACTTATTGCAAAAATAAGAATGCCACATAGTTCACTGATAATTTTCATATTGATTTTAGGTTGAAATGGAATAAGAATTTGGATATATTTGGTTAAATAAAGTATATTAAAATTAATTTCACCTGTTTACTTTTACTTTTTAAATGTGGCTTCTAGAAAATATTAAATTATATGTATGGTTCACGTTATATTTCTATTGGGCAATACTGCCCATGAAATAGGACACACCTTGTTTTGAAAATTTCAGAGAATGTTCACAAAAATGGATTACTAGATTATGTTGTAGTGTAAGAGAATATTACAGTGTGAGAGACTTTAAGAGAATGTTCCTTAACAAAAATGGATCAAAAAAGAAATAAAGAACCAAGAGTATAAAAATAAAAATGAAAACATTAAGCATCAAGACTTGTAGGATGTAATCAACTTAAATCTAGTGCCAGATTTTATCCCTTTCAGCGTTTGACATCTCAAATGATAAAAGCAATTTTATCCCTTTTAGCGTTTGACATCTCTGAGAATCTGATACAAAGACTGTCTCCCTAAAAAAAAAATGCACATAAAGAATTCTGCATATAATTTGAAGAGGGCCAACACATCCCGAAGCCTCCAGGCTATAATGCCTATATCATCAGAAGTGAAAATAAATTAAGCAGGCAATTAAAATTCAAGGAAAATGAAACATAACTCTCAAGGAAACTAGGAAAAAGAACAAGAAGACAAAGCCAGGATACGAACAGCAGAATTGTTAAGTCCATGAGCTGTTTCTTTGGAAAAACCAAACAAAAACTAAACAAAAATCAAACTGCTAGAAAAGTCAATCGAGGGGGAATAAAAGCATTAATATTGCTAGAAATGGAAAAGTTTCAGAATTAAGGGGGTTTTCTGCACCATTGCATAGCAATACATTTGAAAAACTCATTTTTTCCTGTGAAAATCTAAGTTAACAAAATCGACAAAAGAAATGGAAACCCCAAATCAATCAAAAAAAGGAAAAAAAAAAATTCCCGTGTTTTGTAAACCGCTTCCCCAAAAGGCGTCAGGATCTGATGAATTCACTGGTAAATTATTTCAGATTTTTGAGGTGCAACTAACTACTCTTTCAACAGTATCAGTGTTCCACAAACATTTCATGAGTGCCTACTTCAGTCCTATATTCAGTCTCAGTCCAATATAAAGTTGGTGTCATGAAAGATAAACTCTTTGGGTTCACGGAAAACGATGGGAAGTTCATGGGTTCATCTTGTGAAGCAAACGTGACCTTGACTCCTAGACCTAAGGAGAAGCTCCTACGCTTTGTAGTAATACAAGAAATAGCAACAACAAAAAACATTGGTGTATATATAATTACAGAAACAGTGTCTTCTCTATGATTAAAAAAAATTACATACTTCAAAGGAAGCAGACAGGAAATTATATAAATAATGTATCTAAATTAGTAAGAATATCAAGACCTCGAAGTGAACAAACTAAGATTTAAGAGAAGCTAACAGGAAAATGCTTACTGAAAAACGTTATAGCCTAAATTAAGACAATCACTATTTTACATGTTAAATTATTTAAATTGACATTCCCCCACAACGAATACTTCCTTGTGTTAGGGATTTTTTTTTCCCAGAGCTTCTGTTCTAAGCTCTGGGGTGGCCAATCTTACTGAATATTGTCTAGTCTAATAAAACAGGTGGATTGAAGCATGCCTCACCCAACAGCAACGCAAAAGAGGTATACACTAGGCAGCAAGAGCCAGAGAAATGCTCAGAGATGCTGCCAATTCCACCAATTTCAATGTGTCTGCATGCTGTGAGCACTGGGTGAACTCCAGGACAGACGTGGTTCAACCCATATGGGTAACAGCCCGGACAAGTGCCATGTTAGCAGATTATTAAAACTGAGCATGTTCTTTCCTCACTTCCCTGCTTGTTTGAAAGAAAACAAAGAAAAAGTGGGACTAACGGGAATGTCTGTCTTGGGGTCTTCCCATCACCTGGGAACTTACATTCATTGAGGAAATAACCTTAACAGAGAAAAATCAATCCTTTGGTTCTTCCTGGAGATTACACTTTCTTTCTCATCAACTTCTATTTCTTACCTGCTTCATGATGTAGCGTTCTAGCTAGAAGCTGTTAAGTGTCAAAAAATCTTTTTTAAACTTGACCCTGGAATTTTAAGCAAAGCGGAGGAAGACTGGTAAATCTGGTTCCAGGCAGAGCAGGATGCCCAGGGCAAACTTTACAACCCTCTAATTACCTGGCACGACAGAATTTTCTAGTGGTGTCTCATTAGGTATTAATAACATGAAATAATTACTGTTAAAGTGACCTTTTTGTCAAGGGGATATAAACAAGAGAATCATTTAACACCAAGATAACATGGTAATAAGTGAAAATTGCATCTTGATAGGATTTCGGAGTGCGGTGAATTCCAAAGCACAATTTCCTTTCTATACTGGCTTGACTGTAAATGACAAGAGGCAAAGACTGTTTTCGCTTCTGCAGTATGTCTTATGAGAAGTTTGCTTTTAAAAACCCATAGACGAACTGCACTTTTATAAAGACTTTTAGTGGTTCTTCGATGCCCAGTTGGTAACAAATACCTTTGCTCATGACTTCCTGAATAGTAAAAACATAAAACTACATAACCACATGGTTGGAGGGAATGAACTGGTGTGAAGAGCAGAATCTGGGTGATGCAAACTGCTGAAGGCTGATGGCTTATCTACATCTAACTTGCAAGATATTGAAATGCATTCAGTAATTAATTTATCCTACCTCAAAGAGATTTTGCTGCAGTTGCTGAATTGGTACATATGGGGCAGTTAGGAAAATGACATTCCCACTATAAAGCCAACACTGATCGTTGAATATAGTACCACCCAATGTATGAGCTAA
The DNA here is from genome assembly GCF_000951045.1 of Mandrillus leucophaeus. NCBI lineage: Eukaryota > Metazoa > Chordata > Mammalia > Primates > Cercopithecidae > Mandrillus > Mandrillus leucophaeus. The sequence goes on from NW_012107585.1 coordinate 807,560, forward strand.
GCATTGAAGCTACTGAATGCTTGTAAAAGTACCTCCTAGTTCTGATTATTTAGTTGTTGCAGGACTATATGAAAGTTATATATGTAAGGCAGTAACTGGATGAGATCACTATTACCTTTTAACCAAAGAGTTAGCCTCACTTTTCTCAGCCTTTCTTCAACAGTGCAGCTGTAACATGGATACAAGCCGTTCAGTTTGCAAAGCATTTCTCATGGAATCATCCTCATCCCTCATTTGCAGATGAAATAACAGAAGGCTGAGTTGTCTCAATAGCTTTATCTCCGGATTCTGATAATGTTAGGTTCAGAACAACGTATATTTCTAAAATGATGAAGGGAGATTAAAAGCAAGGCCTTTCCAATTATTCAAATGTTTATTGTAAGCCCTGCCAAGTCCTGGGGTTTAACCATTTTAATGAGAGATTTTGCAAGGGCAGTATACAAAATATACCCTCGCAACTCTCGCTAGAACATGTGGCTTTTCCTAGCTGATGGACCCAAGAAGGGAACAGCATGGTAGATAGTGTGCAGCCAACAGGGACTTGTGTGTGGTGTATCAGATGCCAAACCCCCGTTACCAGCCTGCAAATCAGGAAAACAGCAAAGAGAGATGTATCTGTCATTTCTAAGAGACATCAAAAAGAAACTGGCTGAGGCTGTGAAGAGAAAGGCAGTGGAATATAAAGACAGACTTGTCATTTGTGCTAGGATTGACCACAATCTTACAGCTGAGAGACACCATTAGATCTCATCAACTCACAACAGTTGATTCAGTGTTGTGTGTGTGAGCATCTAAAAACTGATCCGGGAATGTACTTGCGCCCTGGAGTCTAAGAATACAATTTCAGAACAGCTGCTGGGGGTGACCAGGGCGGTAAAATTCTACATCCATTTCACTGACTGGAAGGTAGAGCCTGGCTACTAATCTAGGGCTATTCGATCCATATACACACACCTCTTGAGCAGGTGTAGATAATTTTATACAAAGGCAGGAGGGGAAGGGAAAAAAGCCACTCAAAGTTTCAGTAATTCAATAATTTATTCCTCTAAAAAAGTGTGTAAAAGTATATAGCTCTCATCCACAAGGTATATATGAATGACATTTAAAATGGAGGCCTTTTATTATTGTTTCTTTTTATCAAAGTCTTTTAGTGTACTGTACCAGCGCTATACTGTAGTTATTTTTTTAAATGAACTTCACATATTTTTGTATTCTTTCAAATTGTTTGCTATATATAAAAGAAGCTCACTGCAAAATGCTTGAAGGAAAAAAGGAAACAAAAGAAATTCAGAACTTCCCAGAAATGTACAGCTTTTACATTTAAAAAAGGTTCTGAAATATCCATACAAGCTTGCTGGACAATCCTATCCTTCTCTCCCCGCTTTCTTTTTTTGGTTCAAACCATGGTAAGAGTTCTGATTTCTGCAGAATTTCCAAAATTAAAAATAAAAAAAAATAAAATAACTTCTCACTCTGTAGCAAATCCAGGGCTTGTACATTTCAGATTAATTCAGTAAAAAACTCACAAGTAAAATAATGCATATTTAAGGGAAATATTATACAGACTTTTTCACACAGAAGTACATAATAAGATTTTTTAAAATCTATTGCCATTCATTTATTTTTGCACAAAAACGTATAAATATGTCACCAGCTTTTCTTAACTTAAAAAACTTAAATAAAAGACACCAGATGAAAACTACCCTTTGCTGCCATTTTTTTTTTTTAAGTTTTTTGTAGGGGTTTTTTATTTTTTATGTTTTTTTTCTTTTTCTGCTTAGAATTGGGTTTCTAGGGAAGAAAAGCCCCTGCATTAAAAACAGCCCATTTAAAAAAAAATTCAAAGTTCTGATGAATTCCGGGAAAAAAGCAACCCCAAAGTGGTAAAAGATTACAAATATCTACTTTACAATTTGTCTTCTCACCAAGATAATTTTATACAAGTTTACAATCTTCATCTTCTTATGCTCTTCAAAAGGCCTTGAGAATTTTCCTTTCTGATTAAGAAAAAATAGCACTGCAATATTTTTAAAGTCAATTTTACACTGTACACATTAGATACAAATGGTTTGATATATCAGATTTTTTATCCTATACATTGCGAAAGTCAACCCCCCCTTCAACTGGTGGTACAGAGAAGAAAATTATCCATTTACAAGTTATTTCTCTGCTTTCACATTCCCACCACACAACTTTTTTTTTTTTTAATATAATGTTTTAAACTTTAGATTATTTCAAGAAAAATACTTTTACAAAATCATATCAATTATTACATTTTTCCTTTTTTGTTAATAACCAGGACATGGAAGTCTCTTGGAAGAACTTTTAAAATTTGCATGATTCTCTCCACAGATGACAAGAGCTCAAAGGCCTGGTCACAGTGGCTCCCGGGAGGCCAGTACACACCCACTGCCCTCAGACAGAAACACACAACACAAGGGTTAGAAACAGGGTTTCAAAGACAACCCTCTGGGCCAGGAATGAGGAGTCATAAAATACTTCAATTAGCCATTAATGCTTTAAAAAGGCATTTTTTAAAAAGTCCCACCACAAAGGCTCAACTTCAAGTACTAATTTAATGGTTAAGTTGTAATATTTCTTTGAAATAATATTCCTATGGTCCAGAAAAAATTCACCATATTTATAACTGATTTCATGAGCAAACACTTTCAATTGTTGTATGTACATAAGTCCCTTTTGATCTAATGAGAGGAGAGACCTGGCTTTCGATAAGAATTCACTAGAAAATATATTTCCGTTGTGACTATATAAAACTAATTAAGGTACTTGCCTCCATGGCTCTGAGTTGAGCTTGACTGCCTTCTGTATAAAAATGTTATCCTTCATGAAATGCTGGCCACTTAACATGGCAGAACTTTTAAAACTCAGTTTGTTGTTAACAAAACCTACTGCTGGGTGGTTTTGAATATATTACTTTTAGGCATGATCTCCCCAATGTGTTTTTACTCCTTTTCCGGCTTCTAGGACAGAGGTATGTAGTCAAAGAATCCTATGGTGGATCTGAATTGGGTTTCAGCTACTGTACCTGGTCCTCGTGAATTAAAAAAACAAAGTCACAAAAACCATATGACAAAACAAATTAAAATAAATAAACAAAAGGAAGCTGTCTCCAGACCTTCTGCATCCACACACAGGTGTGAAGTCAACCGAAGCACTCATGCCAATCTGGATGGGAGCACTAGGGAGACAGGAACCCCAGTATGAAACCGTACTTGAGCTGGTTCTTATTTTTAAAAAGTCCCAGATTATGGAGTTCAGGTAACCCACAGGCCATACACCAGTAACTAGAGGATTTCATCCAAAGGGCTAGACTGCCCTCAATTGTATACAGAGGCTGAAAACACAGACTCTTGTGCAAAAGGACACTGTCTCTTCTGTTTCCCGCTGAAAAGCCACCAACAACCACCACTTCCTGGGACCAGTGGTTGGGGGCTACATACACCACCGCACTGGCTGAAAGTCACCACGTATGGAAGTTTCCAGGTCCATGAGAGAAGTGTCAAGGAGTCACTCTGGTAATGAACACTGCAGAATTGACATGTGCCTGCTGAGAAGGAATCACAGTGCAGGACTGTGGAGAGTGGTCTGAAGAAAAGGATGTGGGTTATTTGCAGAGTGTAGCAGGTTCCTTGGACTGAGGTTGCAGGGAGAAGGAACTGAGCCAGAGAGAACAAGTGCTTTTCCAATTAAAGTATATTCATGATGGCATTGTACAACTGAGTGAGCACCACAAAGTGGACGGGAAGGCAGGAAGTACGGTCCTGGGTGGCCGGATTGCACGTGAGCCAGGACAGAGCGTTGTACTGCTCCAAAACAAACCTGCCAAAGAGAACACACAGAGCAGGGGCATGAGCCTCAAGAGGGGCAGGCTGGTTCTCAGATTCTAACACATTCCAGATCTTAGCAGGAAGGAGGTCTCAAAGGCATCCTTTAACCTGCCCCAGGCTCTTTCCCTCATCCTTGTCTCATGTTCCTCCTTCCTTCTAGACATGGACTATCCAGTACAGTAGCCACCAGCCACACATGGCCACCGAGCTCTGCCAGTGAGGCCAGTCAGAACTTGCGTGGACTGCAGGTAAAAGTAGGCACTGGAGCCCAAACACTTAGAGGCCAGGTGCAGTGGCTCACGCCTGTAATCCCAGCAACTGTGGAGGCTGAGGTCAGTGGATCACCTGAGGTCAGGAGTTCAAGACCAGGTGGCCAACATGGTGAAACCCCATCTCTATTAAAAATACAAAAATTAGTCAGGCGTGGTGGTGCATGCCTGTAATCCCAGCTACTTGGGAGGTTGAGGCAGGAGAATCGCTTGAGCCTGTAGGCGGAGGTTGCAGTGAGATCATGCCACTGCACTCTAGCCTGGGTGACAGAACAGGACTCCATCTCCAAAAAAAAGAAAAAGAAAAAAAGAAAAGTATGTAAACATTTCATGAATATTTTTATATTGGTACATGTTGAAATAACACTTTGAATATATTGAGTTAAATAAAACATATTATTAAAATTCATCAGTTTCTTTTTACTATTTTAATGTGGCTAGTAGAAAAATTTTAATTAGATTTGAGGTTCACATTATATTTCTATTGGGCAGTGTTCCTCTAGGGCAGCAGTCTCCAACCTTTTTTGGCACCAGGGACCGGTTTTGTGGAAGACAATTTTTCCACGTGGTGGGGAATGGTTTCAGGATGAAACTATTCCACCTTAAATCATCAGGCATTAAGAGTCTCATAAGGAGTGCACAACCTAGATCCTTTGCATGTGCGGTTCACAATAGGGTTTGTGCCCCTATGAGAATCTAATGCCGTTGCCTGACAGGAGGCAGAGCACAGGTTGTAATGCTCGCTCGCCTGCCACTTACCGCACGCTGTGCGGCCTGGTTCCTAACAAGGCATGGACAGGGGTTGGGGACCCTTGCTCTAGGGGGCCTGGAAGCCAAATTTATGTTGATCAGGTTATTTTTATCCATAACTATAATTATACATTAATCTATAATGTACAGTTTCTTATCATTTCCTAACCATTTAAGAGTTATAAAACATTAGAAAAGCCCTGTATCTTTTCTCAAGGTAGATGAAGAATGTCTGTGGTTTGATTAATACCCATTTCTGGGATGCATTTCCCTACTATGTCATTTATGTTCTAGTTCATTTAAAAAAAAAAACATAATCGGTAGCTCACATCTGTAATCCCAACACTTTGGGAGGCTGAGGTGGGTGGATCATGAGGTCAGGAGATCGAGACCATCCTGGCTAACATGGTGAAACCCTGTCTCTACTAAAAATACAAAAAAAAGCTGTCACCCAGGCTGAGGCAGGAGAATGGCATGAACCTGGGAGGCAGAGCTTGCAGTGAGCTGAGATCGCGCCACTGCACTCCAGCCTGGGTGACAGAGCGAGACTCCGTCTCAAAAAAGAAAAAAGAAACAGGAAGCATAAGAAGTATTTTCAATGTGAGGTGCTTTAAAAGTTCCAGATACTGTCTTCTAACTATCCACCCCCGAGATCTGACCTCTCTTCATCACCGTGAAGTGCTTGCTCTGAACGGGAAGCAAAGGCAATTATAAATGCATATCACTGCCTAACTGAATCCAATGTGTCACACTCCCTGTCCCATGCAGCTATGGGGGACTGCAGCTCTCACTGACTCATCAGATACTGTTTCACTGCACAAACGGCAGCTTCTTTTCTATGAATACCACACTTAGATTAAAACACCTTGCAAAGACAACAGTAAAGGAATATCATTTCAAACTGCACTGCTATGATGCCTAGGTTGGTATCTACCTTAAAACATCAGACGTAGTTTTGGAGTCAAGAGGGTGTGGAACCCGCTGAGAATTCCTGGCAGGCAGAAGTTCGTCTGTCTGTGCTACTGAAATGTGGTGATGCAGCGAAGCCTGGTGAAAAAACAAAGGGAGTTACCTCTCTGGTCTAGACAATCACAGTGCAGAAGTGAGGGAGGCCATGTCTGCCAGAAGCAGATGCTCCCAAAAGTCCTTAGAAGTCAGAGTTTCTATGAGTCTATAAATTTTAACCTGCTCAGTAACCCCCAAGGTAATCCCAAGTAACTTCTCATCCTAGGGTTGGTGGGGGGAGGCAAACTTTTTGGGCTTTTTTGGTCTACTGTATCTTGTTTCTTCAATGGAAATAGTCTAGCACACACAAAAATACTCTAATATATTATAAGGTCCCATGAATTGATATCACCAAGATGTAACAATTATCAATATTCACCACTTTTTTGTTTTCATTCTTCTGAATTATTTTAAACAAAACACAAATATTACCATCTCTACAAAACATTTTAAAAAAAAATAGCTGGGCATGGTGGTTTGTGCCTGTAGTCCCAGCTACTCGGAAGGCTGAAGCTGGAAGATTGCTTGAGCCTGGGAGGATGAGGATGCAGTGAGTTGTGATTGCAACACTGCACTCCAGCCTGGGCAACAGAGCAAGACTCTGTCTCCAAAAAAAAAAACCAAACAAAAAACAAACCAAAAAACCCATAAAACAAATATTGTATCATTTTGCTTGTAAAAAGTCAGAGATATCTCACATAAGGACCTTTAAACATAACAGTAATTATCACACAATAAAAATTCACAATGATTCCTTAATATTATCACCCCAATCACCCCATCGGCAGGATAATAAGATAATGTTCCCTTATTATCTCAAAAATGTCTTTTTATATTTGGTTTACTAAAATCATGAGCCAACATGATCTGTACGTGACAAATGATTAAAGGCACGAAATGTCTACTGTCCCACCTGAAGTAACATGATTCATCACTGGGTTCAGGTGGTACCAGCGTACTACACCCATCATAAAGTTCCTCATCAAGTTTTCACCCAATGGTTTTGGTATTACTTTATATGTAAACGAGAGGCAATATATAAATGCTTTCTCTTTATTTTTTATTTTCAGACTGAGTTGATGCTCTAGCAGTTAAAAATGACTGATTTTTTGTTTTCCAACACAATTATGAACCAAGGATTTGTTTCATTCTATCACTGTCATCATTTGTTTTAATGATCACACGGTCCCATCCTAGCCCTGGACAATCGAGCTGCCCTCTAAGATGGCTCCTGAGGCCCTGATGGACCATCATGATCTTTGGTAACTTTCTTGCTTTTAGGTGTGACAAAATGCCCTAGGTTCATTGGGAACATTTCCTGCTTCATACCTGGAATCAGTCATCTTCAAAGAACCATAGTACCTTTAAGTGACAACAGTGTGTAGGAACCACAGTTGTGGCAACAGAGGTGTTTATTGCTGCTAAGCTTTTTCAGCAGACAGAGCTAAAAAAATGTGCAAACTTTTTTAGAGAGGAAAAATAAATCTACGCTCATACTGATAATTCTAGTTCAAAATACAGAACACATGCATTTTTATAAACCTTCTTTGATTTTATAATAGTATGTTAAGTCATTAGGAAAAGAACATTGCTTCACTAAGTTTTTGGTTTGACTTCCATCATTTGTTTTTGAAAATATAATCAGCTGTGTGTGTGTATATGTGTGTGAATACGCATATCTTACAGATTACTCCACGGTAATCGCTACTCCACAGAATGATTACACAGAAATATTCTCCATTTTGTTGCAAATGATTAACATTTCACTGTCTGGATGTGCCACAGTTGATTCAATCAGTCCATCACTGATGACACTTAGGTTCTTTCTAGTCTCGGACATACGTCATTTTCTGTTTTGGCGAAGAACCTTTGGGCTCTTCCTTAGAGGTGGGAATGCTGCCCTAAAAGGGTAGTGTGTAGGGCTGTATTATTCAGCAATTCCACCAACACCAGGGCCTGCTCCCCACATCTGTGCCAACACAGTATGTTGCCAAATCTTTGTATTTTTGCCAATCTGTGGGCAAGAAATGGATTTCATTCTAGGTATTGCTGTTTTTAACACAAACTGCAAATAGGGGATCTTTTGTTTTGAACCTTTAAAATTGGGATTAAAAGGTTCCAAGAAATATAAAGGAAGGAGGAAGTGCAAATGTGTGATGTTTTTAGCCGACTCTTACCCTGCTCTAATGAAGAATGAGAGGAGTCCATGGCAGGGGAGGAAGAGGACGGCTGGTTACTATACCCTCGACGCAGGCTTAACTTTACTGATAGTGACGCAATATAGACTTGGAGAAAGACCATTACACTGAACCCCATGTATCCACCCTAGATTTACCCTCTGGGCCCCACTGTCTCCTCCTTGGGCTACTGTGATTCATTTCTTTGTGACATGCTTTTGGGTCCTCCTAAATTCTACTCTCCACCTACAACTGTAAAATTTCCTCAGAGTGTAAGTAGATACAAGAGAAAAAAGGAACAGAATAAGATTATGATGCCTAAAACTGAAATTTCTAACCAAAATTAAATTTAAGCATAAATCACTCATTCCTTGCAAACTTCTAATATGATACCAAACCAACCTTTAAGAAGAGAGGGCACTGGTTTTGAGCCTGGGGACACGATGACCAAAACCACTGGGGAAGATTCTCAGCTTTGGCAGTTGATACAAAATACCCAAGGGCCAGGGGCTGCTGCTTTAGTTCCTCTGGTGCTTCTCTAGAAAGAAGACGCTCACCCTGGCTCTGAAAAACAAAAATCCCAAAAGCATGATCAACATTTATCTTAAACCTCGAAAAACAAACTTTCGTCAGTTCACTCTGCACACTGCAGTGAGTGATCCCCTTTGTGGCAGCATCTCACAGAAAGCCACAGGTGGCTGAGAAAGGAAAGCAGGGCCGGCACTGTCTTTGCTGCACACATAGAGAAGATGCCAGCAAAGCTGACAGCCTCAGTCAACTAAGTACGGATTTATTTGCTTGGGTTTCTTTTCTATGGGATGGAAGATCAATTCCATGGCATCGTGATGTAACAAACTAAAATGGAAAGATTACAATCTCTGACAGCAGAAGTTTCTACCATACGCAGGTGCTCTTTCACCAGCAACCAACCACAGACACACGAGCTCACCAGCTTGACCAGGACAATGTGACACCAGTACGTGCACAGCACAAATGTTCCTGAGCTGCCAGTAGTGCAAGATCTGCTCACAGAGAAGCCATTTTCCATCTGCAGCATTCCCCTTAATAAGAGACTCCTGGAAGAGGCTCACTATGTTTTGCTGCAACTGACATTTTTCTTATCTGTAATTCTTTTAGCTAGCTTCAACAACTGAAAATGTACCTTTCATGTAAGCAATAAGTAAGCCATTTGTTTTTAAAAGGCTCTGTTTAGGCTGGGTGTGGTGGCTCGCACCTGTAATCCCAGCACTTTGGGAGGCTGAGGCGGGCAGATCACTTGAGGTCAGAATTTTGAGACCTGCCTGGTGAACACGGTGAAACCCCAACTCTACTAAAAGTACAAAAATTAGCCAGGCATAGTAGTGCATGCCTGTAATCTCAGCTACTCAGGAGGCTGAGGAAGGAGAATCCCTTGAACCCAGGAGGCGGAGGTTGCAGTGAGCCAAGATCACGCCATTGCACTCTAGCTTGAGCAACAGAGTGAGACTCCATCTCAAAAAAAAAAAAAAAAAAGCCTTCTGTTTAGAAGGAAAAAATAATCTGCAACTACTACATCAAACTGTATCAATTCTGAGTTGATTAAAAAATAAAAAATTTACTGCCACTTTGAAGGCATTCTTTTCCCTGCTATAATGTCTTAACTGGATATCAAAGAACGTTTAATGCTTCAGAAAAAGGAAATGCTTAAAGCCTCTTGGAGGTCACCTGGCTGCAGCTGCTCAGGATTGAAAAAGGCCACCTGGCTAGCTTCAGAACAGCACTGTCTAAATCATGACACTGAATTAAAGACTTTAGTGCTTAAGGCTCCAAAAAAAGGGAGAAACACAGCATACCTCTGTTTCTTACACAGCTAACATTACACTTTAATGACCAATTCTTTGTTAATGCATAAACTGAATTACAACAACAGGTACTGGGACGTAGTTGCTATTATTCCACTTCACAGATAAGGTAACTCAGGCTAAAAGAGGTGAAGTTAGGTTGTCCAAGGTCACAAAGCCCGCAGGCCCAGACCTGCAATTCAGAATTGTCTTTAACAGACTCTGGGGCATGCATTCTTAGCTACTATGCTATTTGCCTACAGAATTCAAATTAAACCTAACTTTAAAAAAATAGGCAATGTAAAATTTGTGGTTTTTGTTCCTATCACAACCATTTCCCATGAACAAATTGTCATTAACTGGTAAGTAACTGCAAAGGAAACAGACTTAAAACCCCTTCCTTCTAGAAGAAGGTAACAGCGGCAGGTATAACATGGGAACACTCTGAGATGCCCTCCTCTGGTCTCACTTGCTCTGTGACTAATCTAAGTTAGAAACCTTCTTTTTCTCCATCGTCTAATAAATTCAGTGCTGGGAATAAAAGTCCCCCCAGTGAAAACTTTAGTCCTTTATATCCATCTTTGTGTCTAAATAAATGAGTGTGAGCAGGGTTGCTTATGCTTGTTCAGTCTTATAGCTATTTTTCTAAGTCTTAACCCCTCAATCTCATAACATTTTAAATAAACAGTACAATACAGTGATGCAGCAGGAATCATCTAACTGAAGCAAAGTTACCACAAGCTGTGGCAGAACCCTCTAACTCTTAAATCTTCTGTTCATTCACCTCCAATATCCCTGAGATATTTAAAGATGAAACCAGTTGTAAGCTCTGGTTTTTTCCTTAATACTCTGGCATTAACCTGGACATACCTGTAAAATCAATCTCCTGGCGGCTCTTGCCATTCCTGTGGGTCAGCTAGAAAGAAGGCGGCTGCAAAATGACTAAGCCAGGACACGCAAAGAGCATGGCAGGCTCCTTTCAGAACAAGCCATCACCAACAACTTGTTCTTCAATCAGCACAGTTACTGTTGAATAAGTACGGTTGTTGTACTGATCTCTTAAAAGCCACTATTTTGGCAAAAAATAACATTGAAAAAAAAACAACTGGGAAGCAGCAAGCAACTAGAACTAATTTTTGCTAAGAAAACAATGCATAAAAAACCCTTGCATCTGTAACAGGACTAGTCTTCTGATAAAACTTATTCATCAGAAATGATAACACATTTATTTCAAATTCCTGCCTTGTATTCAAAATGGAACTACAGTCAGTTTCCCACACTTATTTCACTTGTACCAAGGACCCAGACCATCAAGAACTGTGCGTGTAGGAACAAGATGATCGGATGTCAAGCGAATTATCTTCCTGAAGGCTGTGGTTGTCTTAAACAATGTACTCCAAATCATCCTTACCCGACTATGCTGGAAGTGAGAGCCCACACCAATTCCAGAAGGAGAGCCTGGGGAGGGTACTGGGGAGGAGTTGGGAGAGGAATGGAGGTTCCCAGTCATTAATATGCCAATATCATTGTCCATATCATCTGGGAATGGAAGGTCAACAAACATATCATCTAGAGGGAAGAGGGGGGAAAAAAGCACAAAAATTAAAAAGATAGTCCATATCAATTATCATAATAATCCAACTGAACCTATGTCATGTTTTGTTGGCATATGGCTATTCTGGACACACACAGTTAAGAACTGAGATGCAGGAGGACCTACTGAGGGCAAGCTATTACAAATTATTCTCTCGCTTTGTGCTCTCTCCAATGATCTCCTTATGTAAAGTATTAACAGAATGCAATCAAGAATGTAACATAAAAACCAACACTCTACATAGCCTCCAAAGGCACATAAAAACATGGCTAAAGAGCTAAAGCAGCAATTTAATCATTAAAGTTGACACCATTCAAAAACACAGTAGACTCCATCAATGTATCCAATTAGCATCTAAAACACCAGAGGCTGAATGAATGCATGTTAATGGGTGTGAACTTGCCCTGAAAATGGAGACCTATTCCAAAAGCAAATCAAAGCACAATGTTTTCTCTCTCTCTCTCCCCCCCCCCCCCTTTTTTTTTTTTTTTTTTGAGGTGGAGTCTCACTCTTTTGCCCAGGCTGGAGTGCAGTGGCACGATCTCAGGTCACTGCAACCTCCGCCTCCTGGGTTCAAGTGATTTCTGGCTAATTTTTGTATTTTTCATAGAGATGGGGTTTCACCATGTTGGCCAGGCTAGTCTCAAACTCCTGACCTCAAGTGATCCGCCTGCCTCGGCCTCCCAAAGTGCTAGGATTACAGGCATGGGGTGCACCTGGCTCAATGTTTTCATTAAGAAATCCTCCCCGACACTATAAAAGTAAGGTACATCCACAGCAGAAAATTTCTAAAGAAAAGTATAAAAAGTGAAAACCATCACCTAGAACGCAATCACCATGACCTTTTTTTTCTATGATTCTTTTATTTTCTCATATATTTGTTAATCCGTTGTAATCATACCAGACATAAAATTTGGTATCCTTTTCCCCATCCCCTTTACCATACGTAAACACTGGTAGGTGTTACAATTTCTTCAAAAACAATGCAAATGGATGCACAGTATTGAGCATTTTATAGTTTATAAGTGATCATTTTTTAAAACAGATGCCTTAACAGATACTCAAAAATTTCCATTAAGAATAATCAAATAAGGAGTTTCTCTACAGCAAATTAGATTCCCATCAACTAGCTAAAGGAAGGTGCTCTCTTCATATTGCTTAGTACTTCAAACATTTCAAATCACATCTTCAAATATTTACTGAAAGAGTGGCACCCAAGTACAGAACACTGCCACACAGATATTATTTTTTGCCTTTAATGAAAAACAGAAGAAAGTCAATTGCCCAAAAGAGGAAAATATTTATTTGGTTTTGGTAATTGTGCAGATAAATTAAAGCTTTAAGACCAAAAAGATTCTCAAACCATCTATCCCCTCTTTATAGTTCCTGGGTTGTTTATTACAATACAGAAAAGCCATGTGGCAGGGCAGCCCAGTGATTCCATAATCCAGCTCTGCCCTGCACGAAGGTGAGCACTATCCATACAGGTCTTCTACTCACCATTGTTGGGGCTAAACCCATCTTCATTGGGGTAGTTGGCTGGAGCCACCTGGATGGTTGATGATGTTGGGAACACCAAGATGTGTGTACAAGAAGCATCTTGAGGGGTGTTGAGCTGAGATGACTGCATGTTCAGTGCAGTACTTCGGCCAAAAACAGAGCCCATTGTGACAGCATCTTTAAAGAAAAAAATAAAAAGAATTATATCAATCAATGATCTGGAGTGGTATGAGTCTGATGAAAATGCCATGATAAATACACACTCAAAGTTGAGTCCAATTGTTTAAATATCTTCAAAGAAACTGACTCAGAGCACACAGCTATCTATAATAACCCAAGTTTCATTTCACATTGAAAAGGTTAAGATAAAATTGGATCAAGTCCACTAAATGTTTTAATTACTTACATAAGAAGTATTTCTAAAAATAAACCCCCTACTTACTTTCCTCCTCTGGTTGTTCACAATTTATAAAGTACTGTTCTAAATGGTTAACAATCCTATAGCAATAGTACCATAAAAATCAATATATGTTGTAACACTTACTGAATGCTTACTACATGCCAGCATTTGTGCTAAACTCTTCATTCAAGTTATCGCATTTGATCACCACAGCATTTGAAGGTAGGAACTATGATCCCCATTTATAGATGAGGACAAAAGCACAAAGAAGTTACGTAACTGCCCAAGTGGTAGAGGCAACAGAGGTAACCTATGGTCTAATGAGGACATCTGTCTCTCACTGGATTGATGACAAGTAACCCCATTCTCACACCACAATACTATTGACTTTTATAAGGAATAAGTGGGGAAGGTCCCCCATTGGATTCAAGAAATATCTGGATGGTAAAGATAGGTTATAAAAGTATAAAATCGCTTAGTTGCTGGTTTTAAAAAACGAGCCAGATTCTTAAGAAATTCTGTGGTCACATGTTTTGGCCATCCACAAATGACACCTACATCTATTGAGAGCTTACTGTGTACCAGGTACTGTGCTAAACTGCCTTCCCATTCATCTTCAACCATATCAGAGAGACTACAGAAACATCCCTTCGAGGCTGTTGTGGGATTCTGCCAAATGCATGTCTTCAAAAGGATATTCAAATATGCATCATGCTGGGGTCTACTTTAGTAGTTCTTTGGAGGGTGATCTTCATATACTAACAACAAACTGGGGTCAGGTAACAGTCATTAGCCATGATTCTATGAGATCTCAATTATACTCAGAACTTAGTCTTTCTTCCGAGCTTTGGTCAACAAACATGATAAAATCACAAACCACTCCCCACGGAAGGGATCGAACGTTTTCCATCTTTAAGCCCCAAATACAATCTTCTCTCATAGAAATATAATGAAGACAATTCTACGCTTGTCTGTGGACTTAAGTTTGAGTGGACTGAATTGATGTGATATGTAATTAATGACAATGACATGAAGAAATTTACCTGGCATCACTACAAAGGACCCCTGGGGCTCCATGGCAACCAGGCAGGCACTAAGGATAGAAGGAGAGTCTGCGGCAGAGATTCCACACATCCGGCACACATCCTTGAGCTTTTTGCTGATTGTCTGTAGTGAACATTCTCCAAGGAGGATACTCCAATCTGAAATCAAATATCACAGTCATACACAGTCTTTAGAAATTCATACTGATGGGAGAGTTAAGCTTTTTAGCAGTTCTGCCCGGTAATTGAATTTCCAAGGTTGGGCCCTAAAGGGAATTATGGCTTTACAGAGGTTCCCCTCCTTGCTATAAAGAGAATGTTACTCGACTTCTATTACACTTCATTAACAAAGGAACAAAGGCCTACTATTCTGTAGGCTGATGTCATGTCTGAAGTGACCTTTGAGAGTCCAGCACTAATCCAGTCTAATCTACCTACACCAGATTTAGGCACTTAGAGTGCTTTTCCATGATGGCAGCAGTGTTAGCTGCCCTGTCCTTTCTCCTCCTTCTCAAGGTTCAATTCTTTGAGTACTCTGCTCTGGAGGAGAGCACTGGTGGGTGGAGGTAAACCTGAGTTTTGGTTATTGCTGTAGGTTAGTTATTTCCATGAAAGGCAAGCAGCAGCAGAAATGAAGAGAAATAGTTCTTAGAACACCCAAAGAGCTCACAACGAGTGTGAGTAAAGTGCTCCAAACGATGCTGCACTAATAGCGGAGACTGAAAAGTTGGCATACATTTTCTTTCTAATGTTTACTGCCTCCAAACAAAAGCATTATACCTAACTGGAGCACTGTGGAGGATTATGTTACTCTGAGAAGTGGAAAGCACTTGGTCCCCTCTTCCTACCTCCCTTACACACATGAAGTATGTGCCATTCCTATGCATCGCCCCTGCTCTCGGATCCCATCTTGCTCATAAAATGCCACACCAGTGCAGGCTGCTCTACCTCCACACTCTTTTTTTCCCCCAAATAAGCTGCCATTTCTCCCCTTAAAGAGCAAGTGAATGGAGAACTGTTCTCATATTCCCAAAGAACCCAAAACTGAAGTGGCTGAAATAAGAGTGGCCAGGAACATGAAGAATGTGTGTTTTAAAACTATGGAAAATCATAGATGTGAGCTTCATATTTCAAACCAAGTAAGAAAGAAAAGGCAGTGTGTATTTCATCATAAAGACTGGAGATAAGAAACAGAAATTCACAAAGCTGACTCTGAAACCTCAGTCTCCTGTTGCACACTGTCCCATGGAGATGCAAAGTGGCACAGACCTCGGATCCCCAAAGGAAGGAGCTGTAGATTAGTAAACAGATTTCCTGTACACTAGGTTCTTCCCATGTTTTTATTCCTGAACATACATTTTCTTTCAATCTTTTGATGGGTTCCTCCAGTCACACATTCCTCTCCACTAAGAGATAAGGAAGAAGAATGTGCCCTTATAAAAATCATACAAGGGAAGGAGATGGCCTTAATAATTTTCCAAAATACCAAGTGACTAGACTATTACTCTATATTTTTATCCTCCCTCTTCTTTCCTATTATAGTCTAACTTTCCCCAAGGGTTAAGAATAGCTCAAAGCCTTTAAGAAATAAGATTGACTGAAAAAGCAGACTGGGGAGGAAGACAGAAAATTCTGACAGAAATAAAATGATGAATCCCCTAATGTATTAGACCTCCAGGCACTTGATACAAGATTCATTATGATAGTCCTTTAAAAAATGAAAAGGGTCTATTAGTCTACAGTACAACTTATTACTAAAAAAAAAAAAAAAAAAAAAAAAGGTAAATGCCAAAGAAAACATTTACTTAATACATATGATGTAATATTTATATAAACTGCTGTTAAACCTTGAAAATTTGACACCAGATTTAACCTGCATTGTAGGAAGTGAGGTACACTTAAGCTCTCCTACAGTGCAAGTTATATCTGTACCAGTGATTTTTGTTTAGGGAATCTACAAATACCTGATGTGAATTTCCTATAAAGAAATAACGTACATGGTCTAATGCAGGGGTCAGCAAACTATGATCCACAGGCCAAATCCTGCCTCCCATTTGTTTTTGTAAATAAAGTTTTATTAAAACACAGCCGTCCACACTCATTTAGGTATTGTCTAGAGCCGCTTTGACGTTACAACGGCAGAACTAAATAGTCAGAACAGCAACCATCTGGCCTGCAAAGCTGAAAATATTTACTATCTGGCCATTTATGAAGAAACTTTGCTGACTCTGCTCTAATGTATTTGGCACCCAGGAAGCCACTAAGCTAATTTGTGACATAAGTCTTTCTTTTGTGCAGATCTTAGGAAAAAACTTCTCCCATGTGAATGCATATATTGAACTTCTTATAAATGTGTCATTAATTAATAAGGCTTTAAAAATAATCTAAGCTTATTGATACTATTCACATAAACCTGTACAAGTAGCTACACTGGGATAGTAAATGAGCTGGGCTCAGCACCAAGCAAGGCAGCTGCTGGTGGTCAGTTGTGTTGTGTTACAGTTAAAGTGCTTCCTAACCGACTGTTACATTTATGAAAAAGAATATAAGCAGTGGTAGTTGGGGACTGAACTTCAAAAATCTGCTCTTTTAAGCTTCCAGGCTGAAGAACATCAGACAGTGGCAATGTGAATAAAGACTGCTTCTACTGACAACTACTTGTCCTCATGAAACAGGATTTCCTTGCTGTTGTGCCACCAAAAAAACTAAAGAAACACAAAACTCATCATCAACCACTAAACAAATTGAAGGCTGTTTTTATATGACTTCAACTGTCACCTACAATCACTGATATAAAATTTTTGTCTTAAAACTGACTAGTTCTTCTCATTGACTCAATATATAAATAAATGTTCGAAATGTGAATTTACTATCATTTTTATATTAATAAAACTCTTTTTGTTTTATATATTGGGGCTCAATATTTAAGATTTTATTTGGATAAATGATTTTGTTGCCAAAGAAGAGTTTAAAACTGGTTTATCCTGCACATATAAAAGAACCATAAAATAGAATCTGCTTAATTCTTACTACAAATTTAAACATTTCCTCCCTTAGTTCAGTTAATTACATCAGCTCAGCCCTTTTCCTCTGTTTTCTGCACATACTTCTTCAAAAACTTCTCACCTTTAAGCTCCCCATGGCCAAGACGCCCAAGTCGCCCGATTACAACTCTCCAGGGTAGAGATGTCATTTGGACAATCCCTATGCACCATTCCCATAATTTCTGTAGTCCAATTTTACGTGCAGATACTTTACTCCTCCGTGACCTAACAAAGAAAGAAACGGGGAAAGGGAAGGGGTCCCTAGATAAATCAGAGTTATCACTTGTAAGACAAACACTAGAAATTCCAAAGAACCTATCCATGTGTACCCACTTCATTTACATAGAAAACAGGAAATATTCATATTTGAAGACTGGTACAGCATCAATTTACATGCACCATAAACATCAAGCCTTCTCACCTGCTTGGTAAAGCAATATTTACAACGCAGGTCTCCAGTAATTCCCCATGGAGGTCAGTGCAGGAAGCCAAAAGCCAGCGCTGGTCATGAGATAGACAATAGCCCACGAAGAGCACATTGTATTTCTGGCTCGCCTCACCAAACGTCTCTCCCAGCTCTGTCTGCTTGTCTTTGATTGGGGCCAATATAAAGGGAGGGGAGTAAAGCTGGATTGGGCTGGGCCGCTGAAATCAAAACCAAAATCATTATCAGTACAAAGCCACACAACTTAATGATCACAACAAAATTCAGAACGACACTGAGGGGACCCACAAGGAATAATGGTAATAAATCGTTTCTCTCTCTCTTTCTCTCCAGTACTAGATAAATAAATAGTATTGATGACACATAACGAAATGAGTATTTAAATCATGTAAGCTGGGAAACTCAAGCCAGTATTTCCTTATTAAAAGAAATTACTATTTTAGAAAGTACACTGGCCCAACTTCATTAGTCGTTAGGCAAGTGGGAAACTGAAACCACAATGAGATAATGCTACACAACCACCAGAATGTCGAAAATAAAAAAAGAGAAAATATTGGTGAGAATATGGAGCAACAAGAATTTTTATACATTGCTGCTTAAGCTGAACAAACACATACTCCCTTTGAACCAATAAAATGCACATGTTTACCAAAAAACAGGTATAAGAATATTCAGAAGAGTATTAATCACAATAGCTCCAAATAGAAAATAATCTGAATACTCATCAACAGTAAAAGAGATAATAAATTGTGATGTAGTTAACAGAATCAGAATATCAAACAGCAATGAGAATGAAAAAACTATAAGCAACAAAACAGATGAATCTCAACAATGAATAAAAGAAGCCGAATGTGAAAGAATATGAAGTAGATGATTCAATTTATATCAAGGTCAAAGACAGGCAAAACTACACTATTAGAAGTCAGAATAGTGACTATCTTTAAGGGATTGGAGAGGCCACAAGAGGGGCTCTGGATACGGATTATGCATCTGCTTCTTGCGCTTGTTAAATGGTATTTTTTTTATTTACTGAAAATTCATTAAACAGTATACCTATGATTGAGTACTTTTCAGTACATATAGTTTAATATGTGTGTTTGTGTATGGAATTTTAGAAATCAAATCAACAGCTGTTACCAAATATAAATATTTTAGATTAACTGTGAAAATTTTTTAATTGTCATTTTACAGCTATCATACACATCTTACTATTTAATAAACTACAACAGGGGTCAGCTAACTTCTATAAAAAAGAAAACCAGAGAATAAAGTTTAGATTTTTATGGCTGTCACACATTCTCCTTTTTGTAAAAATGTACTCACTGGCTAAGTGTGTTGGCTCATGCCTGTAATCCCAACACTTTGGGAGGCTGGAGTGGGAGGATCACTGGAGCCCAGGAGTTCGAGGCCAGCCTGGCCAGCACAGTGAGACTCTCCCTCTACAAAAAGTAAAATAAAATTAGCCAGGCATGATGGTGCATGCCTGTAGTCCCAGGTACTTGAGATGCTGACTGCCTGAGCTTGGAAGGTCGAGGCTGCAGTGACCCATGTTCATGCCACTGCACTTCAGCCTGGGCGACAGAGTGAGACTCTGTCTCAAAAACACCAAAAAAGTAATAATCATTCTTACCTAGCTGGTCATTCAAGTACAAGCTGCAGGCCGGATTCAGCCCAAAGCCACAGTTGCTGACCCCTGAACTACACAGCATTAGGCACGGTAGTAACAGAATGACACTATTTTAAAGCTAAAAGAGACTTTGAAAATAATATAACCCAACTCATTCATTCATCACAGGGATTCAAAACTCAGGCTGAGAAATATTCAATGACTTGATCAAAGTTGCAAAGCTAATCTAACACTAATCAATTCACTCTCCACGTGACCAGAAATTGCACTCTTAGGTATTTACCAAGAGAAATACTATGTCCACACAAAAACCTTGTACACAAATACTCATAGCAGCATTATTCACAAGTGCCAAAAAGTGGAAACAACCTAAATGTCCATTAACTAATGAACAGATAAAC
This sequence comes from Mandrillus leucophaeus, assembly GCF_000951045.1. NCBI lineage: Eukaryota > Metazoa > Chordata > Mammalia > Primates > Cercopithecidae > Mandrillus > Mandrillus leucophaeus. The sequence continues at coordinate 827,483 of NW_012107585.1, forward strand.
AAAATGTGGTATAGCCATACAATGAAATATTATTTAGCCAGGAAAAGAAATGAAGTACTGGTACATGTTATGACACGGATGAATCTCAAAATCATTACGCTAAATGGAAGAAGCCAGACATAAAATATCACATATGGCCAGGTGAGGTGGTTCACGCTTGTTATCCCAGTACTTTGGGAGGCTGAGGCGGGCAGAATGCTTGAGCCAAGGAGCTCAAGACCAGCCTGGGCAACATGGCAAAACCCCATCTCTATCAAAAAATTACAAAACTTTAGCAAGGCACAGTGGCACATGCCTGTAGTCCCAGCTACTCCAGTGGCTCAGGCAGGAGGATCACTTGAGCCCAGGGAGGTTGAAGCTGCAAGTAACCATGATCTTGCCACTGCACACCACCCTGGGTGACAGAGCAAGACCTTGTCTCAAAAATAAAAGTAAAAAAATTGGGGGAAGGACTGCTTGAGTCCAGGAGTTCAAGACCAGCCCAAGCAATATTAATGAGACCCTGTCTAAAAAAGAAAAAAAAAATCATATATTGTATGATTCCATCTACACAAAATGTCCAGAACAGGCAGCTGCACAGAGACAGCAAGTAGACCCGTGGTTGCCAGGGACCGGAGTGGGGAATGAGTAGTGTGTGCTAATGAATACTGTGTTTCTTTGAGGGTTGATGAAAACGTTCCAAAATTAGATGGTAGTGATGACTGTACAACTCTGTGGAAATACTAAAAACCACTGAACTGTACAATTTTTTTTCCTTTTTTTTGGAAACAGAGTCTTACTCTGTCACCGAGACTGGAGTGCAGTGGCGTGATCTGTGCTTACTGCAACCTCCACCTCCTGGGTTCAAGCAATTCTTCTGCCTCAGCCTCCCAAGTAGCTGGGATTACAGGTGTCCGCCACCACGCCCGGCTAACTTTTTTATTTTCAGGGGAAACGGGATTTTGCCATGTTGGCCAGGCTGGTCTTGAACTCCTGACCTCAGGTGATCCGCCTGCCTCGGCCTCCCAAAGTGTTGGGATTACAGGCAAGAGCCACCGCGCCCGGCCTAAACTGTGAAATTTTTAAAAACAATTTCATGATATGTGAATTGTATCTCAATAAAGCTGTTACTAAAAAAAGAAAAAGTCCAGCTGAGTTTGCCTGGAGTTTTTTACAAAACAAAAGGCTAAATGTGAAATATCTTAGATGTAATAGACAGCTTCTGAAACACTAAATAAAATATGATTCCCAAACTGTGTTCTGAGATGTGAGATATTCCATGAAAAACAAAAGATAACAGCAATTGTATTTGAAAATTTGCATATAAATACTATAAAGTAGATTCTTTCACATGTGACAACTTGTATAAAACTGTGCCACCCAGAGAATGAGAACTGCATGGAGGCAGGGGCCTGTTTTGTTCACCCCTGCATCCTCAGCACCTAAGAGAGCACCTGGCACACAGTAGATGCTCAACCATATTTACCAAACGAGAACACAGTGTTCTAGCTGCAGACTGAGGCAGACGCAGAGGCAGCACTGACCAACTAATCATTACCTTAATGCAGATTAAAATGTATAAACTTCAGGCTGGGTGCAGTGGCTCACACCTGTAATCCCAGCACTTTGGGAGGCCGAGACGGGCAGATCACAAGGTCAGGAGATTGAGACCATCCTGGCTAACATGGTGAAACTAAAAATACAAAAAATTAGCCAGGCGTGGTGGCGGGCGCCTGTAGTCCCAACTACTTGGGAGGCTGAGGCAGGAGAATGGCGTGAGCCCAGGAGGCGGAGCTTGCAGTGAGCCAAGATCGCGCCACTGCACTCCAGCCTGGGTAACAGAGTGAGACCCTGTCTCCAAAAAAAAAAAAAAAAGTATAAACTTCAGCAAATATTTATAACATTTGCTTCTTTTGTTTCTAATAAAGTAAAATCGTTTCTCTCTTCCTCTTTCAAGCAAAATGGAGAAAAAGCATACTACTCGAAGTCTTTTTGCCATTTATTTTTAACCTAAACCTCACTTTATCTTATGAGCTCCTGATGGCGCTCTGAGAATAATAACCTTTAGAAAGGCAATAATTCATAATTTCTGGAAACAAAATGAAAAATAAGCAGAGATGTTTACTTTTGAAATTCTAGAAAAATTTAATAGAGAAAACAGATGAACTGCTCACAGAAGTGAAAACTTTAAACTCAAAGAATAAACTAAACTAAAACTGCCTAAAATAGAAATTTTATATAACACTGGAGTGAATGTAGGTCATCGGCTGAGCAGCTTTTCTCCCTTGGGACTAAGCTGACCTGAACCAAGTTACAACAAACACAGTATTAACTACTTGCATCATTTTTCACTTCCAAGCATTTTACTTATAAAAGTGCAAGCACTTCATAGAGTTGTTCAGAACAACATTACCAACTAAAAATAGCAATTGGTGTTTGAAGAAGCTCTCTTATGGTAAAGAGGTATTTGCTGGCTTTTACTAATCGGGTATTTTTCATGCAATAAAATTGTGGGAACTGATTTTTGAAGGCTTTGAAAATTCTGAACATTGCCCTGTCTACCTATCTTCAAGATAAGGTGATGAGAAAAACAAAGGAACTGTAAAACTTTTGTTTAAAACATGTTTAGCTTTGGTGCTGTAAAATTCCCTTTGAAATCCACACATATCTGTAGAGAAGTAGGTTTAAAAAGATGGAGCGAAAATGCATTCATTTACATACCGAAGCACTGAGGCAAGGAAAGGAGAAATCAACTCCCTGTAAGTATGTGCATCAGAAAATGAGGGCCCCCTGCAGAGTAAATACAACTACAACTGCTGTCTCAGGATACAGACCAGAGCCAGAAAATGCAAAGGATTTCTGATCTAAGACACAGAGTAGCTTAGAAAAATAAAGAAAATAAATTTAGAAAATTCAAACATTAAGAACTAAAAGTGATACATATATTATTGCCTAAAGTCCTACATAAAAAAAAAAGTAAGAATTTGCTTGCCTCTTTTCTCAAAAATTCTTAAAAGTTCAGAGAAATATCTCCTCTATTTAAACCTAAGAGTTAAAGAAACCTGCCAACTCTTTTTCATTCCCCGCTTGAGACAGGGTCTTACTCTCCAGGCGGAAGTGGTTGTGTGATCACAGTTCACTGGCATCTCAAACGCCTGGGCTCAAGTGATCCTTCCGTCTCAGCCTCCCAAACAGCCAGGACTACTGGCACACATCATCACTGATACCTGGCTAATTTTTTTAAAAAAATTTGTGGAGACGGGGTCTTGCTATGGTGGTCTCAAACTCCTAGGCTTAAGTAATCCTCCCACCTCAGCCTCCCAAAGTGCTAAGACTACAGGCGTGAGCCACCACCACATCCAGCCTAGCAACTCTTATATCAAGGTAGAAGGCCAACTAAGCAACCGGCCAATCTCTAGGTTAGATAAAATACCTCTCCTAGCTTGCATTTTAGTATAAATTTTCTAAGTTTCTGTTCTGCCAATACCCACCTCAGGGTTCTTGAGGGTCATCTCAATGCTGGCTGCAGGCCCAAATCCCGTGAGGGATTTAATGTGGATCTGTGTAGGCAATGGTCGCCTGCACTGGCAGTACACTGAAAATGCCATGGACTTCAAGTATTGAATGTAGAAAACTTGCTCATCCTTCATTGTCTGCAGCATGTACTGGCAAGGCACAATCTAAAGACACAAATACAAAAAAACAAAACAAAACCAAAAACCTAGAAACTGAGATCTAACACGCTAACAAGCAAGCTGAAAAAGGAAACGGCATGAATTCCTTACCACAATGGGGAGAGGTAACCTCAGCCCTAAAATATATCAGTGTCACACACAATATAATTAAATCCTAATTCCTTCCACTGCCATAAAATTCTCTATCACCAGCAATTTCGAAAGATGTACAATTATATGGGTCAAGTTATACTGTCACTTAGAAACTACCATGTTCCCATTTTAGAGGTAAGATCTCAATTTATTACAGGTATTACCATGGCCCCCAAATTGTATTATATTTCTCCTTTTTATAATTACACAGTGTGTGTGGCATTTTTTGGAATTATTACCTAATCATTTAGGATACAGACTTCAAAACAATGGAAAACTATCAGCAATGTACTCTGATAACTTTAATTTCAATCTTTTAATTTTCCAAGATAGCTTCAGTTAAAGTGACATTAAAATGAAACCCAAACATCCGAAGCACTGTTTTTCATCTATATAGAATTTAAAAAAAAATCATTACACTATAAAGCTGTCAAAGGTGCAGTGAAAATAAGCATACTCATTCACTGATGAAAGGAAAGTAAGTGTAATCTCTTTTGGAATGGAATTTGGCAATATGTGTCAGCATCTACATCTAAGAATCCATGTTAAAAAATGACCTGAAATGTGAAAAATAAGATTATACATAAATGTGTACTATGGCTTTATTTATAACAGTAAAGAAGTGGAGATATAGGAATGGCTATGGAAAATATGCAGTCATTAAAAATGCTTGTAAGAATTTAAATAACATGAAAATGTATTCATGAATAACATTAGATAGAAAGTAAGTTATATTAAAAGTATGATCTCAACTGTGTAAACAAAAATAGAAAAACAAGCTAGAAAAATACCAAAATGGTAATGGTGGTTGAATGTAAAAGTCGGAATTATGACTATTTTTTCTTTTATACTTTCAGGTACAGGTTGAATATCCCTAATCAAAAAATCTGAAATCCAAAATGCACCAAAACCCACAATTTTTGGAATGTCAATAAAACGCCACAAGTGGAAAATTCCGTATCAGACCTCATGTGATGTGCTGCAGTCAAATTTAATCAAAACTTTGTATAAAGCACAAAATTATTAAAAATATTGTATAAAATTACCTTCAGGTTAAGTGTATAAGGTGTATATAAAACACAAATTTTATGTTTAGACTTGGGTCCACTGCCAAGGTCTCCCATTACATATATGCAAACATTCCAAAATCAGAAATCCAAAACACTCTGGTCCCTAGTATTTTGGTTAGGGGATAATTAACCTGTACTTCTATTTTTTAAGAAAAACCATAAGCCTGTATTTATTTTCACAACAACAAAAATATCAACATCAAAAGTAAATAATAAACTTGCAAACAGTAACCTGGAGAATGAAAGAATTTCTCATATGCTCAGGTAAATTATCCAGCATTTCTGTGTAGCAGCGCATCAAGCTCAACAGCCAAAAGTTCCCAGAAGTGGAGTCCTCCTCCGCAGCATAAGTGAATGGGTCCACCATGTAAATGACAACGGCTGGAGGGTGGGCATGGCTGTCTGCAGAGTCAGGCTCCGTGGGAATTCCTATTCTCTCCCTTTCTGTAACACTGGCGAGAGAGTCACTTGTGAGACACACAAAATAAACATAAATTACATGAGTATGAAAAACAAAAGTGCTCAATTCCAGAGCACACAGGCTCCCTAAAGAATGTTTACAGATTAAATGTAAGAGTAACATGTATCACCTTACCAAAATACAGGCAAACCAAGCCAGAGAGCATTGAAGGCAGATGGAAAATGGCAATGTACTCCTCTAAAATGGGAGATATCTTTTTCAAACTCCCCTTTCTTTTCTGTGGTTATGTTGTACAAAGTTGTTATTAATTGATAGTAAGTTTAATAATAAGGTTTATAAGTCATAATAATTTATAAGAAGTCTCAAAATTTTAACACTGCAGCTTTAGATTGACCATTACCCCTTTCTTTTGAGAAGAAGAGAAATAGAGCACTTCATAGGATTCAGAGAATCATGAGGTCAAGGGAGAAAAGGTGCAGAAGAAGAGAGAAAGGGTCTGAGCTGAGGCCACTCGTCTCAATTAGTGAGTAACATACCTCTCTTGTCCATCCTGTGAGGGCTGAGAAGAGCTCTGCCCAGGGTCAGTGTCTCCGCCACAGCCTATGCTCCCTTGAGTTCTATCCGTAGAAATGCCCCCAGTGCTGGGGTTCTGCCCTCCAACACTACCACTGAATCCTGAAGAAGAGGTAGTGCTTATCTGGCTAATACCAGGAGCAGAGGCAGACGATGAGACCGGTGGCACAGAGGAACCAGATGCGGAACTACTTGCTGCAGGATTTGTAGTACTACTATTCGAGGTGGGGTTAAATGCACTGCCAGCTGGGGGAGCTGCTGATCCATTTGGAGCTAAGGGCCCAGCATTCCCAGGCGTAGCCTGTCCCTGTGCCGCTGCTGGTGGGGTCTGGTATTTAGGTGGTATCAACAGGCTGCTATCAAGCTGCAGAGTGGCTAAATAAGGTGCTGAAAGAATACATGCAAAGAGGTGACTTTAGTGATATTCTGCAGTGTCAACTAAACCAGAAATCTAGAATGGTCACTTGTAAAAAAAATTATGCTTTCAAGCTGCAATACTCTGATTACAATACACAAAATACTATCTCCACACTCATGCTTATGTATTCTGCAAACATGGAAATGCACATGGAGCAACTTATAAATTCTACAGAAGAGGCCTGTTTGAAAAGAGAAAATCAATCACTTGTGATAGTCTCCTTTCAGACTGATTCCATATGCCTGCCCTGAAAAATGAGAAGCTATATATTCCACAGTCATCACAGGACATTATACTCCTAGGTTTACAAGCTTCTAAGATTCTCTTCAGAATATGGGTTAAAACTAAGCAGCTAAGTTTTAGTTTTAAACCAAGTCATGCTGCTAAGTTTTCAAAATGTGGAGTAAATTAGACATGATTAGGCAACTTTGAATAGTTTTTTAAAAATATATGTACATATAGAAATTAACATTAAACTGCTCAGAACACCAAAATGGACCTTAACAAATACAGCATTACTTGAGGCAAAAGAAATACAATGTTGCATCTATAAAAGAAAGGATGGGAGGGATTTGCTATTTTACTTCTCCAGTTCTACTTTGCCAAATAGATTCCCATTTACCTAGGTGATGGCGGCAAACTTGCGCATAAAGTTTGAGTCTGGAATGATTGTCATTCTCCTCGCCGCTCCAAGGCTGGTTAAACCACTCACTCACAAGCTCATCTGTCAGCTTCTGTGCCACGGTTTTTCCCACGCGCATGATCCCGTCACGTAGCACTTTGCAGATGGGCTTGTGCTGCCCAAGCCTACACATCTGATATCATAGACGAGATCATTAGTTACAACAGGGGCCATTCCTTCATTCGGCACCAATGGTTAGCAAGGCAGATTCTTTAACATACAGATGGAAGCATTTTCCTTTTTCTTTTAGGGTTACTGCATGCAATCAAAGCAACATTAGAAGTTGGTCCTTTCAGGTAATTGTAATGTACCCTTAAATTGCTATCTGTCTCTCTAAAACTTGGACTAGGCTCTCTAAAAAAAAACAAAGTTTCTTCACTCAAGCCAATTCCTCCTGTACAAGAGGAGGCTGCTGAACACTACCTGACTGCTAACGGACAAAGGATTAGCAGATTCCTGCCACAGTGGGCTGACTGAGACATATGTCCACTAAAATCTCCTAAGTAATCCCTACTCATAATGTTTTCCCATAAGATAACATTAAAATTTTATGGGCCATCTGTTCTGTTACAGACATTTGGAGATCACCAATAGCAGGGGCCACTGAAGCAGTGAGTACGCTGATCACTTTTTTTTTTTTTTAAAGTGAATAGGACAAGGAGATTCTGCTATTAATCTCCATGACGCTAAATGGGAGCTTATGGCAGGGAATATAATAAACCTGCAAAAAGTAAACTACCTGTTCACCAGCAGGAGAGCCCACATTATTATCCCTTATTGGAGTAGATGAAGTGAAGGCTTCCTAAGCCCTGACAAAATCCTCTAGTATATACTCTTCTTAAGGAGGTATGAATCACTGCTGAATGAGCAACCCTAGTGAAGTCATTACGAAAAATTTAAAGAGTGTCTGCACCCTCTTAAAAAGATCTGGCAGTGGTTTTTACATTTTGTAACTTAAGCTGAAGGTTCCATTCAAGGGAATGGCTGGGCTTTAAAATTGCTTACACAAATGTTCAGTTAATTATGATTTAATAGTGTTATATATCCCCTGACCAGACACTGTTCCGAAATGAATGTATTCAAGGGCTTCCTTCAGTGACTTAATTGATGTCATTACATCACGTTAGCATCTCATTTCTTTGTAGCAACACATAAATTTACTATTCCATGCCTACTCATACATTTACAGATCATGAATGTCCTGTTTTGGAATATTTGGGAATTCAGCTTGGAATCTTACTTTAAAACCACTTTCATAATGTTTACGTGCCTATCATAGTTCTAAACACTTTACAGATATTAATTTCATTTTACCAAATACAAAGACATTAGATGTATCAGATACAAAGAACTTAGTGCATATATACTTTGGCATAAGAAATGTAGCACTTATTATTCAAAGACAGACATGATTCTATTTGTTTAAAGCAATAGGAATTCATATACTAAAGATGTAAAATTATCTGCCTGGTTTTTACATTATTAGAGGCATTATATTTTTAATCAGTATCAAAGTTTCAGTATTAAGATGTCATGTTAAAACACAATGGGGACATGATCCATTAAACTTATGTTTCAATTCAGAAATTTTCAAAAGAAACATTTTTATACTGTTGTCAGGAACTCTCACCACTCACCCTATCCCTCAATCCATCCAGTAAATAAATAAAAAGAGTAGATGTGCTCTTTTTGTAAAGCTCATCTTCTACATTGCCACACTTTCCCCTGGTGAGCAATATTCTTCACCTTTTAGCACATAAATGGAGAAGAGAGAACTGATGGGATTTTAAGACGTATAGTAAGAATGGGAGAGGAATGTTTTCTAAATCTAACAAATATAAAGCCAAGATGGGAAAGCAATTTGCTTCCAGAAAAATTTGTCAATTCAATTCTCTTCCTCATCCTCCTGTTTGCGAATTTTCTTTGAGATTTACTTTCAAGACATTTGTCTTGAAATTTAGTCAACACTAGAAACAATCAGAGGATCCAAGTCATGAAAAGTGATTTTCACAGTAACTTCCTCACCTCGTATACAGCACTCAAGTCCCTGAAGAAAGTTTTGGCTCCTTCGAGCAAGGCCTCATTTTCTGGACACACCACAATATAGGCAACATCACGGTGGCCCCCATATGGGTCCAACAAGAGCCTCTCCCAAAATGGCAAGGAGAATGGCGAGATGGTGAGGAAATCCTTGTCATAGCCTACCAGCAGAGTGGGAATGGGCAACGGCTCAGGAGATTCTTCTGAACCTAAAATGACATTGTAGTTTAGGAAGGTGCTAGAGAGTTTTTCCCACAATCTGTACAATTTTGAAATTCCTGGTACACTGGTCTTAATTCTAGCCTCTGAAATGTCACTCCATGTTGACAAGACATTCTTAAAAGTATTTTTCAAATCATCTAATTAAATGGTCACTGATGAGGACTCTTAAGTCAGAATTTGCTTACAAAGTTCAGTAAGGTCAGAGGGCAGACTCGAACAAGTTAAAATTAACCTTCCAAGCAGCACTACATCATTTCCTTCAAGATAAGCATTATGATCCTAACTATGATGAAGTACACAGAACTGGCCCAGAAGTCCATCCAGACGAAAATGCAGTGAGGATTGGGAAGATGAGGAGAATCTAAGAAATGCACTTTTTAGGGATTATCTTCCTCACTGACCTGGATTACGCCAAGGGTGTTAGGAAACTTAACTCTAAAATTAACTTTAGGAAAACAAAGAGATTATAAAACTTAATGGTCATGAAGAAAAAGACTCCCCTATTTTGTTAGTGAAGCAAGGACTTGACAGTAACTAAAGCTGCTCTTCACTGAACAGCACTGAAGTCAGAAGGAATTTTAAACAGGACAAAGACCCTACCGTAGGTTCCCCGTCCTGCCATCTTATGGAACTGCTGCCAAGTGAGTGGTCCCTGCACATGCTGGATGTTCTCCCAGGTCCTGCCCGTGCGCTTCTTTTGGATGGCATCTTGGAGAAAGGGCTGCAGGGACAACAGCATACGAACCACATCCTGGGAGGAGAGCATGCTGATGTCCAGCACTGGAAGAGAAGTGAGAAGAGATAGAGAAGATAAGGGGGCTGGCACCCTCCTCTTCCTCGCCATCACCTCAAGCCTCAGTTAATAGTCCAGAACAACGTTATTAGCTGTAGTAGATTCTAAAATATTTGAAATAGGAGTCAGGACGAGAGATATTCTTCTACTAAATTAGAGAAAATAATTGATAATTTAGTATCAAAAATAATAAAAGGAGAAACGGATTACTCTCTGTAAAAAAGTTTAATGGAAGAATTGTTTAAAAGTGGAAAAATGGATAGGTGCGACTTTTTAAAACCATGTAAAACTGTTTCCAAGGATTTTCACAAGATAGCTGCAAGTTTCTTAATTATTACATTACTTTTATTTGCAAATATCAATGTTTTGTTTATATGATGAGCAGGAAAAAATGGAACTTAAACAGAAGCTTTTAAAAACTCTTTAAATGCTCTTAATTGTAAAAATATTTTCACAAAATACAGAATGCATAATAAAGAGAAAGCCAATCTTCAGTGCAGCCAGACGCACGGGGAAACACAGCTGACGTCCCTTGAAGACCAAAGCCCTCTGCAGGCATGGATGGGATTCACTGCCTTCTAAATGTAGATGACTTCAGTCCCAGCAGTAGCCCTGGGGAGGGATTTTTAACCTAAAATTTGAAAGTTGTCTGAACTCCATGCAAAACCATGCAAACACGTTTGGACATATGTATTGTTTGTTTCTCAGGACGGAGGGTTCATCATGCTCATCAGATTCTTAACAAGGTCTGCCAAAAGAGCTAATTATGCTGTAGGTGATGTGGTGTGAATCTGCACAGCTGGATTCCTGAAGACTTTGCCTTCCTCTTACTCTTCTGGCTGATTAGGGAAAGGGCATGGAAAGAAATCTAAGATTTATCTGCCAACTAAATTTGAAACACGGGATGATTAAGGATTCTTTTTTTTTTTTTTTTTTTTTTGAGACCGAGTCTCGCTCTGTCACCCAGGCTGGAGTGCAGTGGCCGGATCTCAGCTCACTGCAAGCTCCGCCTCCCGGGTTCACGCCATTCTCCTGCCTCAGCCTCCCGAGTAGCTGGGACTACAGGCGCCCGCCACCTCGCCCGGCTAGTTTTTTGTATTTTTTAGTAGAGACAGGGTTTCACCGTGTTAGCCAGGATGGTCTCGATCTCCTGACCTTGTGATCCACCCGTCTCGGCCTCCCAAAGAGCTGGGATTACAGGCTTGAGCCACTGCGCCCAGCCATGGTTAAGGATTCTTAAGACATTTTCAAATGTGTCCCTAAATCAGTAAAGCATAGGTTGCAAAGTGGTGGTCCATAGAATATTTTGTTAAACTGTGGAACAAATCACTCCAGGACATTTCATACACAAATCTAGATTGCCAGCTTCCCCTGAACTGAGAGACCCATATTCCTGCATAATCACCACTTGCTGGAGCTGAGGAGCACCTGTCCCCTTCAGGCACCTCATGGCCCCTGTCCTGCTGTCTGCCTGAGTCTGACGCAGTGTTCATTGCCTTTTATCTTCAGCCGGTGCTTCTTTTTACATATAGTAAGAACAACAGTGAATACTTCTTGTATTAATGGCTCTACCAAAAGTGGGAAATCACAGACCAAGAGAACCACAGATTTGAGGAAACTAAAAGCAAGCATGTTTCTTATGAACCCTATTCCTGTGCCTGCAAAAGAGAAAGTGAGTTTTGGAAAGACAGCTTAAGGCACTGCCTTTTGCAAATCTGTCTCCCATCTCATTCATTTACATTATCTGGTACTTTTAGGCATCTTAAAATTTGAAATCCAGACCTCCCCTGCAATAAAATGTCCTATTTTTCATCCTGAAAGACAACACCACTGATTCATGCACACAGTCTGCTTTTCCATCTGAAGGCCTATCTAGTAAAAGGACTCACCCAAGCTGATCATCCACATTTTTTTTAGGGGAAAGGCTGCATTTTCTTCACTTCATAAATCCATTTACTAGAAACTGATTAAGGGCCTGCTTAAGTATAAGGCACTGTGCTTAAACCTAAGCAGTTATACAAATGAGTACAACCCTTCAATGCTTCCTTAGTCATCTCCACCTCCATGAAAGCTTCCTTGATTGGCCTAGTCAGAAAATACCCATTACTCCCCATACTCTACTGACGACCTCTGGACATACTTTTTATTATTTCAGATTTCTAACTGTATTTAAGAATCTTATATAACTTTCTTCCCTGCAAGACTGAGAGTTGTTCAGAAACAGGGTTCCCACTTCATTCACACAACCCTTCCAGTCTGGCCTCTGCTCCCACCACTCTACAGAAACAGCTCTCACCACGGTCAGAAGACATGTTTAATCCTTACCTTAAAATCTTCACTTGTATTTTAATGCCTGTCGATCACTTCCTCTTTCTTGAAACACTGGCTACCCCTGGCTTCCAAGAGCCCAAGAGCCCCTCTATGGTTCTTCCTTCTCCACTTCCTTGATAGGCTCATGCTTCTCTGCCTCACCTATACCTGTCAGAATTTAGCTAAGCTCTACTAGGCCCTCTTCGCATTCTATACTTTTCTCCTCCTCCTCAATGAGCTCATCTGTGCCCCCTTAATTGAAGTTATCATCTATATGCCAACCACTCCCTCTCCCCTGAGCAAAAGGCCCAAGAGTCTATTTGATACCTCTACCTGGATATATCAAAAGGGATCTTTAAAACTTCCAAACTTCCATAACTCAATTTATAAACTTTCTCTCCAGATACAGTCTTCCTCCAGTGTACTTATTTTTGAACACCACCGACTATCCAGGTATACTAGTAACAAATCTGGGACTCCTCCTTAACATCTATCTTTCCCTTATCCCCAAAACTAAACCCATTATCGAGTCCTGCAATAATACTTCCTAAACCTCTCTTGAATGACTCCGCTTCTTCTCCATCTTCAAAAGGACACTAAGGCAAGCTATTGTTTCTTACTAGGTCTTCCTCAATAACCCCCTAGCCTCCCCAAATCCATTCCTGCCATTTTCTAATCCATACACAGAATTACAGCCAGTGCACATGGTTATTCTTCTTTTCTAACTACACAAATCTGACGTCAATGTTTCTTCTTAAAATCTTTCAATGACTTTTTATTGCTTTGAGCAGGAAGGCCCAACCCCTAGCGTGCCTCTAAAGAGTCACTGTAATCTAGCCCCTGCTGACTTCTAACCTCGCTTCAGCTTCTAAAGGTCCCAACCAAGGCCTTTCCCACTTGCAGCACCTTCTGTCTCGGACACATGCCTTGCTCCCCATTCTCCTTCCTCAGTTAATGTGTACTTATCATTGAGATTCTCCTTCCTCAGTTAATGTGTACTCATCATTGAGATCTCCAAACAAATGTTACTACTTCTTCAGCAAAGTCTTCTCTGACCTTCAGCCTAGAGTGCCCCCTCTATCCCATGCTTTTATCACTTATAAAATGGGTTGTAATAATATGCGTACTTGTGTAATGATTTAATTAATGTCCACTTCCAGAATAGACCAGAAAGTCCATGAGGGCAAGTGCCTTGTTTCTTTCGGTAGCCATTTTATTCCCCATGATGCATTGCAGTTTAGGCAGTGAATGAATAAGAAAAGGAAATAGCAAGTTGCTTGGCACTCTTACAATCCAACTTCGAAAATGTTTGTCAACTGGAACTTTTAATAATACAACCAGTTATATGTCCCAGTAACCACAATGCAAAGTAAAATGTGATTTTGTTATAAGAGATGCAACAGAGGGGGGAACAGAGAAGGGAGAAGAGACTCTGCAAATGGGTAGAAGGCTTCCTGGAAGAGGTTCCTTGGAAACTTGATCTGGAAGAATGGTGGATTTAAGCGTGCGAGAGCGTGCAAATTATCTGTCTCTAAGCTCCTGACGACTCTGACACTCATCGGTCACAGGTTTCCAACAAGGACTGCTTACTTATGAGTTACAAGAGGAAAATTTCAGAAAACAATTACTCTTCTCCAAAGGTGTTCCAATATAAAACATTCTCCCAGTCCTTAAGTTTAGGATGAAATAAACATAGCTCTCACTTTAGGTTCTTTTTTTCCCCCTAAAGACATGAAATTAAATCTTTTTGTCAAATACAGTAATGAAAGCTTTTAAGTTATGATCATACCAACATACTCTTCAAAGTAAATTTGTGTTCTGGGACACCTACCATTGCTGTGAGGCCAAGAGTGCACAGTGGCACTTCTCACCAGAGCTTCGTCCACTTTTCCACCAGTGGGGTTATCCACATACTGCCGCCCCTGCTCCAACGCATTAAAGCATTCCGTCCAGTAATCGTTATTATCTGCTTGCACCCGGTCATAACTCCAGCTTACACAGGGAAGAGTTTGGCGATTGTTAGAGGAAATGTAGTCCAGGAAACTCAGTGAAGCAAAAGGTTGTGTGTGTTGATTCTGGAGGAGGAGGAGAAGGCTTATGGGTGGCTCCTGGGGTTTTCTGGTTCCTTCCACCTGAGGAAGGAAGGTGGACTGACACATCATTAAGCGCCTCTCTGCAGCCTGACCAATATCAGAATTCTTCCCAAAAATATCCAACTCATCTTCAAGGAAGAGTCCCGAATTGTAGCCAAGTTTGCGGTTCATAATCGCACTAAACCCACAGGTACAGCGGTACTGGTCCTCATTGGAAGAATCGGGGATGTAAAGCCCGACATCTGCCCCTTTGATGTTCATGTTGCAGGCACAGATGCAGCAGCTGTCAAAGTTTCTGTCTTTAAAGATATTCATCACGGAATCAGAGAGAATCAGGGTAACATAGAGGCTGTGGGCTTCGGGAATTGGTTGCATGGTGGCGGGCTCCACAGAGTTGAGGGGCCGCGTAGTAGAGGGGGTGGAGGCTGGTGACCCTTGATCGGTGCTATCATACTTAACAGACCCTTGACCACTGGCAGTGCCCCCACCTCTGGGAGTTCTTGGGGTCCTGGGGGTTCGTGGTGTGGGGACAGAGAAGCGAGGGGTTGCTGGAGATGGTAGGACTCCTGCCCCACTATTGCTGGCTGGGGCAGCGCTGTTCAACGTCACAGGTGTGTTCATCTGTGGTGTGTTCAGATAGTCTGGATCTGCTAGGCTCCCAACACTAGGCACGTTACTACAAAAAGAGAAGGCACCAAGTAAGGTATGGCAGCATGTCACAGATGTTGAAGTAGATACACGATCACCCCACCCATGTACTGCATGTTTCTCGTTTGTTTCTGCTATCACTGGTATACACTGGTATATTTACTTTTCTCTTAAAAAAAAAAAGATACAAAGGTCAGTGCAGTGTGTAAAGAAGTAGTAAGGTATGAAGAATAATTCAACAAAGCACTTTCCTTCTACTTATTCCACATAGAAGCATCCTCATCCTAATCTCTTGAAGGAACTTTTACTATTTTTGTAAGAAAACATGGCGCTGGGTTTGGTCAATGTCATTTGAAAAGTTGTAACTACTAAATGGAACTTCACCTATAAGTTCAGACACTAAATTAGCTAGAGGACCACAGGATGAAATTTCCATCTAATTTGCAATTACATTTTTGTCATTTTTTTTGAATCTGAAAGTCTGCCAGTGTACTCGTTCTCTGAGGCTATAATCTATATATACTATCAAAGTAGTTATAATCAAATACACATGAAAATTTAACATTTCTCTAATTTTCAAAATGCAGCCCTATCTAGGCTTACATTTTTATAGTAATGAGTGACCAGGAGGGAATTACATTTTAGGTAGCCCATTTACCAGTACTATACTACAACTGATAGGAATATTACATATGCGGCTAAGAGGCCTCAGTATTAATTAGGTGGTTGCACAGAAGTACACATACTGTATCAGAGTTTCCAGCTTCCAACAGTTTTCTGTGGGGTGGTAAGCACTTCATTTTTCACTTTTCAATCTGTTATGCATTGCATACAGTGTAATTATTTTAGCTGCCCAAGACTGACTGGGCTATGGTATCTACTTTCTCATAAGCAGTGACTTCTTTTTGGAACAGCTAAACAGAAAACACTGACTGCAAGGTTCTGCTGTTTCATTATCATAAAACATTGTCTTGATATACAGTTGGCCCTCTATATCCACAGGCTCCACATCTGCGGATTCAGCCATATACAGATGGGAAATCAAAATAAAAATACAACAATTAAAAAATACAAATCAAAACAGTAAAGTACAACATTTATATAGCATTTACATTGTATCAGGCATTACGAGTAATTCAGAGATGACTTAAGGTATACAGAAGGATTTGTGTAAATTATATGCAAATACTCTGCCATTTTATATAGGGGACTTGAGCATCTTCAGATTTTGGTATCCGAGGGGGTCCTGGAATCAATCCCCCAAGGATACCAAGGGACGACTGTACTTTCTTAGATGTGTATGTATATTAGCATATGAGTCCATTTTTTCTACTTAGAAGGTATCAAAAGAATAGAGATTTTAAAAAATTCTTAATATTCTTCTATATATATTAATACTGTACTTAAACCAATGCTCCTCCAATAAACTACATATTCAGTTACTTAAAATGTGAAAGAAGAATGTCATAAAGAAATGTCTCTTCAAATAATTTTCTTGTGATTTTTAATTAGTTATGTCTAAACTACCAGCCTAAAAGTCCAAATCAGGCACTGTAAAGAAATATTAAATCTGAGGCACAGTAGTATCTTTGAGTACAGATTAAAAAAAAAAAAACTTGATTGGCAATCACTGCTCTCTTAGAGACCAAAATAGTAAGTGTGTAATAATGATCTTTAATTGGACTCCTTTCAAATTTTCCTGTTCAACAAAACCCTAAAATTATTATGCAGTTCAGATCAGAAAAGGAACTATGAGTACTAACTGAAAACCTGAAGAATTAAATTGCTCCCTGGGTAGTAAGAATGGTTTATCTTGTAATCTGATTTTTCCCATTTAATAAAAATGAACTGAGTAGCAACCCTACACTAGAAGCTGGAGAGTTGAAAGTGAAAAGGAGAAACAAAAGGTGGCTCATAAGCAAGTGATTGCAGGGGTATTGCGTGTGACAAAGGAGTCCACGGTGATGGCGAGCAGAGACCACAGCAGGATTACACATACTCTAGAAACATACTGTTCCAATAAGGTAGCCACCAGTCCCCATGTCCTAAATTTAAATTAATTAACATAAAACAATTCAGTCTTGGTCTCACTAGCCACATTTCAAGTGGTCAACACCTGCAGCAGGAAGCTGGTGACTGCCATAGTGGACAGTGCAGACAGGAATCACCTTCACGCCAGGTGCAGTAGCTCATGCCTATAATCCCAATACTTTAGGAGGCCAAGGCAGGAGGAGCACTTGAACCCAGGAGTTCAGGACCAGTGTAGGCAACATAGAGAGACACAAACTCTACAACAAAATTTCATAAAAATTAGCTGGGTGTGGTGGCACGTGCCTATAGTCCCAGCTGCTCAGCAGGCTGATGTGGGAGGACTGCTTGAGCCCAGGAGGTCAAGGCTGCATTGAGCTGCAATTGTGCCACTGTACTCCAGCCCGGGTGACACAGGGAGACCTTGTCTCCAAAAAAAAAAAAACCCCCAAAAAACAAAAACAAAAACAAAACCTTCATCACATAAGGTTGTACTAATAGAGCCAGTTAAGAACACAAAGAATCTTTGGGATGGCAAATGAAAGATGTAATAGATCTAAATAATGACCTAAATTATTTAAGCCATGATACGGCAAAAGCTTGCATGTGACCTTTTTGGGGAAACCTGTATGCATGAAAGAGATTAAACTGTTGAATGGGTTCTTAAAACTGCTATGTCATTTATTAGCAACTGTATGTGCTAAGCTAACCCCTTATGCGTGCACCAAGGTGTTCCAGTTGTGTTGTGCCAGGATCTAGCTGAGTAAGCTAGAGTACAATTGGAGCACAGCAGCAGCACACTAGCCAGGTGCTCAGGGTGCTTTTCAGCACGCTCTTTATATTGCTGGTGCATTGTTATTTCCATGGTACTTCTACAATCACTAGTTGCTGAAGCACTGTGAAAGTCTTGTGTGGGAGGCAGAGCAGGATTACTTCATTTTAAAGGGAAGACCCATGTAAAATGGTCATTTAAGGTCATGCATATAATTTTTACAATGCAGGAATTTCAGTATTATAATACAGTAACTGTAGCTTCCTAAGTCTAGGATTCCTCTGTACTTTTCTGTCACAGTTTTTCTTTCTGACACTGACTTTATATACACAAGCAGGAAGCCTTGTGGTAACATTAAAATTAACTTGATTCATCAGGATGATTTTACAGAAGGTCATAAACTTGCAGCCCACAGGCTGAGGTGGGACCACAAATTTGTATTATTAGTTCCTTAAGCTTAACTTTCTATTAGCTGACAACATTTTAAAGAAAGGAAAACATACAAAAATCCAGATTTCAAGTGACCCTCAAAAACAGCAAGATCTGACCACAATGACCCCAGTCCTGCCTGACAACAACCCTCTGCACTTGAATAGCAAACATCCCTTTAAATGGGGTTTCACACTAGACTTCACTTGCTTCTCCTCCTGTCACCCACAATGGTGCTGAGCATCAGTAGTACCAACGCTTTTGTATTTACCCTGTCCATTTCATCTACATATCTGCTTACCTGACCACAGCAGAAATCTGAATTTGTGGTCTTTCATATCATTCGAATCACTTTATTTATTTAGAAATTATTTGTCACAGGGAAAACTGATTCCATCATAGTTTAGCCTATCTTTGTTTCTGTGATAGGGTCTCACTCGGTCGACCAGGCTGGAGTGCAGTAGCGCAATCTCAGCTCACTGCAACCTCCACCTCGTGGGTTCAAGTGATTCTCCTGCCTCAGCCTCCCAAGTAGCTGGGACTATAGATACACGCCATCATGCCCAGCTAAATTTTTGTATTTTTTGTAGAGACAGGGTTTCGCCATTTGCCCAGGCTGGTCTCAAACTCCTGAGCTCAAGCAACCAATCTGCCTTGGCCTCCCAAGGTGTTGGAATTGCGGCGTGAGCCACCACACCTGGTGCTAGCCTGTCTTCAACATATTCAGAACACTTACATTGGCCCACCATTGGGGAAATCATCTAACTCAAAGCCTGTTTTACAATCAAGTGCGGAGTACCTCGTGTAATTTATCAAATACGGTACTGAAAGTGAAAAACAGAATGGTTGTATGGGTTCTTGAAGTACAGCGTCTCCTGAATGTGTATTACTTTTACATCATCATAAAGTCAAAAACTCCTGAGTAAATCCATTGTAAGTCAGGGACTGTCTGCATACAAAATTTCATTTAGAAAATAACGCACATTTTCCAGCACAAAATAATTTGCACAAAAATATGAATGACCAATAAAGGAAGTTTCAAATGATAAGCTACTTGTCATCATTTTTTTTTCCTTTCTGAGACAGAGTCTCACTCTGTCACCCAGGCTGGAGAGAAGTGGCGTGATCTTGGCTCACTGCAACCTCCACCACCTGAGTTCAAGCGATTCTCCTGCCTCAGCCTCCCGAGTAGGTAGGATCACAGATTCCCGCGACCAAGCCCAGCTAATTTTTTGTATTTTTAGTAGAGACAGGGTTTCATCATGTTGGCCAGGCTGGTCTCAAACTCCTGACCTCAAGTGATCTGCCCGCCTCGGCCTCCCAAAGTGCTGGGACTACAGGCATGAGCCACCATGCCCGGACCTTGTTATCATTTTTAATAAACACTTAGTTAAGATAAAAATTCCATCAAATATGGCAAGTAAATGACACAATGCCTATACATACTTGTAGCCATCTCTAATGAAAGTGGCTGCAGGGGGCATGGGCAGTTGTTCAATTTTAGGAGGAATTGCCCATGAAGGCCGAAACAGACAGGCATCAGGTATCTTCAGAGGTAGCAAACAATGGCTCGGCAACATCTTCAGTGGAGCAAACATGGAGGATCCCATAAAAGGTTGAAAGGATGGAACTTTGTGCACATATGAAAAGTCCTATGACAACAAAGTGGGGTCAGGGTTAATACTGCTAAACTCTGTAGAACACACTATAGTGGCATAGTGCTATCATAAAAACAGCAACCAAAATGATCGTTTTTCAGTATTTCTCTCCTTTGATCACTAGAAAATGCTAACACAGAAATGTTAAATCAATCAAAACACACTATTTAATATGCTCACTGGTGTGCCTCATGTTCTAATTAAAAGGGTTCTTAGGAACTTATGTATATATGGCACATAGATGATACGCCATTTTAAAGCAGATGTACATGAATCCACTTGGAAACCGCTCTGCCCTGGAAATGTTAATATACTGAATATTACCTTAATTTCCTCAGGCTTGGGACTTCCTAATCCATCCTCCACTTCCATTTTGAATTCTGTGAGTTGTGTTGAAACCATACTGACCATAGGGCTCTCCATCATGCCTAATGCTGTCACTGTCTCTGAGCTGATCCCATCTTTATAATTCATCACAGGAGAAAATGCAGGATGCTGTTCCAAAGATGGTGGAGTGGGAAACATCCTTTGCAAGTCTGCAACTGCTGAAAATAAGAAAATAAAAAAATTTTGTTTAATAGGAAGGGCTTCTAAAAAGTCCTAGTTTATAGGCAGGCACACTGTTTGGCACAAAAAATAGTGCTAATTAAATGATCACATCAGTTCACAAAAGAATATTAATAATGGAAGTCTCTAAGAAGAAGGCCATCAGCAGAGAATTACCTTTTTCTGGGTCTTGTTTCGCTTTGTTTCTTGAGACAAAGTATCACTGTATCGCCCAGGCTGGAATGCAGTGGCGCGATCTTGGCTCACTGTAACCTCTGCCTCCAGCGTTCAAGCAATTCTTGTGCCTCAGTCTCTCAAGTAGCTGGGACTATAGGCATGTGTCACCATGCCTGGCTAATTTTTGTATTTTTAGTAGAGACAGGGTTTTACCATGTTGCCTAGGCTGGTCTCGAACTCCTGGGCTCAAGTGACCCGCCTGCCTCGGACTCCCCAAGTGCTGGGATTACAGGTGTGAGCCACTGAGCCTGGACTTTTTTTGGTCTTTATCACCAACTTCTTGATGTTTTATGGTCTGGCTTCACATTAATTCAGTGAACAGTCTACATAACTTACCTTTTTCTTCCAACAACTGACTCCCTGAAAAGTCTAAGTAGAGAAATTAAACAAAGTGGAGGCAATTAGAGAGTTACCACTACTGAAGTTCTATCCCTGTTTTCAAGTATGCATAAAATATTACAAAAAATAAAAATTGTTTGGAGCCAGACTTGTGGTTTATATATAAGAGGATTACTCAGCTAGTTTGACAAATCCACTACACTTACAGCTGCTCTTTTGGTGAAACTCACAGCTGCTCTTTTGGGGAAACAGTTCCATATTTTTTCCAGACAGGTATTAAAATCAAACTTCATAGTTTCTTTTAAGAAACACTTAAAACAGCAATTCTGAACTCCTTTGTTAAAAAAAAAAAATTCCTTTAATACACCTGTAGTAAAAAATTATCACTACAGTAGCTCATTAAGGTACTGATTCTTAAAAAGTAGACCTAATGAAAAGCAAGTTGTAGTTGTAAAATTTGGCCACTAGGGGGTGGCCTATGCAGCAAATTTTGTAAGTTTGGAGCCACAGGTTTTTAAATCAGTGATTTAATGTACCAGTTTCCTATCCTATTGCTCTTTCCAACTTCAAGATTTAAACAGACCAATAATAACCACTGAATCGACTAAGATCTGACTCCTAGCTCCAAATCAGAAATTAACACTGAGCAACCGTACCATGTACATTATGTATGTAAATGTACATTAAATGTACCATGCTGTGCTCCGGGCTACACAGTCCAGGTGCTGGGGACATAGCTCTGCCATGGTCAGGTCACTTCCTCCCTTGGGGCCTCGGTTCCTTCATCTAACAGGGAAGGCAGTGCTAGATGGATGATTCTCAACGGGCCTACTTGCTTTGCTTCGTTTGTGGGGAGAGAGGAAAGCTTTCAAACATCTCAGCATATGGAGGCAGAAGAAAAGGTGAGAACTTCTGGATTACATAATCTTTACTGTGTTTCTAAGTGAAACAACTGTATAATCCTAAATCCTTTAGCCTCTCTTGGCCTGTGGAGCTATTTGCAAAATAAGGAGAGGGAGAGGCCAGACAGCAGGGTTGTTAATTCAAATATTCATTTCCATTAGTGATGCTCCACAGCTACTTATTTTCTATAACAGGAATCTGTATCTGATTTCATTACACACAAAAAGTACCTGCTGCTTCCAAAAAAAAAGCAGAAGTAAAAACTCCAAAAATCCCAAGTTGATCTTCAAGGCACCTTAAAAATTTATAGAAGTAGAAACAGGAGCCAAGCCAAACAAGAAACTGGCAGAGAACTATTGGAGACCCTACATAACCGATACATTCTGAGGTGGAAAAACAGGACTTCAAATGTAGCAGGAACCAGATCAGTAAGTTTTCTTTAAAACAAAGTCAAGATCTTTAATACAAAGTTAGTCTACACTGGAGGCCAGGTGGGGTGGCTCACACCTATAATCCCAGCATTTTGGGAGGCCAAGGCAGGCAGATCATTTGAGGTCAGGAGTTCGAGACCGGTCTGGGCAATATGTCAAAACCTTGTCTCTTAAAAAATACAAAAATTAGCCGGGCATGCTGGCAGGAGGCTGAGGCACAAGAATCTCTTGAACTGAGGAGGCGGAGATTGCAGTGAGCCGAGATTTCGCCACCGCAATTCAGCCTCGGTGAAAGAGCAAGACTCTGTCTCAAAAAAAAAAAAAGTTCATCTACACTTGAAATAAATCCATCACCTTTAACCTTTAGTCCCTATTCCTCCTCCCAAGCCAAAGAACAGCTACTACAAAACTGTAATATAATTTGTGTTATATTTTAAAACGTTAATTTTGCTTCACAAAATCTTCAAAGTCACATTGCCATAAATCTTAATAGCCAATGTAGCTCTTTGTGAAGTAGAGAGATTGTATAAATTCTCTTTAAGTTAAAAGGGTGAGCTTAAACATAGCCTTTTTTTTACTTACAAGTATCCTGATGAGACACAAAATTTTGCAAAAAAAAAAAAAAATAGTTCTATTAAATTTGTTTTTACATTTCCTCTAAGAAACATAATAAAAGCATTTCCACCGACTTAGGGTTAGCTGACTTCTTTGATCTTCCCAAACACATGCATATATCTCAGTTTTCAAAGCCTCAGCCACCCTGTTAATTTTTACCAAAGGTAAACAGAAAACACACAAAAAAGCAGAGATGAAATTCTACCTCCGAGAGAGCCACTTTACAAAGTGGTCTTTATCGTTCTTACTATCAGATATTCTTAAGGAAGACTCAGTCTGTCTCGCTTCATTTTCCTAATCTGTAAAATGGGAAAAAAATCTACTTCATATTTTTTGAGCATATTAAATGAGATAATGTATGCTCAGAAGTGAACACTTTGCTGCGAACATCTAAACATTCAGTAAATGATGAAGTTAGTACAAATTAATTCTCCCTCCCAAACCTGGATTGGAAAAAGATGGAACTACTGTCAAGTTATGGGAATTTCTGAAAATATATGACCCTAAGATGATCAAAGGGAACTGGACTCAAAAGTGGGTAAAGCAGAAAGAACACTGAGACTCCAAGAAACACTGTGGTCCTCCAAAATAGAAACATGATTTGTCTGTTCAATTTTCTTCCCAGAAAATGGCTACAGCAAGGGTGGAAACAGCCACCAGGACGGACTGCTCTGCTTTCTCCCATCCTCCCGAGCCTGCAAGACCTCTGCACTTCAGCGGGAACTCATAAGACACCCACCTGCTCCTGCCCAGCACTTCATGTATTCATGCACAGGATTGAAGACCTCCAACAAAGCAGCATCACTGATTTCTTAGTGTTCTCCTCACCCCAGAGCATATGCCCAAGTCCCTTCCAAACAGTAAGGACTCTTGGAAAATAAACAAATGAACCAACCCCAAAATTCAACTCTTTCCTTTTGTCTATTCAAAGACTCATACTTTAAACTAATGTGCTTTCAAATATAAAAATTTGTAAGAAAGTGGTTAATAATAAAATCTAATAAAAACATGTTTTTACTATAACACAATACTACCTTAACATAAACTTCATAATAAAGTAAACCTATTTGTCACTGTTTGTTGCTGTCTTCAGCATTACATTCACAAATGAATAATTAGGAACCTATGCGTTCCAACACAATATCCACTGGCCACATGTGGCTACTGAGCACCCAAAATGGGGCTTGACCAAATAGAGATGCGTTGCAGGTGTAAAACATACACTGTATTCCAAAGACGTCATACAAAAAAAAAAAAAGGTAAAATACGTACAACCATTACATATATTTTTATAAAAAAAGTGAAATGCTGCAATAATTTTATACTAATTACATGTAAAAATAATATTTTGAATCCTTAAATAAAATACTGCATATTATTAATTTTTTAAAATAGCCACTAGAAAATGTGAAATTGCACATGTGGCTCTCATTTGTGGCTGGCTTTGCATTTCTACTGGACAGTAGAATTAATGTCTAGAATTAATGTTCTAGACATTAATTTTGCTTTGTTTCTGTTTTGTGAGACGGAGTCTTGCTCTGTCGCCGAGGCTGGAGTGCAGTGGTGCGATCTCGGCTCACTGCAACCTCTGCCTCCTGGGTTCAAGCGATTCTCCTGCCTCAGCATTCCAAGTAGCTGGGATTACAGGATAGACATTAACTTTTTTTTTTTTTGAGATGGAGTCTTGCTCAGTCACCCAGGCTGGAGTGCAGTGGCGCGATCTCCGCTCACTGCAAGCTCCACCTCCCGGATTCACCCCATTCTCCTGCCTCAGCCTCCTGAGTAGCTGGGACTACAGGCGCCCGCCACCATGCCTGGCTAATTTTTTGTATTTTTAGTAGAGACGGGGTTTCACCGTGTTAGCCAGGATGGTCTCGATCACCTGACCTCGTGATCCGCCCGCCTCGGCCTCCCAAAGTGCTGGGATTACAGGTGTGAGCCACCGCGCCCGGCCGACATTAACTTTTATAATACATTTGTCTTCCCACCTCAGTGCCCAAAAAGCTTTTGCTGAGATTAAAATATCTTGCCAGGCTATTTTCATTGTCATGTCTTGGGAGGAAATACTGTGTGTTCCCCTGACTCCCCCACCCCATCCCACAAATACACATGCTCTCACAAATACATATTTATATATATGCTTTGTACACATTAAAACGATCCTCTGGATTCTTGCATATCTGGGTTTTCCTGGTGTTAATATTCTGTGCTACATTTCAAATTCATTCATTTTTATAACGTGTACTTTATCATAAAATTTTAAATTTTGAGTAGCTTCTTTTTGAAATAATTCTTTTTTGGACAGAAATGAGAAAAACGATAGAGCACACAATATACTTCACTGCGCAATGCCGCTAACTAGCAGGATGTCTGTGAGTGTAAAGCCTTGGCTGAGTTACCAGACATTCTAACATTTCACATCGCTAGGTATCACGTCATGACAGAAAGAGTAAATGATCAATTGATTCAAAGAGGAAAAACATCTGACCTACACACACCTATTTTAATACTGTTTCTTTCAATCCGTGATGTTCCGTGTTTGTGAAATTCTGCAGTGCAGAGTAATAAAACAAGAAAAATGTTTAATTAAAAAAACTACAGCAACTGGCTGGCTATCATTATTCATTTTCACCCATGTCATGCTTGAGAAAGCTTTGCATATTTTAAAAAGCTATGGATCCACTAAAGCTGTCAAAATCCAATCTCTGTATACTTCCCACTTCTAGATTTGAGTAAATCAGCACTACATTTATAGGTTCATAAAGCTTTTTGACTCATCCCTATGACATGGTGGTTTTTCCCCTCAATTTGTTCTCATTACCAGCTGAAGTTAATGAGAAGGTGTTAAAGAATGATTTGCAATGGAATTATGTTTCTGCTTCAGAGTATCCACATAAGCTACCCTGACTTTCTTTTCTCTTGTAGAATGATGTGGTTTCTTAGGGCAAAGAATATACTCGAAAAAAGGAGGTTCCTCTCTTTGTCAGCATATATAATAAAACCAGTTGATCTCAAAAGGAAACACAAAAACTTCAGTATGCATCTTGAAAAGGATGATTGAAATCAAATATCCAATATCCTTGAGTGAATTACATTTATAAAAACAGAAACATTTTACACAGTCTTATAACAGACTACCAGTTTGAAAATCACTTGTGCAGCATTTATTCTACTAGGAAAGGACTATTAGAAAAACAAACCTGAAACGTGTTTTTCTACATTTTAAGTTATAAAAAGCTAATTCTTAATTGGAAAACAAAGGAAAGGAATTCAAATTAAGACGGTTTCTGTATATGATTAGCTGCCTGCCATCTCAGAACACCAATTTGTACAGGTTTTAATTCACAGTTAGAATTCTGCCACAAGGAAGGGGAATTTCAGATAAAGATAAAGCACCACTGAGTATGAGCATATTATATCTAAGTTATATACAGGCAGCGAGCCACAATGGCTCAGTCAAGTTTCTCTACTTACTTGGTGGATAAGGAACAGCAGCTCTTCCATCCTTCCCAAGAGGTCGGTCTTCTGTCCCAACTGTAGGAATTTTTGATGGGCGCAGAGCAGGTGATACAGCCTAAGAACAGATGATGTTATTAAAACAGAGTGATGTGTATATAAGTATGGCAGCACTCAAGTATTTCCTAATGTATGTCTATTGGCAGATGCCTCTTGGTAGAAGCGTTTACCAGCTGAACTTCTGGAAATACCAACAGATAGTGAAACAAAGGAGATGGTTACAAGCTTATCAAGTGTAAGAAACAGTGAGTTGAATGGATCTTGTGAGGGCAGATTGTGCCACCAAAGGAGAGCTTGCAGACCTTAAACAATTCTTCCCTCCCAGGTCAATTTTCACGGACACAGTGTTACATGAGGGTGGTGCCTCCAGTAGTAACTGACAATTGGTCTGGTTTCCCTTATACTTGGAAGCAGGCAGCTAAAAGGCATAATCTCAAGCCCTCCAAATCTTTTTTTTTTTTCATTTATCACAACAAACTATGTATCTTCTGTACCTAGTTACAAAAAATAACTATCAAAATATCAAAATTGATCTTCACAAAAAAAAACTTATTTTGTAAAATTATTAAAATATTCAGAAGAGGTTTTTCTCTATTATTCAAAAACAAACCAAGTGCATTATTGCACAAGATTATCTTTAACATTAAATGAATTGGTGATGAATTAAAATAAAATATAAAATAAAGCAAAAATGATTTTTACAAATAGAAGGCCTTTTATTTATTTAAACTTATACAATGTCACAACACTGAAACGTAAAATTAAAATTAAATTCAAAGACACTTGAGATGACAACTCAGCCAATAGCCTCCCAACTCCATTTACGAGTAGTAAGATGGATTAGCAATATATTCTAAGGTAAACTGCTCATGTGATTAAATGCCTGATTAAAAATCAGAGTAAAGCAAAAACACTCAGAGAAATGAAAATTTGATTGAAAATGTCCAATTCTCTCCTTTGTATGTTAGTATTACTAAAAGTATATTCCCAACAGTTAAACATTTCCTCATTAAGCCTAATAGTAAATCATAATTTATACAAAGAATACGTTCAGTGGCCCAGAGCAGAAACAATTACCAGGACGGTGGCCATGAACAGATCAGGCAGGCCACTCCACAATGCTTGCTCTGTTCCATTTTTTCTCCTCCTTTGACTTGTACCTCCTTTTCTTTTCATATTTGATTCCCCTCACCACTGCCAAAGCACCTATCCTAACCCTCTGGATCTTTAAAACCAAACCCAGGCAGCACTTGGCCTCTGGTGGATAGTCAAATTCAATGCCTGGATCAGCAATGAAGAAATGAGTCATTTCTTCTACCAGAATTTTTCACATTGTCATGTCCTTTTCCTTCATGTAGCTACTGTATAAATTCAGATTCTAGTGTTCTAATCCAACAAAAGTTACCAGATTAGAGGATTCCTGCTTTCTGTAGATCAGACCCCCCCGCCAAAAAAAAAAAAAAATAGCCCTTCTGCCAGTTCAGTTCTATACTCAGCAGCCCTCAGAGGAACGCATATTGATGAAGTTCAAAATTCAAAACTTTCCTAGACCTATCAGTCTCTAACCATCATCAAAAAAACAGACCAATGGTCTGTTCCTTATCCCTGAAAGCTAATCTAGTTCATTTTTGTTGCTTAATCAAGGCTCATTCCACACTTAAACTAATGTCCCTCCCCCATTCCTCTCAATGACCCCAGTCTTTCCACATTTCAAGTACAACCCATTCTCCCAGGCCATTATGATCTCCTCATCCTCTAAGTACTTATAACAGTAATGGTGTATAATATCTGTTAGATACATTTTATTTTAAAGTTAGAATGGGCTTTAGAAATGTTTCCTACTTAACTTTCAAGCCTTAACTTAAACACTGTTCCCCATCACTTCGTACCTGAATGTCCAGCAACTTCAGATTCAGGTCTATTACTGTACTCACAGCAATAAGTATACTACAATTCTATGTGCCATTTCTCCTTACGTCTGTGAGTCTCTCAAGTATAAGGGTGGTAATTTAATCATCTTTATAACCTCAATTATTAGCCTTAGTACCACCACAAAGGATTTAACCATCAATTAACAAATGTATGTAAAATGGATGAATATGGAGGTAGATAAGTGAATAAATGAAAGAAAAATAAACTAATAAGCTGAGTTTTTTGAAAACAGAGCCTATCTTATTCATCTCTAGGTCTCCCAGAAAAAACAGACACTTGTATTTGCCCAAAGGTACAGAGTTGGTTAGGAGGACGAGAACACACATTTCCTGAGTCTTATTTCAGCTGATCTCCAAAGGATTATAATAATTATTCTTCTCTGTCATTTTAATCATACGCTGCCTTGAATTATTTAACTTCTATGTATATAAATTCTATTCCCCTATAATGATGCCATGATCTGAAAAAGTATAAATCATATTTGCATATCTAACCTCTGACTTATTAGATGAAAAAAAGTTATATGGGCATTACTTTAAAAATCAAACCTAAGGGACAACATAATACATTTCTAGTGGTCCTGTGATATTTAGAAGAATTTATTAAAATAAATGTGAAAGATTTTAATATGTACAACTGGAATACACTAATGAAAAAGATCCTTCAATGAACAAAACTCTAGAGGTGGATAAACTACGCTAATAACCTTTACAATGTTTTCCAAGTATACAAACTTTTTTTTAAACAGCGTGACTAGACTCCAGTATACAGACATTTAAAAAGAACATTCAGAACCCGAAATAAGAGCCCCTAAATTCAGGAGACCAAACTATAAGGAAATACTACAACACTGACATAAAGTCCTTTCACGTAGCAAAATTTTTGTGTATGTAGCTCTGGCAAACTCACCCCAAGTTCGTCGTCATCAGAATTATCAAAGATGTTGTCTAAGTCATGCAGGGAAGGTGCCAAATCTGTTACCTGCGTAAGGCTACTGGAGCCAGCTCTGCCAGCAGCATTATCCTGCCGGACATCTGTAGGAAAGGAGGCAAAAGACACAGAATAAACAACTCCACCAAGCGCAAAGGAGTGAGGAGAGGACACGGATCTCAATGAACATGACCTGCCTGTGAGTTTTTCCCTACGGTTTTAGTTAAATTTAGAGATAATTACTTCCAAATATGTTTATCAGTTTTGAAAGGAACTGAAAAACAAACTATGAAAAGTATATTAAAGATGAGAAGAAATTCTTATTACAATAAGAATAAAATTTTACATTGAGAAGCATCTCCTTTGCATTTTATTTTAGCAACAATCCAAGTGAGGCAAATAATCATTGTACACACCTGTTTTAGTAGCAGAACTGAAAATAGACATGGCATTTTTCCCATCAGGCACCGGCGTGGAATGACCTGGTGTAGTGACATCCTTGGTACCAAATCCATCCTCTGACTGTATAATAAATTCAGCCAAACAAAACACATGAACACCAACCCAAAGTGTGAAATATGAGGGAGAACACAAAGAATTAGAGGGTAGAATGGAACTTGTTATGAGCACAAGTATGATAAACCATGGTCTATGCAACCAAAGGAAATAAAAGATAGGTCCTTTCTCTCGAATTTCAACAGAACCATGAGATCCCCACTTTCCCCTCAATCCTATGGGGTATTCTGAGTGAATCAGTGTTTTATGTCTAAGCAGTACTGGTGGCAGTTGATTACAGGCCTGCCATGGTGTTAAAAGCTGCCTTTAACAACATTTTAGATGCTAAATTATAGATTCAGCTGTCTGGATCTAGGGAGATCAGTATAAAACAATCTAAAAAGCATTCCCCTGAACCATACTGGCCTCTTATAATTGTCTTACTTCCTTGATTCTCAAGAATACCTATTTCAATGGCCCAGTATTTTAGAATGTCTGAAAATTTAAAATTAAAGACAGCAGACACAACCAGTACTCATTTTTATGATGATGAAACCAGTAAAATTAATACTGATAGTCTATGGGTAGAGTTGATATTAATCCAGAGAATACATAGGTATAGCGCTTGGCACAGTAAGGATAAGAAGCGCTCGATAAACTGTATATACATACTGTTACCAACATTTTTTCCTTTACATTTTGGGTACTTTTGAATAATATTTTAAAAGAAATAGGGAGCATAGGCCAACAAGAATTAGCATATGAGAGGAAACATGCACTGTACAAGCTATAGTCTGGAAAGTATGAGGCTTCATTTATGTTCGGCTGACTTTTAAACAAAGGTGAGCCATGACATAAAAAGGAACAATACGCTGTTCAATACAATAGTACCAAGAGCATGAATATGGGGACAGAGCAATCAGGCAAGACTATCTCAAACGTTCTGCCTCCAAAGTCTTCCCACACATGTTGTACTGACATAGATAGAAACCCACACCCTGCTGGACTCTCTCTCTGTTAAATGGTACCTTATTCTTTTTCAGGGAATCTTTCTCCGTCCCTTGTTTGCATTTCTTGTTGGCTGTAAAGATGTATTTTATGTCACCATCTTCGAAGGTATATGGGTCATTCACTTCTCCCAAACTGTCTCCAGGTTGTTGCGATAGAGGCAATGGGTCAAGGAAGTGGAGTGGCTGCATCTGGGGCTGTTTGTCTTGCCAGATTTTAAACCGTTTGTTAGGTTGTGCTAAGAGTCTAAAAGACAAAATGACAATTTAAACAAGATAAACAAGGTTAAATCAGTTTCTTTAAAAAAAAAAAAAAAAAAGCATTTATGACTTAAAGCATTTACAAAGCTTAAACTTTTTGTAAAAACAACTAACAACTAAAAATTCACCGATATAGTTATTTGCTTTTACAGTTTATATTCATGATTAAATAAAAATTAGTATACTTTGTCAAGAATGTATGTTTTTGTCTCTGAGTCCATCGATTCCACTTAAGAGCACAGGTTCTCAGGACAGACTGCCTAAGTTCAAATTCCACGTGTATCATTTACTAACTGCATGGCCCTAGTTTCTCAGTTATAAAATTAATAGAATAATATGGTACAGTGAACATTAAATGAGATAATCCATGTAAAGTTTTAGAATGGGTGGCTCAAAAGAGCTATAAATATTATACTAGATACATGACACATACACCTGAATGCAGGCAAAGCCTTCCTCAAAAATGTCAACATACAAAGAAGGCACTGATGGCAATATGGAAAGTCTCATAAAGCTATATTATTTAATTAACAAACAGTAGGGCAAAAATGTATTAATATATTCGGAGTGTACTAAAAAAATGGCATAAAGAGTTCTTTATACGCCCATGTGTTAAATCACATGTGTGCTCATCTGTATGTAGGTCAAAGCATTTGACCATTAAACATTTTCCATATCCAGAGTCAAGAAGGACAAAGAAAAGCCTACTTCAATTTTGAACCTGAAAGTTTAGCAGGGAGAGATGGGGAGGCAGCCCCTGTCCTTCCAGAGGATGGGTGGGTGGTGCAGAGGGCTGTCTTACCTTTGCAATGCAGTGCTCTCTGAGTTTACCTCCATTTTGGCATCACATCTCTCACCCTGGAGCTCTGGAGGCCTGAACTCAGCATCATCACTGGGTGGGAGACGATAACTATGCCACCACTTTTCTGATGACTCTGGGTTCGAGGGCCTAATCCCACAATATAAGGCTGTCTCGCTGACCTCTGCCATGAGAGGCAGTCTTTGGCCTACGAGGACAGTTCTGTCATCCAGAGTAGACAACTGCTGGAGTTCTAGTCCATTTCCATAGAGGGCTGGATTCACAGGGACAGACGGTGGGTCCAAACTCTCTGTTTCCTGACCTCGTGGCTGAGGGCTGAGTGTTGGCGGCAGAGGGGATATAGGGGAATGAGGTGAATCCATAGGATTCAGATTCATTTGCTTGCTTGTATTTCTGGAAGGCACGGCCATTTGCTTATCATACTTCCTACTGCTAGACACCTCTAAGGAGGAGTCAATCCCTGCCAACCCTAGTTTCTGTCCTGGCGCATCTTGCTCCATGCATAACTCTTCGGCCACGGAGGGCCTATGGTGAAACGGGATTAAGGGTCTCTTCTGCAGCTTGTCTCCTTTTTCCTGTCTTTCTGTTGTTTTGTGCTTAGAAGAAGCAGGAGGTGGTAAAGATGAAGATGATGATGGTCCTGCACTGAACCCTGGTTGAGACATTGTGGGAGGTCGATTGGGTCCTACTGCACAACGTTTTAAAAGCTTATGCCTAAAATGAGAGTAAATAATTACATCATTATAACATTAAGAAAAGAGATTCTCTGACAAAATTTTGCCTTTTAAAGCATACATTAGATGTACTAATACATATAAAAGGGCTCTAGTTTTTATTATGTAACTAAAAAACAATACACCCCAATGAAAAATGAAGAATCAATCACATACAAGTTAAGCAGATAAGAAACGGGCATAACAAAAGATGTAAAGTACATTGTTAACCCCTACAAATCACTGATTCAAAAAAACCCCAAATCTTTAGATTTGGTGAGGGCCTCAGATAACCTATTCATACCGTATCTTAAAACCATGAGAGTGGAGTCATGAGATTCTCTGCCAAGAAAAAACATAGTTTCCAATTTCTATTTTATAACACTCTACTAACTATAATATAGAATGGCTTATAATGGCTTGTAGTGCTGTAAATTGGGAATAAAATAACTATGCAACTAGTCTGCCTCAAAGTGTAGAACTAAAACAGTAAGTTCCAATCCTAAGAACATTTAATAGGATAAATATACTAGAAACTTTATGTGCCACTATATCTAGGCAAGAAGGGATAAAAGACAACTTTGGATCTTACAGACACATGTTAAAATGATAGAACTTAATACCACACATACACAAATGCACCTGAACCATCTAAGCAGAAAAACCAAGTCGGCTCACATCCTAACACACTTCTTGGCAAGCATGGGTGTGAAAAATGGCTCCGTAAGAGCCCACTAGATGATGCCAAGGTTTAATCTGTACAACAAAGTTATACTGCAGGTCAGCCAGCACCTCCCAATATATAAATCATTCCCGGGGAAAAATGTGAGCTCTCCTGCCGGTGTAGTAGTAACTCTCTGAGGCCACTAGGGTGGCATTAAATTACTGCCGCATTGCACTAAATGATGCCCTAGTGAGCAGTAAAACGGATTTGTGGGGCATAATGGGATGGTTTAGTGGGACAGCAGGATGGCTGCCCTGCTCCATAAGGCCATTAAATAGTGGAAGGAGTGGTCTGTACCATAATGGGTTCAGTAATCCTGCAGCAGATAATCTGAAAATACTCTTCCCAAAGTCTTTGCTACTCAAAGAAATAAAAACAAACACTCCTGAACTTCTTGTCTTTAAGCCCAACGAGCACGGTATAACAGTAACATGTGAATGTCTCCTCAGAAAGTACCTCAATATCTTATGAAGGTACTTATTTTAAAACCTAAAATTTTAGTCTTTTAGACTTTTTTTCTCAGAGAGCATTTACCCATACTAGTTCTTTGAGAGACACTTTACGATACCCTCTTCAAAGTAAAGATGTTTTGCAAAGTGGATAACCTAATCATAAAGTTAGTTTCTTCAACTGTATTTAATGATTCAGCTACATTGCAAAAAGGTTAGAATGAGGAATGCACAGTAGGTAGAAGCGAATCGCAGCGCATCTCAGCAGGAAAGGAACCTAGCACAGACAGTGGGGAAATCAGAGGAAGGCCGCACACTATACGCGTGACTGGTGGTAAGAAGAAACCTGAGGCAGGGCCCAAACATGCAGAAATAGATCATGACTAAAAGAACAAGGAAAGGAGGACTACAATAGACATTTCAAAGGAAGTCAGTGTGAAATCCAGTGACAAATTAAATCTAAAAAGTCTGTACGCTGAGAAGAGAAAATTGTGATAAAAATGACCACAATAGGGTTCCAAGTTTGTGGGGAAGCATATATGGCAAAAATTAAGGATTTTTCTTTTTTTTTTTTTTTGAGACGGAGTCTCGCTCTGTTGCCCAGGCTGGAGTACAGTGGCACGATCTCGGCTCACTACCACCTCCGCCTCCCGGGTTCAAGCAATTCTCCTGCCTCAGCCTCGTGAGCAACTGGGATTACAGGCACGCGCCACCATGGCTGGCTAATTTTTGCATTTTTTAAGCAGAAATGGGGTTTCACCATGTTGAGCAG
The DNA here is from genome assembly GCF_000951045.1 of Mandrillus leucophaeus. NCBI lineage: Eukaryota > Metazoa > Chordata > Mammalia > Primates > Cercopithecidae > Mandrillus > Mandrillus leucophaeus. Next base: position 862,136 of record NW_012107585.1, read on the forward strand.
GCTGGTCTCAAACTCTTGATGCCTTCCAAAGTGCTGGGATTACAGGCGCGAACCACTGCACCCAGCCTAAGCATTTTTCTTAAAGGCATCCCCCAAAATAAAAGACTCTCTGAAAGTCAGGTTGGTACAGAAGTTGGAAAGTCAATGGAATGGTGCCTTGGTATGCATATGGTTATAAAAAAAAAGACCTGAAGATATGTGCATTTGGCAAAGAAATACAGTAATAATTCCAGAAAACAAAAAGGAAAACATTATTTGTTTATTTACACTTAATGTGTTACAAAAATAATTCCAGGTAGCTAATAAAAACGTGTAAAAATCAGTAAATAGTTTATTTTTTTAAGTGAAAAAATCTGGGCTAAGGTAAGCACAGGGAAAATAAGATGAAAGAAAAGTTAAATACACTACAATTTATATCCTATGTATGTGCTAAAGCTGGGCCTTAACTTGGCTGTGAACTGTCCATACATCAAAGTTACTGGGAACATACTTTTTGTCACACAATTCACAACAGCCTAGAGACAAGAGTAAAGTAGTATTCAGCTGTAGCATACCACACCTACTAACACCAGAGAGAGGCTCTCACATGCTCAGAGAGGGAACCCTTAGTGAGCAAACAACTTCTTCAAAAACATCCTCCCTGAAAAATCAATAATGAGATTCATTAGGCTTATCCTTACATCTCTCAACAAGAGGCTGCCAAGGCAGAGCTTGATAAAAGAATCACCTCAAGAGGCAGCGGAGAAGAGGAAAAGGTGTCAAAGCTGTTCCCTAAGTGTACACACGCAGCAGTTTGCATATATGCAGGGGGCATATGGACCACCTCCTCAGCGTGAAGCCAAGTCACTCATGCTACATTAAGAAGCCCTGATCTCACTAGAGACATGAATGGCCATCTTCTAAATATGCTTATCTCACCTGAACTTTTTATCCACATTGAACAGTATCAAATTTGAAAGTGTATATTTCAGAGGCAAGGCTACTCAAAATAGCCCAGTCTAGGTGAAAAATCACCACCACTTCTTCTAACTGTCAAATGAGCTGGGGGATAAGACTTAAACGCCCACTTAAAGAATTTAAGAACCCTAATGAAAATCCGTAACGATAAGATTCTTTACTACAACAAAGAGTGGCAAGTCAATGGAATATCCAAGAAGAATGCAAAAATTTTCTACAAAAAAGCAATCTGAGGCCATATCCAAAGAACTAAATGAATAAGCAACTAAGATACCATGACTGCAACAATTTTAGCTTTTAGCAGTTGTGACCAAATACCTGTCTCAATCAAAAAACACCACTGCTAGCAACAAAACAAATTATCTACAGAAAGTCTCTTTAATCCAAATTCTATTGACTCAAGTCAATCTGTTTTTAATGTGTATCTCTACTTTAAAATTAAGAGTAGTTAAATAGTCATTTAAAGGGCTAAGAATTGTCTTGTCAAACTGACGCCTTTAGTTTTGAAGCTGCTAACCAGAAAAAAAGTTGTGGGAGCAATTTGTTAACAGGGCCGACTGTCTAACAAACTCTGAGTCCTGACGATAAAACTGTATCATCTGCATATAAGAGAAAAACTCTTTTTCTTCTGTACTGGAGGAGAATGGAGAATCAGGAAGAACTGATCTGTGAGGCCAGGAGAGGAATCAACAAGATGCGCCATCATTCGATCTTACTACTATTTTGTTTTTTTTATTACCTACCTGGAACAAGAACAGCTGACTCTTTGGGTTGGATCCACAAAATCCCAAGTAGCAGGATTGCTAGCAGGCTCTTCTTCAAGAGTTGGAGTTGACATTTGGCTCCTCCTAAAAGGGTTAAAAATGTGACTTATGTGTGAACGTAATACCCATACTCCTGGGGAGAAAAATGTTCAGGAGTTGAATACATTTCACTCACACAGTAATGATATCCTGTTCAAAATGTTTCTATTTGGCTGGGCGCATGTGGTTCATACCTGTAATCCCAGCATTTTGGGAGGCTAAGGTGGGCGGCTCGCTTGAGTCCAGGAGTTTGAGACCATCCTGGGCAACATGGCGAAACCCCATACATACAAAAAAATACAAAAATTAGCCAGGCACAGTGGTGTTTGCCTGTAGTCCCAGATACTTGGGAGGCTGAGGTGACTGCTTATCTGTAGCATATAAATTCTGAGTCAGGAATGATGGTGATGCTGAACAACCACAGATTATCCACATGGGTGGCTGAGATAGACACCTTTGCTTACCGATGGTTCAATGTACACAAACTGTGTTCCATGCACAAAATTGTTTTAAGACATTGTATAAAATTAACCTTTAGGCTATGTGCACATGAAACATAAAAAAACTTTGTGCTTAGACTTAAGACCCATCCCCAAGATATCTCACTAAGTATATGCAAATATTCCAAAATCTAAAAATCTGAACAAACACTTCTGGTCCCACGAACTTTGGATAAGATACTCATCCTGTAAAATATTTACTAGCATTTAAGAGCAACACTCCTAATGTGAAATAAAAAAACAGAAGTATCTCCTACATATCACTGATAATTGGTAGCAAAAAGCAGATACCTTTATTACACAATGAATTAACAATAAGGGGCAATATTTTTGGATTGTTGATTTTGCTACAGCAGATACTGCAAAGTGTTTCAACAGAGGCTCTATAGGGCGTTCTCCCACTCTCTGCCCTCCACTGCCCTCCTGGTTGTCTCGTCTCCCTGTTCTGTGCTGCTGAGAGAGTGACTATGATCTGTTAAGAGTTGTGGAGGTGTAAAGTTGATGATGATTAAAAATCAAAGACGATAAATGAAAGGAAAAGAAAAAGCAAATGTTTACTTGGAAATAATCTAGGCATTGCAGATGGAAGTAAAAATATCTGTACCAATTATTCTAAAGGAAAGGATCATTTTAAAGTGACTAGAGATAGCTTTTTAATTCTAGAACGTGACATGATTTTCCACTACAATTATTTTACAGTTATCTACTACATCTTCAATGGCCTATTCTAGAATCAATTTATTGGCCAATAAATATTTAGTATGAACTTGCTAAAAGCTGGGTAAAAAAGGACAGGTTTTAAATATGTATCAAAACTTGGAATAGTAGTCACTTAAGAAACATTTCATTGGCTTCTACATGAAGGAAATTATTGGAAGTTACTGACACGCATGTCCATATTCATTCTGTTTCAGAGAATCAAGACTCATTTGTCTACTTTCATTAGTCAAGAAACTAGACATCTACTCATATTAAAACAGATATAAAACTGTGCTGATTATGTTTACATAAATCTTGATAAGCGGAATAGCACTTATTGACTACTGTTTGTCATTATCGTTTAGGCAATAAAATAATCAGCAGCAGTCTTCTCTAAAAAATCAATTCTCCCCTTTTTCCAAAAGTATGTTAAAGAAGAAAGGCAGGGAGATTGGAAAGGAAGGAAAGTTAGGTGGGGAAAGAAAAGAACATAATTTTCTCAAATCAACAAACAGGAGCACGGCAGATAATAAACACCCCTCCAACTGTCATCAGTCTAGTTCAAAATGTATTGTTAATTACAACTAAGGCCAGTACACAATAGTAAATCAGCAAGGAAGGTTCTTTCCCTTCCTAATAGGGAAGCACTCATACACTGATATACAAGGAAAAACTAAACCCACTGGTTACTGTCCTGACACCCACAGTAAATCTCTGTGCCAGCTGTGCTACAAAATGTCAGGTCAACACCATGCCAATCTGTACAGTATCAGGAACTTCGAAAACTTCCTCAATAATGAAATCAAGTACAGTAAATGTCTTGATTTTAACATCTTTATTTCAAATTTTGTTCTATTAAATTCAAAAAGATGCAATACTAATCTGGTGACTTCTCAAATTTGGTCACACAATACTGCAATATGATTGACATTTTTCAGGTAGCAATCAAGGAGATGGCTACTAAACTATGATCTAGACATAATCGAGAAAACATACTTGGACTGGGTTCTGTTGAGGATGCATTCCTTCCAGACTCGATGGACCATATGATTGTGGAGTTTTGGAGGAATCTTCCCCGATCTCTTTGGACTGTGCATAGTTATCATCCCCCCATCTTGGGAAACTAGGTGACTGGCAGCACTCTGCATACCTCCACTCTCACCTGAAAAAAAAAAGGCAATTTGGAAAGTTAAGATTTTCTGAAAAGGTTTCCTACTTCATAGACTACTATCTTATTTAACATAAATATGCATTTTAATTGTTGAAAGTCACATACATGTCGCTTTTCCCCTATTCCCTGGCAATAACACTATCTGTAATTATGAGTAAAATTTGTGTCAGAATGGATTTTTTCCCTGAAACTTTGACCATATGATTCTTTGTTCTCTCACTAAATCATCTAATCAGATGAACACTCACACACCCATAAGGGCACACACATAGAGAGGCACTCCTACTCCACATGTATTGGATACAACTCAGAAGGAAGGGTTCATACATTACAATATTAAAGATGCAAACTTCCACTGACTGTTTTAGATTTTTAAATCTTAACACAGTCAGTGAGTTTCGAGGCAAAAGGAAACAGTAGAGGGAGCTTTATACTCATGTAGCTAAATGGCTGTGGATCAGCAGCACACAGTGCGCTGGATAGGAAAAAGAAAAGTAATGGCACAAAGCTTTTTTAACAAGGTCAAATTTTAAATTTGTGTGTGGTACTGTTTGTCCTTATGCCTGACACCATGTATTTAAAACTTAGTACTAAAACACTGAGAGAGGTTGTCTTGACATTTTATGTCAGAGGACTAAAAATTCATTGGTTTCTCTCTAGTAACTCCACTTAGTTTTTCCAAATACAGTGGTTATGAATATAATCTATTTCTTTCAATTATGTTCATTATGATTGTTGACGATACTGGTTGTTGTTTACATTTTGAGTATTTTACTACTTCTATCTTATATAGGACAAATACTAAAGTCAATTTCCAGTATTAAATTCTGACTGAATCACTTTTATCTATTTGACTTAGTAAGTATATTATGGATTTTCTTCTCAATAGAACTATGATGCAAAACATCTTAACGAAAGTCAAGATGAAAAAGAAAGAAGCAACCTTATAACAGAAACTAAGTATTCTTATTATCAATGAAAGATGATGATAATATGAGCTAAATGATCAGGCTTACGTCTATTAAAGAAAAAAAAGACCCAAATGCTTATATTCTAAGGAAATGAAGCACTCATTTCCGATAAAAGTATTACCATATTACAAATGAGATAAGAAATTTGAACTTTCTTTGCTACCTTTTATTTTAAAAGTTCCCAACTTGGTTCATGATGCAAAAGAATTAATTTCAATTTTACAATTGCTTTCCAAATACCAATTATAAAACTAGGCAAACTGAAGAAACAAACAGAAGTAGATAACACAGACCTTCTCTCGGAAACATCCTACAATACAGCTAAAGAGATCATATGCCCATGGTATCATAAAGAAACAATTTATGACCAAGAAAAGAAACAGTAGGGAGAAACAAGCCACACAGACTCTTGTGACTAAAGCTAGGCTGAAGCTTTTCAGTAGCACTTAAATGACTGAACTAAAATCTGAGTGGTATCTTAGATGGAATTAAATAAGACTTGTTACTCCAAGATGTTAAAATGCATGTTGAATGTTGTTACTTGCAATTGCCTCTACATATCAAAGAGGCAAGTGGATATACCAATCCAGATAAGGTATGAGTAACATCACTAATACCATTTGGCCCTACTAAGCCCTCTGCTAATCCAGGAGAACCTTGGCGTTTTTTTATAGGACAAAGTAGCCCATTCTGTCCTATATCTAGAAAAACATGGCATTCAACTACAGAATGTCAAGGCTGACCAGGATACTCTCCAATACAGCATTAAGACTCCTAACCTGTAATTCAACACCCTATGATATGAAAATTTAGGCAAATTCATTTTACCGCAAGGATATTGGCAGCTTTTGTTCAGTTTCATGTGTTTATTTTAAGGAATAAGGCGACGACATCAGGGGATTTATTTATCCAAGGCCTAACACAATAGCATACAGAGTTAGGGGGGAAGGAATTTGAAGATCCATAGTTAATTATTCCACATTGAAATTCCCCATCAACAAAACCTCTTGTTTCTGAATTATGACTATTAAGACTTCTGAACCGACCAGAGGTCAAGCATCATGCACACAGCAGACCTTCAATTTTAAGTTGAACACAAATTTCACTAAGCACAAGGCAAAACAAAAACAGACAAACAAAAGTGGATAACTTAATAATGTAGTACAATTGTTAAAAATCCAAATTGTGATGTGACATTAAAAACTTTTCAAAATACTGATAATTCTAATTTTTATATCTATGATGATTACTACAAAAGACTGTGAAAGTTCTTTTTTAGTTGAATACAGTTGATTGATGACAAATCCTTTCAAGGAATCATCCAGATTCTCTGCTCTACCAAATGAAAGCTGGAAGTACTTTTTTATTTTTATGAGACAGGGTCCAGCTCTGTCGCCCATGCTGGAGTGCACTGATGCTATCTTGGCTCACGAAAACCACCTCCTGGGCTCAAGCCATCCTCCCACCTCAGCCTCCCAAGTAGCTGGAATTACAGGCATTTGTCACCACGCACAGCTAATTTTTGTTTTTTTTTTTGTAGAAACAGGATTCCACCATGTTGCCCAGGATGGTCTGAAACTCCTGAGCTCAAGCGATCCACCTGCCATGACCTTCCAAAATGCTGGGATTACAGGCATAAGCCACTATGCCTGGCCTTGGATGTACTTTTTTCTTTTTGTTTTGTTTTAAACCATCTCAGCAAATACATGGCTCTAAAAAACAGACATGTCCATTTCCATTCTCCCACAAAACATCTGAGTAATGTCCTCCAGATAATGTGTGCTAAACTTCGAGTTTTGAATATTGCTTTAAATTATTGCTATCACTTGTATATGACTATTGTTTACCAAGCACTTGTATATATTACCTAATACGTACTACAATCCAATAAAGTACGTATTTATCAGAAAAAATAACTGAGATTCAGAAAAACTATGAGAATTAAATAAGGTCACTCACCTTGTGAATGATATAGCCAGGTTTTATAACTAGGTGTGTTCAGTCACAAAGTTTATGCTTTTCCCCAATATCTTCTTTAACTATAAACATTTATGTAATGCCCACTACTTGCCACGAATTATGCTAGAAACTTTGAAATTTTGCCTTACTCTGGTAATTTTCATGAGGATTACGTATGTATCACGCTTGATAGTTTATTTTCAAAGTTTAGCAGCCAAGGCTTTATTTACTCTAATGTTCCTGCCAGCTTGGCCTACATTCAACGCTTATAAATAAATAATCTCATTTCAGCTCAAGTATGATGAGTATCCTTTCCATACTGACCACATTTCTAATTAAAGTGAGGTCAACTACAACAACAACAAAGTTAACAGAGGAACTATACTACTCAACAAAGAAGACAAAAATACTCCCAATTTAAACAATTTCTGAATTTTTCCATGAAGACAGGCAGTTCCCACTGTCAAAATTGTCCCATATAATTAATATTTATTATTAATGCAGACACATTACTGACAGGAAAAAGTATTTATTTAGAGCTCCTAATCACTAGTCTAACTTTACATCTAACAGGGAAAAGAGTTGTCCAAGGCCTGTCCCTGGCTGACAATGGTCACTGGGGCAGAGACTTCAGTCATTCTCTGATTTAGTATTCTTCAGTTGTTCAAAATTATTTAAAAAAACAACCTACATTTTATCTATATGTGAACACACACACGTAAAGGGGCAGACCTTAAAAGAATCTAAACTATTTAATAACAATAAAGACTAATATGGACAGAGTTAAAATTCTGAAGTATAGGAATTCTGTGTGTTGATAGTTTTCCTTCTCCATTTTGTAAAATCCTTACGTTACTCTACTACCTCCATCTCTTCCAAGAGGAATTTCTGTTTTCTCACCTGTTCCATGGTAGGTAGACTATACAATTGTCTGGGATCTCTTCCCCCCAGGACACTCCTGGATCCTACTCACCTAGGATGGCCTGTTCTGGAGAGGTGGGAGGGGTCAGAGGCATCCCACAGTTACTTGGGTCCTTCACACTACCAAGCCCTTGCTGCCCAACTGTAATGTGGCCTCCAGCACTGGCAACACTCTGAGGAACCGGGATGTCATTCTGAGAGATCAAAACAAATGCTGAAGGGTAAACCATCCGAACACCACCTATAAGCAAAGAGAACAAGGAAAGAACCAGGACTGAGAAAGACTTCACACAAGACTCCCAATTTTATGATTCTAGTGGTGAAAATGACGCTCATGAAGTACTGCCAAAAGTGATAGGCTCCATTCTCTCATAAGTTAATAGCTGTTAGACATGTGTTCCAACATGATGCATGTGGAATACAGGGACCAAGGGTGCTTCAGGCAAGTTAACTACTCAGCATATACCATTGTGTCAAGAGAATTTCTTTAAAAAGATGGGAAAATTATGGAGATTATTTCTGATGAATCTAAATGATTATCTTTTTAAATTAAGGAAGAGGAAGAAGAACAAAGTTCTTCAGGCAAAATATTTTCTCTTACCAACAATTACTTCAACTGCCACAGGGAAATCATCATCATATCCCAACTCGTCTTCCTCTTTCGATTCCTCTTTCTTTTTTAGCACCATCGGGTAGAAATACTGCCATTCCTCAATCAACTTACGAGTGGCTGGGTCTGACATCTTGTATGCTTGGCCTGTTAGCGTCCCATTTAATCCATAAGGACTTACCAGTACTATAGAGGGGAGGAGAAACACATGCTAAACATTAGAGAAATAATTCCTACTTAAGTGCAACACTACATATGTGGTAATTTTAGATTACAGTATCACTGAATGTACATTGCTCTTTATTTCCTAACTCTATTTAAAGTATGATTTAAAACAAATTTTTTAAAAAATTATTTTTGTAGACACTGGGTCTCCCTATGTTGCTCAGGCTGGTCTTGAACTCCTAGGGTCAAGTGATGCTCCCGCTTTAGCCATGAAAGTATGATATTTTGAAGTCTCTTATTTTAAAATTTATTATTTATACACCTCTCACTTCTCACAATTTTTAAAGGAAATAAAATATGGATAGTCCAATGTTATCAGACAGCTATGCTTTGAAGCATATACATATGTTTAATAATAGCTTGTACAATATAAACACTGAATCTTCCAAAACAGAAGAAAATCATTCAACACATATACCCCAAACGCTGCCTAAAACTTGAACACTCTTGTGGTTCCTGAGACTCCCTAAACATCTGTGGTAATCAAAGAATAACATATAAATAAAATTTCTAACAGTAGGAAAGTCTTAATATAAAAAAGCTTGAAGCATAATAGTTATCATTTCTGTTTTGACTGTTTTAGAAGTCTGTTGATAAAACAACTCTAAGTAAAATTTTATTTAACTCAACGTAAAGGACCCAAAATCCATCTTCTTTCAGTATTTGACCTTGATGTCATTTTCACTGAGTCTGACACAAAAATATAGTTAACATAGTACTGTGAATTACCCAGCCAATTCACAGCCTTGGAGTGAGTACTTCAATCTTCCAAATAATACTTTCCTAAAGATAAAGACTACTTTTTCTTAATTCTAATTTTTTACAAAAACTCAGCATGGTCATTAAACGGAATGTCTTCTTTTTTTAATTTTTTAAAGAGCTAGATCGTATGTCACATCAATCAAGAGAGAGATAGCTATTGGCATTACATGTATCGTGGAGTCTTTCTGCTGTTCCTCAATGATCCAAATGGGATAAAAATACTGACTCCAACACACACAATTAATCAAATGTAATTTTTTTGCAATAATGCTTCCAGGAAATTCCCACATCAATTGGGATAATTATGCTCATCATAATTATCCATAAGGACAGCAACTGCCTTAGTATGGTCTTCCTCCACACCAATCATGGAAAATAAGCAGAAGAATGCTCCACAAAAGTATTCTAAGACTTCCATCAGTGACAAAAATCAGAAAAACTAAAAGTGGTCTATAGGGACCTGGTATTCCTAACATTATTGTTCCCAACTTTGAAGATTAGAAAGTAAGTTCTCTTCCCTCATGACTAGTTATTCCTACTGTTATTACCATAACTAAATGCTTTTATTCTGAGTGATAAAATGTTGGATGAAGTCAGATGGTCCTGAGCACTTTTACATTCAAGAAAACAGTATTTTAAAAATTCTGACAAGCCACAATTTGCAAATACTGTACAATTTGTACTACACGGTTTAAGAATTGGGTTTTGAATATTCTAGTAGTTCATACACTAAACACCTAACTTTACACAGCTTAAAATTTATTGCAGTAGGGGAGTTGGAGTTAAAAATTAGGACACAGTTAAATGTGGATTCAATGTTCTTTCTTATCTCAAAAAAAAAAAAAAGTTTTATTATCTTTGGTGCAAGAAACAGATGCTTTCATTGAATTAAATCAGAATAGTTTATAGAAAACAAAAAATAAACACAATGGAGGCTAAATGCTCATGACAGGCTGTTACAACAATTATAATATTTTAGTCAAGTCTGTTAAAATATCAGTGTTTTTTAAAATTATATTGTGTGATATGCTAAGACCATTTCAACCAGACATCTCTAATAATGACATATGACTGAACCAAAAAAAGATTGTCTCCATATGGTTCAATCTAATATAACATTTAAAAGCTGTTACTCACAGAAAATTCTGAATTCCAAAGACAAAACAAAGATTTGTAATGCTCAGATCAAAAGGACATGAAGTTATTTTGGTGATATCTAGGTGGTAAAGCTGAGAATTAATGAAAATATGAATGTATGAGTTAAATTACAACTAAATACCTATTACCAATGGAGTTTAAAATTAAAACAAAACAAAGGAACATCGCTAAAGAAACTATACACTGTATAATTCTAGAACTTTGATTCTGATTGAAATTTCAAATACTAAGTATAATGGTAATCTTCTATAAACCATTACATTCCTAAAACCTTGTTAATAAACACAACAATGAAAACCTTTAATTTGTGACTTTGGTCAATTACTCATTGAATTATATTTTTCAAGTATTTACTGATTTTCTTTTGTTCTTTAGGAAATTCTACATTTTATTCTTACAAAAGAATATACGTAAGACCATCTTATATATGCGAGAAGCTTCAGCAAAAAACTCACACACTATTACTACTGAATTATGAAATGGTAGTCTTTTCTTCCTTCTTCAAAATCTGACCCTTATGCTTAGTTTTACAATGTCCATTTAAGATAATGTCTCACCCTGCAAAACTTTACTGGGCAAGATGGTTATCCACTGGGTAGTGGATAGGGGTGGAGAGCAGGAACATCCACACTTACCTTGAAATGGTGCAGGTGAAGACTGAGCCATGTGTATATGCTCCTCATTGATCAAATAAATTGGCTGGTGCTGGGCAATCTCCACACTTGTGCATACATTACTTTCTCCATGTAGAAAAAATGTGAAAGCACAGGACAAATGCTCACTACAAAAGAGAGAATGAGAAACTCAACTTTATATTTTGGTAGGAAATGGGTGCTAGAAACAGGAACTACAGGTAAGATACAACTCTACTTTATCAACCGTCCAGTAAGGCTGACTTCTAATTATGGGCAAAACAGAAACTTCTAATTCATTATTGACAAACTAAGCCATCAGAAAAATCTGGAAATACGAATATACTGCAATGAGAACTTCTGTAAGTTACTGTACAAAATGTTTCCAGTTTCATTTGCACAAAATCTCTTATGCCAACTATACCTAAGAACAGAGAATTGAAATAGTTTTCTATTGTCCCAGTGTCCAGCACATGACAAGCCAGTGGTCACTGGGCCACTTTAAAAAGTAAGTATTTTAAGTGTTTATTCATTTATTTGACGTTCAGTCAAATAAATGAATAAACAGTCAAATAAATGAATAAACACTTAAAATACTTACTTTTTAAAGTGGCCCAGTGACCCAGCATAACAGCTCACACCTGTAATTCCAATGTTTTGAGAGGCTGAGGCAGGAGGATAACTTGAGCCCAGAGTTCAAAACCAGCATGGACAGCATAAGATCTCATCTCCACCAAAAATAAATAAATGAATTAGCCAGGCACGGTGGTGTGTGCCTGTAGTCCTAGCTCCTGAGGAGGCTGAGGTGGGGGGATTGCTTGAGCCCAAGGGTTCGAGGCTGCAGTGAACTGTGATCACGCCACTGCACTCCACCATGGACAACAGAGCAAGACCCCTGTCTCAAAAAGAGTGGCTTACGAACAAGATCAGAAACCAACCCTGAGCACACTTTTTCAAAATTGTAACTCTGGCCCTAAGATAGCCATACGTATCTCCATTTCTCAAAACATCTGATAAGAACATTTGCCTGATGAAACAAAATCATTTTTACTAAATAAAGCCAAGCAACCACAATTTTTAAAAGTCATCTCAAAGATGCTGCTTCTTTCCAAAACTTCTCTAAAATATTATAAAGTACATTTGGAGTATGACTCAAAAAAAAAAAATGTTGTTCAAAGTGCAAAATTATAATGCTTGAAAGGAAAAAAATGAAATAAAATTAAAATGTTTCTCTATCACACAGTGACATATATATATTCTTCTTTGACCAGTATGTTTAGATAACATTTTTTGTTTTACCAAAATATGACATTTCACCAAAGGAAACACCCAGTCTTGGTATCTGGGTATTTAGCATGACAGAGTAAATTCAAGATAGTGACTACAATTTTAAAAGAATTTTGAAAAAAGTTTTAAAAACCCTTGATACCATACTTCTAAGTTTATAAAGTTCACAAAAGTAAAAATGTACATAATTTGAACATCTATAGGTATAAAATAATATAAATAGTAAAAACACTCTGTCCTTTATGAAAATGACACTAGCAACACACCATCTTCTACATACATTATACCTGGCACATTAAATAGGACCAAAATACAGTTTTACTGATTGTGGATTGGCTTATTTTTCAACTGTAAATTTCGGCTAAGGGAGTTTGAGCTGACTTATCCCTATTCATGCCCACTATCCCATGTAGTTACTAGCTTATTTATAAGAAGCTGGTGGGAGAAATAAATGTAGGCCATAGCCACAGAACATGTTCTCTATTCCACCAAGTCCCAACTGTGCATGAGAACAAATACAACCAACATTTATCTAAGAACGGTGCAAGGAGTCTGAAGTGACACTGAAGAAAACACAGTCCTTGCCCTCAAGGAGCATATTCACCAGCAAGAGGCTGATATGAAAGCACACAAATAAAATAAAGCCAGGCACAAACATACAAATAATAATAAAATGCCACAGAAAGGCTAAGGAGTAGTGATTTCTTCAATTAAGAATATACGAATGCTTTAAGAAGACAAGAACAAATGAAAATTTGAGAAATGTCCATTCAGGTATTTTGCCCAGCTTTTAATCTGGTTGGTTTCTGCTACTGACTTGACTTCCTTAGATATTCCACATATTAATCCCCTGTCAGATATATAGTTTGCAAATATTTTCTCCTATTCTGTGGGTTACCCTTTCACTCTGTTGGTCAATTCCTTTGCTGTGCAGAAACTTTTCAGTTTTATATAATCCCATTTTCTATATTTGCTTTCATTACCTGGACCTTTGAGGTTTTATTTTTAAAATCCTTGCCCAGATCAACGAATGTGAAGAAGGATTTCTCCTATGGTTTCTTCTAGTAGTTTCATACTTTTTAATTTTTTTGAATTGGTTTTGTATGTGGTGAGAAATAGGGGTCTAGTTTCATTTCTCTGCATGTAAAAATTCAATTTTCCTAGCATCGTTTTTTGAAGACATTATTCTTTCCTCCAGTATGTGCTCTTGGCACCTTTTAAATCAAGTATCTGTTGATAAGTGAATTTATTTCTGGGTTCTCTACTCTGTTCCATTGATTTACGTGTCTGTTTTTATGCCAGTGTCATGCCATTTTGATCACTATAGCTTTATAGTATATTTTGAAGTCGGGTAGTGTGATGTATCCCCCCACCACCGCTTTGTTCTGAAAATAAAACATGCAAACGGCTAACAGGTATATAGAAAAAATGTTCACATGAGTAATCAGGGAAATGCAAATCAAAACCACAGTAAGATATCCCTTCACTTCAATTAAAATGGATATCATCAAAAAGATAACAGATAACAAGTGTTGGCAAGGATGTGAAGAAAAGAGGATATTTATACATTGTTGGTGGAAATGTAAATTAAGACAGCAATTATGAAAAACAGTATAAAGATTCCTCAAAATGTTAGAAATACAACTACCATATGATTCAGTAATCCCACCACTGGGGATATACACAAAGGAAATGAACTCAGTATGTCGAAGAGTTATCTGCACTCCCATGCTTATTCATTATTATTCACAATAGTTAAGATATGGAATCAACCTAAGTGTCCATCAACGGATGAATGAATAAAGAAAATGTGGTATATAATACACAACGGAATACTATTAAGTTATAGAATGAAATCCTGTCATTTGAGACAACATGGATGAACCTGGAGGACATTATGTTAAATGAAATAGGTCAGACACAAAAAGACAAATACCACATGAATCTAAAAAAGCTGATCTCATATAAGTAGAGAGCAGAATTGTGATTATTAGAGGCAGGGGAGGGGAAGGGAAAAGATGGAGGAGGTTAGCCAACAGTTACAGTTAGGAACAATACGTTCTAGTATTCTAATGCAGTTGGATAACTAGTCAACAGTAATGCATTGTATATCTCAAAATAGGTAAAACAGAGAATGTTCTTACCACAGAGAAATGATAAATGTTTGAGGTTATGGATTTGTTACTTACCCTGATTTGATCGTTACATACTATATACTGGTATCCAAGCATCACTTTGTAGCTCATAAATACATACAATTATTATGTGTCAATTTAAAATAAAATAGAACTAAAAAAAAAAAAAAAGAAAGAAAATAGGGTTTAATAGTAGAAAGAAAAGAAAAAGTAAGAGAAACCATGAGGCAAAGAACAGATGTGGTTACGAGAAGGATGTTGTTTGGAAACTCTTAACAGAGGAATGGTGGGATGTGACTGGAAAGGAGTCAAAAAAAGGATGTTGGAGGCCATCCCTTAAGACATCGAAAGACTCGTATATGCAAAATAACAGAGAGTTAATTTTAAGGATTGGTTTTAGAAAGTTTAAAGAATTCTTATAAAAATTTCAAAATAGGTTTCATTTGAATTTGCCATGTCCCAAAACACAGTGAGAAGCATAAATTTAAAAAAAAAAAAAATCAAAATCAAATCAAGTATCTTTTATATAGATAACTTAAAAAAACCAAAATGTTCTTTTAAAAGCGACACTGAAAACAAGAAAAATAGAAGTTATAGTGGAGCAGGGCGTGGTGGCTCACGCCTGTAATCCCAGCACTTTGGGAGGCTGAGATGGGCGGATCACGAGGTCAGGAGATCGAGACCATCCTGGCTAACACGGTGAAATCCCGTCTCTACTAAAAATACAAAAAATTAGCCGG
>NW_012107585.1:878783-879432 GCF_000951045.1 Mandrillus leucophaeus
GGTGACAGAGAGACTCTGTCTCAAAACAAACCATTCCTAATAACTTTGGTTCCCTCGGGGAATGAAATGGCATGACTAAAGGAGAAAGAGATAATTCACAATATTCTTTTATACTTGTTGAAATGTGGGGTCATGTGCCACACAGAAAGCAATGTGAAGGCAAGATCTGAGGAAGCCCTTGCCTCCTATCCTTATGCAGCGCTGCTTGTTTGGCCAACCAGGGGAGTGCTCTAGAGGAATCCGCGGTGCTTCCATTTGGCATACTTGGCGCTTAGTCAAAGCCTGCTGAGACCCTGATTTTGTAATCCAACATACTGGTTACTTGATTAGCAAGCCATCAATATCTTTATCCAAAGCAATGCTAAAAATGGTGAAATAAAAACTGCACTGAGAACCGAATCCTGTGTCATCTCATCAGATAACTCCAAGTTACAAATTCAACAGTGAGTTGTCACTCATTCTGCTCTAAAGAGAATAATCAAAAAGGTTATGTCAAATGTCTTGATAAAATATGGACACATAACTATCATATTTCTCTGATCTAAAAATCTGCCTGTAAGTAAAACCCAGGTGTTTTCATACAAAGTCCAACCTCCCTCATTTCACAGATCAAATTTGAAATTGTTAAAATGAGATCAGATTTGAGAAT
>NW_012107585.1:884568-889374 GCF_000951045.1 Mandrillus leucophaeus
ATCCTAGTGGAATAAAAAAAAAAAAAAAAAAAAAAAGAAAGTTATAATGGAGATATAACAGAAGGCACCAGTAATTATACAATTTTTGGTAGGTTATTTCATTACTCTGATCGGTTTCCATATATGTAAAAGCACCTGTCAGTGCAGACTGCTGGGCCCCTGAGGCTCTGATTCAGGAGGTTTAGGGTGGGCCCCATAAATCTGCATTTTTAACAAGTTCCCATGTGATGCTGCTGCTGCTCCCGGCTCAAAGGCCACACTCTGAGAATCACTGGATTTCATAAAGCCTAAATCCCAACTATTAAATTCTATTTTTTCTAAGATCATGTAAAACAAGGACAGGAACGACAGCACTGACACTAGAAAGTTGAATCCCCCGTGACCTAGCAACAGCACTTCTAAGAATTTATCCTACATATAAAACTATGGTACTGAGTAGTTATAGATTATAGTACTGCTTGTAATAAAGTCTGAAAAACACTAAAATGTCATCAGCAGAGAACCTGTTAACTAAACCGTGGTATATAAGCTACAAAGTAATGCCCTGCAGCCATGTAAAAGGAAATGATGACACTGATATGGAAACACCTCCAACAAGGACTGTTATGAGAAAAAAGGAACAAGGTGCAAAACAGTATGAATAATATACACCCAGTTATATAAAATGGGAAAGTGGGGAGAAAAATATTTCCACACACAATTTGCTTACATTGGCATAACATTTTTCTGAAAATATCATTCAAAAAACCTAATAATGGCTGGGGAAGGTGGCTCATGTCTGTAATCCCAGCACTTTGGGAGGCAGAGTTGGGCAGATCGCTGAGCTCAGGAGTTCAAGACTAGCCTGTGCAACATGGCCAAAACCCCATCTCTACAAAAAATACAAAAATTAGCTGGGTGTGTTGGCACTGCCTGTAGTCCCAGCTACTCAGGAGGCTGAGGTAGGAGGACTGCTTGAGCCTTTGAGGTTGAGGCTGCAGAGAGCCCAGATCATGCCACTGCACTCCAGCCTGGGTGACAGAGAGACTCTGTCTCAAAACAAACCATTCCTAATAACTTTGGTTCCCTCGGGGAATGAAATGGCATGACTAAAGGAGAAAGAGATAATTCACAATATTCTTTTATACTTGTTGAAATGTGGGGTCATGTGCCACACAGAAAGCAATGTGAAGGCAAGATCTGAGGAAGCCCTTGCCTCCTATCCTTATGCAGCGCTGCTTGTTTGGCCAACCAGGGGAGTGCTCTAGAGGAATCCGCGGTGCTTCCATTTGGCATACTTGGCGCTTAGTCAAAGCCTGCTGAGACCCTGATTTTGTAATCCAACATACTGGTTACTTGATTAGCAAGCCATCAATATCTTTATCCAAAGCAATGCTAAAAATGGTGAAATAAAAACTGCACTGAGAACCGAATCCTGTGTCATCTCATCAGATAACTCCAAGTTACAAATTCAACAGTGAGTTGTCACTCATTCTGCTCTAAAGAGAATAATCAAAAAGGTTATGTCAAATGTCTTGATAAAATATGGACACATAACTATCATATTTCTCTGATCTAAAAATCTGCCTGTAAGTAAAACCCAGGTGTTTTCATACAAAGTCCAACCTCCCTCATTTCACAGATCAAATTTGAAATTGTTAAAATGAGATCAGATTTGAGAATGAACACTGAAGGGGTTCTACAAATAAAAAGTATAGATATGTTAGGGTATATGAGAAGTGGGAGGTAAATCTTTATTACAAGCTCTATACCATGTTCTTTCTTCTTGTCACTTATTACTCACTTTCACCTGAACCTTTACTCACCCCATTTCTCACCCCATTTATTTCATATACTTTCATTAAAAATTTTAAGAGACTATGGAGATCATTAAAGTCAACCTCTTTCTGATTCGGAGGAAGGCAAGACTGCGCCCAAAGTTACACAGCAAGTTCAGAGCACAGTTGGAATAAAAACCTGGTCCTTCTTAACATAGCGTATAGTACATCCAAGATTTTCTACCTTCGATCAATGCTGCCTTCACCCCTATTCAACATCAACATAAATCAGACACAATGTAACTTAAACTAGTCCCTGCATCAATTCTACTATCTCCCTTACTGCTATAGGCTAGAAGATACTATCAAATGAATATACAGAACCAAAAACATGGCAAGGTCAAAGGAAAATTGGAGCTTCACCCCTGTTCTCTTGGGGGCACATCACTTGACAAGTATTCCACACCTTCTCAACTCTGTTTACTCTCCACTCTACTCAGTAAATCAGGTCTGATTCAACTAATTCCTTGTTTAACCTCTTTCTCACCTTAAAAATCTCTGCAGTTAAACTTCACTCACCCTTCCCTAGAGATTCCTTTCTTTCTGTGAAGGCACTCCTATACTTACTCTCTTCCATCACAAATAATCTTTATTTCTTCCTCAATTTGCTTCAGGTAACCCAACCCTGAAGCACCTCCTCTTGATCATGCTACCCTTTTTTTCACCCTCTACCAACTAATATCAAGTAACTAACATATAAATAAAATGATAAAAAATGGAGACATTAATACTAGTATCATCACTCAATAATCTACATAGAAATGAGACAAATAACTTTTCTAAGTATTATAAAAGAAATAAATAAGGAACTAAGAAAATAATGAGAGTTGGGGTCTATTCTAAAAAGGGATTGGTCAGAGGAAAGCTTCTCTGAAAAAAGAAAAAAGCAGGGGAAGGAAGCATTTAAACTGAAGTTTGAATCATAAGAAAAAGCAAAGTGGTAAAAAACTATTACAAAAAAATTGAAAATTATATGTGCAAAGGTATGGAGTTGAAAGGTTTGCCATTTACAAAGACATTTTTAAAAGGCAATGTGGCTACATCACTGAGAAAATGAAAAAAACTAGTGTAATTAAACCTACTGGAAAGACAAAGATTATCAGAGTAGCTAAAATAAAATAAATCCATCTACATATTGCACAAAAGGCATGCAAAGTAAAATTACACCAAAAGTTAAAAAAAGTGTAGAAAATCATATGCCAGATGAATTCTAACAAGAATAAACCTGGTATAGGAATAACAATAAATAAAACAATGAAATATTTTAAAACTTAAGTTCATCAATAAATATATAAAGAGAAATTCAAGAAGAAAAGTAATCAACCATGAACACGTACACAGCCACAATGGCATGCTATATTGCTCAGAAATACACATAGAAAAAATCAGAATAAGGAGAAACCGACAAGTCTAAAATTAATAAATATTTTAACATGTCTTCTAGTGAATACCATGGCTTTCCAGAAAGAAAGAACGTATAATCTTTCCATGAATACATGGAAGAGCTACAAAAATTAAATATGTAACAAGACACAAGACAAGTATTACATTTCAAAGAAATGATGATACACACAGTTGACATACTATTATTGGTTGGGTTTGGTTTTGTTTTTTTTTTTGGAGACAGAATCTCACTCTGTCACCCAGGTTGCAGGGCAGCGGCATGATCTCAGCTCACTGCAACCTCCACCTCCCAGATCAAGCGATTTTCATGCCTCAGCCTCCTAAGGAGCTGGGATTACAGATGTGCGCCACTACGCCCTGCTAATTTTTGTATTTTTCGTGGAGACAGGGCTTCACCATTTTGGCTAAGCTGGTCTCAAATTCCCAACCTCAGGTGACCCACCCACCTCGGCCTCCCAAAGTCAATATACGTATTCTTTAACAACAGTGCAATTTAGTCAGAAATCAACAGTTTTGGTTTTTTTAAAGGTTAAAATAAAATCCTTTTGTTTGAAAACTTAAACGTGTACTTCCTAATAAATCATGGGTTACAGAAGAAATCACAATGGAAATCACAAAATATTTAAAACTGAATGACAACAAAAGTAATACATGTCAAAATCTACCAGAAACAGTACTTACACAGTAATTTATATCCTATAGGCCTAGAAGTCTTAAAAGAAATGAAGAAAGCAAAGAGTAAACACAATAAAACAGAAGGAAGAAAATAATGACAAAAATATGTATTATTAATAAAATAGGAAAAAGCAATAGAAAGGATTAACAAGATAAAACTTCTTTTTTGAGCAGACTAATAGATGACAAAAATACTAGGTATGACTGATTTAAGGAGAGGGATGAAAGATGTATGTGCAGGGAGCGAAGTGCTCTAATAAACAATCCTGGGAACAAAAATAGAGGAAATAACTACAAACAAAGAATGAACACTTTTAACAATAAACACACTATAAATACAGTAACTTTATGCCGATAAATCAGATACATATGAAATAAGTAATTTTCTATAAAAATAAAATAATTTGAAAACAGTAAGTAAAAAAACCCATCCACCCACTTCAATACCATCTTAGAAGGATTTACCGAATTTTCAAGGCTCGACCCATTTCTCTTATTCAAACTGCTTCAACAAATGATGTGATGAATTAACATTAGCAAATCTATGAAACTACTACAATGCATTACCAGATGAATGAGAAAAATCAAAGAATCCATCTCAATACCTACGAAAGAGCATGTTAAATTTCAGGAAAAAAAATTCAGTAATAATTATTTCTAAAACTCTTCGGGAACTCTGGGAATCAAAAGGAATTGACCAAAACAGATAAAGCAATTGTCTTGCTTCATGTCAAAACTTTACAAGAATCCCTTTTAAAAAATGGAGCAAAACAAAGATAAGTGCTTTTCCACACAACACTGCCCTAGATATCTAAGTCAATGCAATAAGACAAGACAAGAAAAAAGGTGGTATAAAAATTAGGAAGGGGCCAGGTGCGATGGCTCACGCCTGTAATCCCAGCACTTTGGG
>NW_012107585.1:889540-989580 GCF_000951045.1 Mandrillus leucophaeus
AAAAAAAAAGGGGGGGGGGGGGGGGGGGAGAAAAGAAAGAAAAAGAAAGGAAGTGGCGATGCTATCCTTATTTGCCGATGGATATAATTTTCTTGGATTTCCTATGTAGACAATATATAAACTAAGAGAACTAACAAAAGAGATCAAGAAAGTAGATAAGGTTGGTAGATACAAGTTCAATAATAGTTGTATTCCTACAAAAACTTAGAAAATATAATGGGAAAAATATATCCTATTAGCAATAGCAATAAAAACTGTAAGGTACCCAGAAAATAAACCAACAAAAGACAGCTTAGGTTTCTTGGAGAAATTTATAGAATAGTCTGTTTCAAGAATATAAAAGAATATATAAAGTCTTTTAAAAGATGTATCATATTCCTGGATATAATAAATACCATAAAGATTATAATTTCCCCAAAATGACCTAAAAATTCCATGTAATTCTAATCAATAGCCTAAGTTTTTGACAAGCTGATTTTAAAATTTATATAGAACACAGAGTCAAGAATAGCTAACCCGATTTTAAAGAAAGAAAAAAAAAGTGAGAGACAACCTGCTAGTATCACTATTTATAATTAAACCATGGTGACTGTAACAGGATAACAATGACTCAAGGACAAATAGGCCAATGGAACAGAACAGGAAACTCAGAAATCAACCCTCCAATGGCCCAGTAATCCCCAACATCCAGCCCCAGTTACCCTTCTAACCAAATTGCCTATTGCTCTTTCCCCTTTCTTCTCTGCATTCCAGCCTAATAAGCTTTCTATTATTCAAACAAAACAATTACAATTTGAAATTACTGTTCCCTGTAGCTAGAACTCTCTTCCTTTCAGATATCAACATGGCTCCTCTCTTTACCTCTTACAAGTTTTCCTTAAATGCCAAGACCTCATCAAGACTGTTCTTCCCCATAAAATTTAAAGTTACACTCCCCATGGGTCTCTTCCCTAATTTTTTTTTCCAATAGCACTCATCACACAGATACACTAACCACAATGCTCAGAGGCTCTGTGGACCTAAAAACAATTTGCAAACTATAAGGCTCTCAATATATTATGTTCTTTCTATGGATACTGGAAACAAAGGGAGATGAGGGTGAGAGTGACAGGAAAGAGGAGAGGAGACAAGGAGAAAGGAAAAGAAGATGGATAGGGAGAGGAAATGATGGTAGACCGGAGAGGGAGAACAATATAGGAAAGGGTAGTGGGGATAAGGAAGTAAAGAAGAAGAGAGGGAGAAGATGATGGGGTAGAAAAAAGGTTTCTGGGATCTACTTGGGACTGTGGTGTATGAGTTTGATTAGGTTTTTTTTTTTTTTTTTAAATCACATTCAAGAATATAATTACAGCACTGGAAAGCATTCTTATTAAGGACTTTATAGAGGTTTGTTCCATAGCTTTACACTTGCCACCTTTTTTATTTTTAAAAATTAAAGTGTAAATTTTGAGGAATAAAAGTAAAACAAATGCTAGACAATTTATGACTAATAAACACCTGGGCTTACACCTGAAGTTTGTTCACAAGAACATCATTTTAAGTGCCCTATCAAACACTACTGATAAGAGAGGAAACCACTATAAAAATCATAAAACTATTTTCAAAATAAAAAATTCTTACTTCAAGTACACTACATGACTTAGGGAAGTTTATTCAAGCTAAAAACCCTTTTCACTGGGTGCCTTATTTTCATATTTCACATGTGTTACAAGTATGTCTCCAAATATTTCACCAGATGTTTCTAACTCTTTATTCCAAGCTTCAAAGATCCATTTTTTCCAGAATTAAAGTTAGAAAAAGACCAACAAAATATATTGTTTTAAAGTACTTCTGGGTAAATATGGTCATGTCAGTTTGTGAGTAGTACAAGACCCTCACTCCTCCACTTCACCCTGGAGCTTCCCTAGACATCAGAATTTTAAAAAACATATTTTTGGCTCTCTAAAGTATGACTCATGAGTGTGTGTGTGTATGTGTGTACATACATGCCTTTTAAAAACATATAAAAGGAAACTGTGTTAGAGAAAGCCCATCTACTGCTTAAGTGCTAAATAGCTAAACACAACATAAACTTATTCCCTCCTGGCAATTAGTGTAAAAAGGAAACATTCAATATTAGCACTGCTATACAATCACTCCATGAGCTACTTCTCCAGCCTCACTCAGTCAAACTACTTCAAGACGGAATGCTCTCTGTGAGTGCCACTCTGGTTCACACCTCTATGGTTTTGCTTGTGTTGGTGTTTCGCTTAGAATAAACTTCTCCTATTGTTCATCTAACCCCTATTTATCTTTTCCATGAAATTACCTTTAAAGCCCCAGAGCAGACTAAAATGCTCCTATACATCTCTGTGTATAACTTAATCACACCACTTCGATTTTTGTAAGTTTATGTTTAGCCCATCTCCCTAAATTTTGTGAGGACAGGAATCATATTTTACCTATCACTTTGGACCCCAGAACTTAGTATGGTGCTTGCCATTGGTAGATGCTACATTAGCGTTTCTGACACATTATATCATTCCCCTAAAATTTTCTGGCATTTTACTAGAAGACGCAGAAATAAAGCCTAGAATTCTGAGTCATGAGGTGCGGAAGAACACAAATGTAAAGCTCTGATAGTCCAGTGAGGAATATACCAGGGCATACACATCGTTAGCCTTGAGAATTTCTGATAATCTCTCTAAGCATTCTTCTGAAGGGAGCCTGCATGAGGCATATTCCTGACAGTTATGGAGAATAATGGTGTTGACTCTCTTTGTAGCCCAAGGTAGCCTACATTCTCTGGGCTAGAAAGGCAACTAGCATAGCAGTCCAACATCTCTTCCACTTTCTCCATAGAGTCTTCTCATCTTAGCTCTTCCCACGGAGATCTCTTTCTTCTCTGCTACCAACAGTACCTCTCGCTGGGCACCCATACTATCAGAGAAACTCAGGCTGGGTCACGTCCGTAATCCCAGCACTTTGGGAGGCCAAGTGGTCCTGAGGTTGGGAGCTCAAGACCAGTCTGGCCAACACGGTGAAACCCCGTCTCTACTAAAAATACAAAAATTAGCCAGGCATGGTGGTGCAGCCTGTAATCCCAGCTACTCGGGAGACTTAAGCAGAAGAATCGCTTGAACCCGGGAGGTGGAGGTTGCAGTGAGCCGAGATTGCGCCACTGCACTCCAGCCTGAACGAAAAAGCTAGACTGTCTCAAAAACAAAAACAAAACAAAACAAAAAGCAGAGAAACTCACTGAACAAACATTCACTAAGCACACCTATCTCTGTGCCAGACACTGTACTAAATTTAGGGATGTATACATAAATAAGAGCAGATAGCCCTTGGGTATTTTAGTTTCCTGAGCAAACTATATAAAAACCTTCAAAAGGAACAAAAATATACAAGCATGGAACTATGGTACCCACTGGCATGCACAGCAAGAGCCCAAAGACTTTAAAAGATGCAGAAATACAAACGTGGAAAAATTCTGGTAGGACACCTCAGGCAAAATTTTGTACTTTAATATCAAATCATTAAAAACAACAACAACAAATCCCTCAACATATAATTATAATGCTGTATCTTACACTGGTTTGTACCCTACGCAATCTTGACAGTTTCTATAAAGAATGGCTGCAACTCATGAAGCAAGGCAAGAGGTAGCAGGATACATTTTCCTATCAATTATAAAGTACTATGTAACTCACTTAAGCTAATATAATATAGTCTGTAATGGCCAAAATTCTATATTCTCGAGGTCCAGTAAGTAAAACTAAAACTATATTCTTATTAATTAATTTATTTATTTAGAGACAGGGTTTCCTTCTGTCACTCAGGTTGGAATGCAGTGGCGTGATCACGACTCACTGTAGCCTCGACTTCCCAAGATCCAGCGATTCTCCCACCTAAGCTTCCCGAGTAGCTGGGACCCCAGGCACATGCCACCATGCCAGGCTAATTTTCATATTTTTGGTACAGACTGTGTTTCGCTACATTGCCCAGGATCGTCTCGAAGGATCCACCCACCTCAGCCTCCCAAAGTGCTAGGATTACAGACATGAGCCACCACACCCAGCCAAAAACTATGTTCTAATAGGGAAAGAAATTTGCTTTCACTCTATCCTTCTAACTTCATCTCTCACTGCTTTAATTTATATGTCCGATGCTTCCACCATTGCCCAGTTTGCTTCCTTCACAGGGCTTGTCAAAATTTACAACTATTAATATTTCATTTATTTTGACGGTCTCCCTCACCATAATGTGAGCCCCATGAGGGGAGAAACCATGTCTGTCCCCTGCCCTCTGTATCCCCAGCAACTAGCATACTGCATGGCACACAAAACCTAATATTCACCGGATAGATGAATGCAGTTTCAGTCACAACCAAAGATTAAATTACTTTTCTTTAGAAAGTTCCATCATGAGAAAAAGAAGAACAACTGACATACAGTGAAAATTTTTAAAGCTGGAAGAAGTTTAATTATTAATAGGAGAAAATAATATGTCTAGCTATTTAAAAAAGTATCTTTTAAGACTTTTTACTTAAGAAACACAAGGGATTGGTGTGGGTTACAACTGGGGTAGTTGGGAAAGGACTTGTATAAATGCAAAAGAAAGGACTAGTGTTCCAGATCATTTTATTCTCTTACAATATTCTAAAGCCTCTAAAAAGATATTTTTACTTCTCATGTTGAGTTTTAGAATGCAACTATTACATGTGCTTTCAAAATTTATTATGATTATTAATAAACTCCTGTTCTTTTCATGGTGTATAAGTGTTCTGATAACAGACTCAACGCAAAATGCATTCAGATAATTGTATCTAAATGCTTTCTGTGGTATGAACTTATCATATTAAAATTTTCAAAGTTGCCATTAATCAAGCCTCTTGCCAGAAGCAATTTGCTTCACTATATAGATCCTTATTTGGGAATATTTTGCTAGTATTACTTTACCACTTACTCTCCTTAAAAATGTAGTTGACTTTGGCACCACTCACAAAGACTGTGTTGAGGTTCTTTGCTTGCAGGTATACTGAGCTTTCTCTTATCGGACAGGCCTTAACTTTTACCTCCATTTCAAAAGGCCGTGGCATTATAGTATCCACATAACGAGACTTGATGAAATTATTTTGTGAAGCTCTGAGGTGCTCTTACTATTTCATATATCTCCTCGTTCAATTATAAGTTAAACCTGATTACAAGGCAATGAAAATGTCCAGGAAAGTTAATTGTACATAATTTTCTAAAATGAGGCATAGTACTTGTATTGTAACTACTAAATAATCATTACAGTTCTATGAATAATCACCCTTCTGAGAAAAAGTTACCAAGTACATTATTACAATACAAAAGCGCCTCATGGAACATTTTACCTACACCTACAACTACACAAACACATATTGAGCATCCCTAATCCAAAAATCAGAAATGTTCTAAAATTCAGAAATTTTTGAGTGCCTACATGACACCACAAGAAAACTCCACACATGACCTCATGTGACAGGTCACAGCCAAAATGCAGTCAAAACTTTGTTTTATGCACGTAAATATTTTTTAAATACTGTATAAAATAACCCTCAGGCTGTATGTACAAGGTATATATGAAACAAACGAACTGCACATTTAGACTTGGATTCCATCCCCAAGATAACTCATTTTGTATATTCAGATATTCCGAAATCCAAGGAAATCTGAAATCCAAAACATTCTGGTCCCAAGCATTTCAGATATGGGATACTCAATCTGTGTAAGAGCAAAGTTAGCAAGCCCCATGATTGCTGTTTTCTACCCTTCTATCCTCAATTCTGAGTTGTTCTCTGGCAGTAAGTTTGGCACTTGGGTAGTGCATTATAAATTCTTCCAGATTGTAGGGTACCATTCCTGGCACCATAGTGGTATCAGAGAAGCAGCATACTTTGTGTTAATGAAAAAATGGTGCTACTGACCTACGGGATGTAATCCTCCCTGGGTACATCACTTATTAAGAGCAAGTGACAGTGAAGAGGCTGTGACTCAGTATGTCCTCAATTCAAAGCCTGGAAGAGTCTGAGGGGTCCCACTCCAGTAGTAAAAACTAATACAATTTTCAAGATGCCAAAATAGATACAAGAGCTGTTCTAGTCAGTGATGTGTGCTTGAATAACCAGAAGCCAACATATGTAAGATTTCAGGATTCTGAAAGTCATCTTACTAAAATATCTCCTGAGGTTACTACACTAGCTAGATTATCTAGTCACAGTCTCTGGACAGCACTTTGAGAATTCAATGGGGAGTGAGTTTGATAGGACACACAGATTAAAGTGGTATTTATATTAGGTAAACTGTAACCACCAAAGTATTTTTATTGCTTACTTTAAGACATGCTTGGAATTTTTTTTTTTTTTTTTTTTTTTTTAAATATAAAACCTTTAGTCCGTTTCAGAGGTTACTTTAAAGATAGGGACAAGCAAGGTGTAAGACATGGGGGATGATGAGGAACCACATAAATTTTTCTACCGTTTTTCTCATTAAATACTAAGGCATTATATATCACTATGAACAATCAAGGATCAACTGACACTGAAATACTGACAAGACTGCACATATCCTATTGACTCCCTGCCTAACCCCATAGCTCCCTATTGCTAAGCTGAAATGGTGTACCTTCCCAAATTACAAAATATGTCTTATTGTACACCTTAAAATCATGAATGTTTATGTTTTACAAAAACATCCAACCATTATGACAGATTCTGACACCGATGGGCGAGCAAGTGGCAGTCACAGTGGAATTCTGGCCAGCTTGAAAGAAACATCGGGACAGACCTCTGACATCTGCCCAGATTCTCAAGCCTGGCTCACAGTGGGAGAAATGACCTACCAAAAGAGTGTAAAACAGATGGAAATTCCAACATGCTGCCCTTCACCAGGCGAAGAGCAGCAAGCAGGACTTTACCTATGCGGTCAAATGGCCAAAACGAAAAAAAAAAAAGGAAAACCTGCTAATGAGTACTGGTGCTAGGTATGCAGCGTTTCTTATAGAATGTTATTTCTGCATAATCTACTATTGCATTTTCCATTCATCCTTATTTTTTTCCACAATCATTATTTCCTCATCTATTTTTTTCCTGCCTCGTTAAATTTATTACATGTAAGCTACCTTAACTACTTCTCTAACGAGCTGAAGCAGGAAAAAAAGGAGGGAAGGACCCATGTTCGTATTCTTCCCCCCACACTCTAATTCTATCTAAAAAACTGATAAAGCTATAATATTTATTTAAAGAAAGCTAGTATATAACAACTGTACAACATAAAATTATTTTCTGTGTCTATTCACTGTAATGGTTCCAGTTATATTTTTAAAGGCACTGCCTAGCACAAATATAGCACAAAAGAAATCTACCTTTTGAGATCACTATTTCAGAGCTAGCAGCTGGCACTCACTGTGGCTGGGCATCTTCTTTAAAGGCCTTCCAACATTTGGCATTAGCCTTCCAGAGACCAGGACCTTTCATACTCAGCACCACTGCAAAATGTCTTGCTCACTAGTACTCAAAGAAGGTCCCAATTTCCCAGCAAAAGAGAAATAAAACTGGAGCTTACGCTTATTTGATAGAATGCTGTTATCAGCAAATATTTGTCTTCCATACTCTTCCCATGCCACAGAGCTACACCAGAGGCAGGTTTCCTTTTTCTTTCATCAAAACACAGGATGGCCTTCAACCATCTGCACTGCTCATGATCACAAATCCTCTATCCCTAACATAAGTCTGATAATTCTAAATACATTGATAAGCCCCTAGAGGATTTAAGATAAGGAAATTACCATGGTCTCATTTATATTTTGAGAAGATCACTTTAGCTGCAATTCATTATGAAGGAGTTAAAAGGAGAGGCAGAGATGGCAGCTAGAAGGCTATGATGGCAGCCCAGGTGAGAGAAAAGCTTGGCTCTTATGAGGTGGTAGCAGTGGAGATGAAAAAAGCATGAGTTTAAGCTGTGTTTTAGAAACAGGGCTGACATGACACTCAAGCAGAGACACCATGAAGGCAGTAAGACACATTAGTTAGCATGGAACTGAGGAAAGAGGTCAGGGCAATATATCAACATTTTGGAGATGTCTCTTACAGATGGTATTTAAAGGCAATGGGGTGAGTAAGGGCACCCAGGTGTGAGTCTGAGAGACTGCAGACGCACAGAAAGTGACGTGGCTCAACCAGTGCCCTACCGCCGTCAGCTTCTTTAAGGGGGATGGGAGAAAACAAATGCCACAACGTTTTCTGTAGCTAGTACATATCTCTCAGTGATACGTCTTCCAAAAATAGGGAAAGAGAAAAAAGAAAACTGTGGTGTTTTTTTTCTTAATTTTTGTTTATTTTAGTAACAGAAGCTTCCCCTCAACCTCATGCATACATACACTTACAACGGCAGCTGAGTAAATTTATTAGCTGAATCAAACTAATCCATTCATATTTTCTCCTTTTAAAAAGTTAGAATTCACTTAGTAAGAAAATTCACTGAAAACAAATAATGAAGTTAAAAGATACTATTTGAATCAAATTATCAGTTGAATACAGAATTTCCTAATTAGTAATCACACCTACAAAATCTGATTAATATCACAACCTCAATAGTAACTAACAATAAAGTACATTTCTACTTTAAGTTTCTCCTTTCCTAATGCTAATAAAAGTAGCATAGGAATTCAGTAGTCATTGCTTTTCTTTGGATCAGCCAGGTCATTTACTCCAACAGATCTATCACTTTCCCAATGAATGACTCAGACTGACTTATTTCCTGATTTTAAACTCATATCAGAACTGGAAACAACTCAAACTCCCATCGATCCATGCTACAATGGATAAATTAGGGTACAGTCACACAGTGGAACAGTATACAGCACATAGAGTTGGCCTAAAATTCCACTACAACTTGTGTATGTTTGGGAATCCTCAAAAAAAAACAAGGAAAGGGGATTTTAACTGATAACAGGAGGCAACTACACGTGATTGGCAAATCAAGCAAAGGTACCTGTACGATGCATCAATTGACCTAGATGTAGAGAATCTACAGAATTAGTACTGGAGGGACAGTAATGAGAACCCCATGGGAAAGTGCTTCTCAAGCCCATTTCCCCTAAAAACCATAGGTGCAGGAAGCATACGTGTTACTAATGAATATGTGCTCCATACATTAGACAGGCTGGGGCAGAAAATGCTAAAATCACTAATTAAAAATAAGGGACCGGATATGGTTTAGCTCTGTGTTCCCACCCAAATCTCATCTCGAATTATAATCCTCATGTGTTGAGGGAGGGGCCAGGTAGCAGGTGACTGGGTCCTGGGGGTGGACATCCCTGTTGCTGTTCTCATGATAGAGTTAGTTCTCAGGAGATCTGGCTGTTTGATGAGTATGTGGCTCTCTCCCCCTGCTTTGCAGTGGAAAGATGTGCCCCGCTTCCCTTTCACCTTCTACCACGATTGTAAGTTTCCTGAGGGCTCCTCTGTCATGCTGAACCGTGAGTCAACTAAACCTATTTTCTTTATAAATTACCAAGTCTCAGGTAGATCTTTATAACAGTGTGAAAACGGACTAATACAGGCCCTAAGAGATCTGTTCTACTCCAGCTCTGTGCTAACTGGACCATGCTTGGAATGTTCAGTTTAATTCTGAATACCACAGTTGAAAAGGACGATACAAAGTAAAACATGCAGGCTCGGGCATGGTGGCTCACGCCTGTAATCCCAGCACTTTGGGAGGCCAAGGAGGGTGGATCATAAGGTCAGGAGATCAAGACCATCCTGGCTAACACGGTGAAATCCCATCTCTACTAAACATACCAAAAATTAGCTGAGTGTGGTGGTGGGCACCTGTAGTCCCAGCTACTCGGGAGCCTCAGCCAGAAGAATCGCCTGAACCCAGGAGGCAGAGGTTGCAGTGAGCCAAGATCGTACCACTGCACTCCAACCTGGGCAACAGAGCAAGACTCCGTCTCAAAACAAACAAACAAACCATATTCAAAGGAGAGTGACCAAACGAACTTAAAACCACCCAACATGACAACTGAAAGAAATGGAAAAAATTTAGCCGAGAGATGAGACAACTCAGGAAAGAGATAAAAACGATTTTTCAGTGCACAATTTATACTCAAGTACACCATGCCATGAAACCTATTTTACTCAGCATTGTATTTTAAAACTATTGTGAGAATAGTAATTGGCCTCCTCCAATTATGGTAAATATAAATTTTAAAAATTGATCAAAATGTGACAACAGACTGGTCAATACTTCATAGTATACCAGAGAGCTCAGGCACACCAGCCAAGTGCCACTGATGCAGACACTGCAGAAAACAGATTTCAACTCAACATAAAGACTAGCTTTCTAACTGGGTTATTTAAAGAATGAACAGGCTTACAAGAAAGGTACCATCTTTGCTATCCCTGAAAGTGTAATGAAGGAAACTTAAGAATGTTGGAAGGGATGAGGGGCAGGAAGCCTTTAACGGCACCTTCAGTCCTATGATTCTAATGATTCTGTACCTCGATTCTCAGATAAGCTGTGCCTGTTTTAAAATATCCCATACAGACTGATTACTCAGAAGCAGACAGAATAATGGAAGGCAAGGCACATCAAATTATAAGGGGAAGATGTGGCGAGACAAGGTAAAGAGAAACATCTTGAAGATACTATTCTAAAACTTGAAATTTATATTGCTAGTAAAGCCACATATACATGAATTCTTAAATCAGCCCCCTGAATCAAACTTTTCTGCTTTTTTATTACCAGGAGTACTATTTGAGAGCAGAAATTACATGATTTACATTTTGTTTATAAAAGCAGCAATATAATAGAGGTGAATAAACAAACATTTCTTCTCCCTGGAAAGGACAGATGAGGCTGATAGCTTAAAAAAAAAAGAAAAAAAAGAAAAAAAACCCACCATCCTGTCTGACTGAATGAAGTATTAGCCTATGAGGTGGAATGAGAAAAATCAATATTGTTTGAATAGAAATAATTATAAAAAGGAGGAAATTTTATCTGGGTGTGGTACCATTACACTGTTTACCCACAAGAGCTATAAAGTCTCAGTTCAATTCTTTCAAGGATAAAGGGCTGTATTTACCCATTGTTAGCCAATGTTCATGTTGAACAAAGCCCTCACAGAACATAAACTTATAATTTTTTTTTATTTAGTAAAATTTAACTTCTTTCTGTGCCTGGGGTCATCACTGGTAAGAGTTCCAAGAAATATTCATTCTTTGGAGATACATTCAGCAAAATGATTTTTGAGGTTTAATGGTTCTATCCCTCTCTCCCATTTAATCACGATACTCTGAATCCCTTCTGCATCAATTAAGCATACAATAGAGTACAGTACATAAAACTACAATAAGCAATACAGAAAAAAAGGATTAAAGCCATGAAAAATGTATTAATTTATTCTATGCAATGCACTTGTAATTCTTCCACTTTCAGTCAAGATCACAGTACAGTTTAATAGTCTGGTTCAGGGACCAATTAATCCTTTTATATTTAAATCAATCACTGACTCCTCTCCGAATAATTTAGCTTCTACATGCTGCCTCCCATTTGATGTCTTTGGGGGAAAGAGCACAGTTAACACTATGTGGTACATTAATCATGTTTAGTAACAGAAAAAGAAATGTATTATCAGAGAAATCTAATACAAAAAGTAAAACATGCTCTAAAACATGTTAGCATAATCACTACATGTGTCACATTTTTCTTAATAAAAACAGGCAGGTTAAACCGGGAACCAAGAGTATACACTTCACCTGGCTTTTCATAGTATGTGTGCATGCATGTATCTATTTATTTTGACTATGTATAAATAGATATCCAGGAATAAAGTCACTCAGCTCAATCCATACCCCTACGCACTGGCAGATTCTTCTCTATCCCAACCTAAAGCAAATGACTTGATGATGCTCAAACAGCGGGGAAGGGGAAAAGTAATAGAAAGGCATGTATTTTATTCAAACTGGCATGTGTTTGGCACTTTGCCACAAAGCTGAGTCCTTTTCCTAGAACAACTCAGAAGCCTAATTAATAGGGTTAATTCAATGCAATATTCATGTGTAGTCTAAAGATTCTTACTACTGCATATAAAGCAGATGTCCATGTTTTAAGAATATTTTCTCTAAACAAATGTGTCAAGAAAGCATTAAGAGTTCATGTGACTAAGAATAATGCCATTGTACTATATGCTAGCTCTTATTTTAACCAACAGCAAAAGAAGGAGGTCCTCTTTTTTGTTCCTGGATCTTAATCACCACAAGAATAAATCAACTTTGTATTCTAGTGCCCATCCCATGGATTACAAATGCAGGATTTAGTTTCAGAAATTTCAAAGCCAACATAAGCACTTTTCAAATGTTCCATAAGTAAGTGTTTTCAAAAAATTTAACCAATTAAGTTTCTAAGTAGATCCAGCACTGAAAAAAGTGAAGTCTGTATCTTGGCATAACCCGAATGTACTGCTGACTCAGGAGCTCTGCCAGTTCAAACAAATGCACACGAAAGAAAGCGCAAGTGAATGTTAGCTCTGTGTTCACTTCACTCTGACACAGAGAAATCAAATGGTCAAAGTTTAAGACCAGCTCTGTGGTACTAGTGGGAAGAAGAGCGAAAAAAGAGGCCACACTACAGGTGGTAATCCTAACTCCTAAGAACACACGACAGCATCTAAAGACAGATTCAAAAGCCTGGCTAGATTATCTCACTGAAGGAATATTTCTCCGACCATGTGAGCTGAGACGACTTTTGAGAATTTGGTAGACAACTATGATCCGTAAATAATCAACAGGTAGAAAAATATTAAGTGTCATCCTCACTAATCCTCAGAAAAGTCATATCAAAGAAACATTTGGAAAGAACCCAAGTCTTCTGTTTCTTTTTTAAGCCTCAGAATAGAACAGAACACCACTAATCAAGATTAAACAAGTGAACTTTCATCAACTAATCAAGATTAAACAAGTGAATTTTCATCATCAAAAATCATCTCATCCCTAGAATATGAAGTCATATCAGCTAACAAGCTACTATCAACAGAAGAGTCTTATGTCATTTTCATGGTGGCTGGGTAAATTTGGGTGGATCCATTCATACTCCTCTGTCTAGTTATGTCTTCGTAATTATCTGTCAAATGGTATGCAAAGTATACATGTAAAAAAGGGCGTAGTAAGAGACCCTACAGATAACTACAAAACACACACAAATCTAAGGAGTTAAATGCAAGGAAAAGAGGGGGCCCCTCCTTCTATATTTATTTGTTTGGGTAAAATGCACCCTTTATATTTCAGTGACTTTCTCTCTCAGTTAGTAAATCCAAAGATGGAAAATATTACATGTTCCTTCTGGAATCAGTATAGAATAATGTTCAAAACAAGATCATAAAATGCCTAAAATCCTTTTGAACACTGGTGTTCCTTTCCTTTCTCTGCTTTTCATCTAGTCATCCCAATCCTGGGCCTACATAGTACTGAGTCTCCCTGGCTGAGACAACAAATGAAAGCCTCAGCACATCCACAAACTGCCCTTCTCTCATGCTTAGCTCCCATCTGAGCTGCTCTAAACAATTCCCTCCCATCCTCTTGCTGGCAGAGGCTGTACTCAGCTTCTAGATAGGGGTCTTTGGTGCTTCTTAACTGCCTCTGATTTGGTAGGAGCTCTTCCTTTACTAGCCCCTGTGGACTTGTAACTAATTCTTTTTATCTATGGACAGTCAGTACTGAAAACTATGGTATGACATCAAATATGAGTCACAGTATATTTGGCAATAGTATATATGTGGTGAAAAATGCTCTGCTGTAAACCTCACATTTAACATAATTTGACCAACATTAAGATACCAAATTTTCAAGTAAATAACATCATAAACATTATGATTACCAAACAGCATCCAATGCAGAGTTACTATTGTATCAGCAGCAGTCTTTACACAGGTTACAAGTAAAATGGGAAAAGAAAAATATGAATGCAATAAAAATTAATAACTCACAAAAAATGTTTAACCAGCCTTTCAAAATCACCAAAAACAAGACATATTTTAGGTAGATAAATATGTGTATTTATATAATAAAGTATTTCTTTTACTACCAACTACCTAATAAAGTAGTAGGTAATCAATAAAAATTACATGCATGAAGTGACATTTCTAAGTCAATATATAAAACCAACTCTGGAGAAAGACATGCTGAAAAAGGAAAAAGCAGGCTTAGCATTTTATTTGTAAAGCCAATATCAAAATGCAGTCTTATCATTCTCTAACTACTCTTTAACATACCATGTCTATGTCAAAATATGGTAGGCTGGTTCATAGTCACTCACACACATAAAAGAATGTTCTGGTATCTGTGAAACCGGAGTTCTGTTTGATGAGTGCTGAGTTTTTCATTTTCAAAAGCTGAATCAGCTAATTTTGAACAGTGTGAAAAACAAAAACATAAAGATGTTTATCAACATAAATAATATGAAGACACCCATCCACTGAAACATTTTTTTAAAAAATCACAAAAGAAAAAGTTAATGCTCTGATACAAAATCCAAAGCCAAATGGATGTAAATAATTCCTCATCCCAAAATAATAGGAGAAATGGCTATTTAAAAGAAATGTTAAATATTTAATGGCTTTATCTTTTGTTACTTCTTTGTTACTCACTCAGCATAACTCCAACTTCACATACATCAGAACATTTTAACAATATATGCAGTAAAACATAAAAAGATACTTACTTCAATTTGTAAGGGAAATTTCTTGTAGTGCAATTTTAGTAGCAGGCGAAATCAGTGTAATATTTCATTCTCACTTCTATTGGTGTATGAGTAATTAAAAATGCTTTTTAAAAGAAAGAAAAAAGAAAATGCCTTCCTTTACTTGATAGCCAAGAAGGCTCTTCACCCAAGTTAGGCATCTCACAGGAATATAAAAGATGGCCAGGTGCAGTGGCTCACGCCTGTAATCCCAGCATTTCGGGACACCAAAGTGGGGAGATGGCTTGAGTCCAGGCGTTTGAGACCAGACTGAGCAAAAGAGCAAGACCCTATCTCTACAAAAAGAAAAATAAAAAATTGGCCAGGCCTGGTAGCGTATGCTTGTAGCCCTAGCTACTTGGGAGGCTGAGGTAACAGCATCACTTGAATCCAAAAGAGCCACGACTGCCACTGGATCCCAGCCTGGGTGACAGAGAAGAGCCTGTCTTCAAAAAAATAAATAAACAACAACAACAAAAAATAAAGACAAAAAGATCAAGCTAGCTGTTTTACAGATTTATTGAAGAACTTTGTTGAGAGCAAGAAAACACCATTTCTTTAATTTATAAGCGGGTTTTCTTTACCCAATATGCATACATCAGCTACACGATTACAAGTGACATGTTCTTGATAGTAAATAAAATTTCAGCTAAAATAATGCTAGTAATAAGAAACGGAAAATTAAAGAAAATAGATTAAGATAACAGGGAAATAAAAATAGAGGCTGATGATAACGGTGTCAGGAAACAGGCCCCAAATAAATTCTCCAGGGTCTTCTGACAGATCTAAGGTGTTTACCTAAGACACTAACAGTTTCTGTCCCATCATCCCTCTTCGCCCTCGCACAAAATCCTCCTGACCAAATCCCAGTCCTCACTCACTACCAGAAGTTTTGTCCATGTTCCACTGCCACATAACAAGTATACTTCATCTGAGGCATTTAGAAGTTGAGGTAAGTTTCCAGTACAGCCTTCCCGCTCGTTTTCTCTTTCAATAGTTTGGAAAGGATAGATGGAGTTAAGAAAAAGAGTAAGGGAAGCTTGACCACAAAACATTTATTGAATGTGTTTTTATTCACGTTACTTTTCATCTGGCGTTGGGAAAAATCAGGTGAGAGTTATACCTGCAAACATCAAAGATATATTTTTTTGAGACAAGTTGAAAAGCTTGTATGTTGAACTACAGCATGCCCAGCAAAGTTATTTTTAATTGTTACTTCTAAAAACCCATTTACTACTCTCTGAACAACTTGGAAACTAAAATTTGAAGAAGAATAAATAAATCTGTGCCTATCACTAGTCACAAAGGGGAATGAAGTAGGTAATAGTCCCCACTCTAGGAACTGAAAAAGGAATCAGTCACTGGGGCAGTGCTTCAGAAGACACTGTGTATTACAGTGGGCTGAACTGGGACAGGAAGAGGGGATAATCAGAACTTAAAACTGGGGAAAAAAGGGACTACACCTATCAGAACCTGCCAACCTGTACACTATCACATCAAGAAAGAGCCAGGGTAAAGGCAGGAGTAGTAAGATACAGGGCAAGGAGGGGGTAGTCAAAACATTAGGCTAGTGCAATAGCTCAGAATGAAGTGATAGAAACTTAGAATGTGACAGTGAACATGGAAAAGAAACCAAAAAACACATTTTATAACTAGACAAACCAAGAAGTATACTTTGTGATACCACATGGGCACCTTTTTCAGTTGATAATGCTTAAGAAATAAACATCTATAAATCAGAATGAAATTTTTGTTTTTTTAATATCCAGAAAAACTCTTTGGGGCTGGAGGTTAAGGGCAGAAAAATTGACTAGTAAGTTATCAATATTTTACTTGCTACTTTTTCTTTCACCTTTCAACTGGAAAGTGAGGCAGTGCCTAAGTTACAGACAGCCATTACCATTATTGATTTCTATTTTTAAAATCAGTGTCTTTAATATTACTTTAAGGAGAGACAATGATATTCTAATATTCTTGTACTGTCTCTACTTAAACCTTGTTCCCAAGGAAACAGCTAATGTCTCAATATCAGACCCTGAATAATTATGACTACAAAGGAAGTATGCTACAATGAGACATTTGCACTTTTAGCAGAATGAAAATGACCAGCTTCTTTTGCCTTCGTAGCAAACAAAAGTCTCTGATTTTCATAGAGGCCAGCCCTTTCTACTAGACATATGCTGACAGGAACAGGTTACAGTATTAACATGATCTCATGTACAGAATGTTACTATTTTCAGTGGCATTCTGTTCCAGATGAAAACAAAGACACAACTGAAATCACCTTTATTTTTAGGCATTACTGACTGCCTCTTTCGGAAGAGGTTCAGTTTTGAAGTCAGTCTTGTTAAAGCATAAGTGGAGATAACTGCTCATAAACCATTAAGGATGAACATATTTCCCAAAGCCAAAAGACTTGAAATTAAAATGACTTAAATAAAAACAATTTTACAGATTTTTTATTAGCTAAAAACCCTCACAACAAATAAGCACGGATCTTCTTAAATGTATCACATAATTTTTTTAATACTGAGTACACTTCTTCCACCTTTTATAACCAGTCCTTTTTCCAGACGAAGCACTTAAAATATTGGCATGGCAAAAGAAAAAAGTGATATATGAACCATTTGCAGTTAGGAAAAAATAGACAAAGTATGGAAAGACTTTCTTTTCATAATTACTGGCAAAACCTCTAATTTACATTTCTAAAGAAATGCTTTTTATTAAGGACTGACAAACATTCAAACCAGACAGTTCATGCATGGACATTTTATCTTGCCCAAAATATTCAAAAAATTATCTTGCCCAAAATATTCAAATAATTTAGGAAGGTGGACCAACTGAACACTTAGCCTCATATACCACTATAGTTGAAGAAAATGAAGTAAACACTAATTATAAAAACATTTGAGGACTAAAATTCTAAGAGTTTTTCAAATGGCAGGAATCATAAAATCAATTTAATAGATTTCAACCAAGATTTATTAATTAAATAGAGTAGAATTGAAAATGTGAATAAAATTTCAGACTTATATTTTAAGAAATGAGAGACAAAAACATGTATGTATTACGTTGCAATGTAAGATCTATTCCTTTGAATGTAGTCAAAAAAACTGGAAAGTTCTTGGAAGGATCAAATATTGTGCTAAGCCTCAATTTAACAATCCAAAAACATGAGGATTTTTCATTATACTGGCCTGTTAAATGTTCTGTTAAAGCCCGAAAGCGTAATTCATAACTAGATGGTTCTAGGGTGCAACTCCATGGAAGTTAAAATGATGACTGTAAGAGTTGAATTAACTCCTTAGTGGAACAAAATATAGCACAGCTTTCCCAATGATGGTAACGTAGCAGATCAGGACAGTATATACATTTAGAAAATATGTGAGAAGGCACACAAAATGTTAAAATTGAAATGACAATTTCACCAAAACTTTACTGGACATGTCTGCATGCAATAAAATTTTTCTGTGTACACATGGAACAGGTACCATCAATACTAAAACTCTAGAAATAAAATGTATCTACTGAATGTGAAACTACGAATGAACACCACTGAGACATTCTAATAACCAGTGGCAAGAAGCCAAGTTTGGCTAATAGAAAAGTTGTAAAATTAACTAAAGACTTCTCCTCCTGAATAAAAAGTATGCTCTATTTAGAAGATGGTAATTCTTTTTTTTTTTAATTAAATGGTTACACAAGCTCTACTTATAGGTATCAAGAGTCTCTAATTTAAGCGTATAAGGGAATTTACATCCTTTCGCCGGCTCAGAGTATCACACTTGTAATCCCAGCACTTTGGGAGGCCAGGGAGGGTGGAGAGCCCGAGATCAGGAGTAAGCGATCAGCCTAGCCAACATGGTGAAACCCTGTCTCTACTAAAAATACAAAAAAATCAGCCAGGCGTGGTGGCACATGCCTGTAATCCCAGCTGTTCAGGAGGTTGAGGTAGGAGTATTGCTTGAACCTGGGAGGTGGAGGTGGCAGTGAGCCAAGATCATGTCACTGCACTCCAGCCTGGGCAACAGAGTGAGACTCCATCGCAAGAAAAACAAAAACAACACAACAACAACAACAACAAAAAACAGAAATTTACATTCTTCAAATACAAATGCTCATTTTTCAAACATTTAACAATGTATCTTTAAATGTATAAAACTGTATGCATAATACGGAAAAATACCTAAATTAGGAAGCCCAAATTTTACAAGTCAAATCCTAAGAAAACGGGTTGTTTATAGATTCTCGTACATCATAAGCAATTTCCACAGCATTAAAATGTTAAAGAATATTACATAACATTTTAATATAGCATTTTTCTAAGATAAAAATAATAGAAATGAATAGGCCACACATGGTGGCTCATGCCGAGATCCCACCACTGCATTTCAGCCTGGACGACAGAGCGAGACTTTGTCTCAAAATATTAATAACAATAGAAATGAATTAATATTTAACTTCGATAATTTTAAAACTAGAAATACAGTTTTATTCTCTCCATAAGGGGAGGAAATAGCCTCTGCAGTTTCCTTTTAAATCACAATTTTAAAATTCTAATTAGCCTAGACATAAACTCTGAGGAGTAAACATTGGCAACAGATCATATGCAAACAGCAATGATAAACGGCAAGCAAGTACAGGCTGAATATCCCTTATTCAAACTGCTTGGAACAAGAAGAATATCGGATTTCAAATTTCTTTCAATTTTGGAATATCTGCATACACATAATAAGATATATTGGGAATAAGACCCAAGTCTGAATATGAAATTCATTTATGTACATTTATATTACATATACACCTTAAGCACACAAATCCTGAAGGTAATTTTACAAAATATTTTAAATAATTTTGTCTGTGGAACAAAGTTTTGACGGTGACCCATCGCATGGAGTCAAGCATAGAATTTTCCACTTATGACATCACGTGCACACTCAAAAAGTTACAACTTTGCAGTATTTCAGATTTTGGACTGAACAGAGATAGTCACTGAGGAGCCAAGCTGACTGATATGAAGGCAAGGAATAAGATGAAGCATAGCCAAATTTCTAGCATTTAAAGAGATGTATGTTAAGAAAACAGTTGCCAAAAAGCCATAATCAAATTCTAGTTTGCCCTTCATTTCTAACAGCAGCAGTGGTAGCCAACCAGTTTTGTTTTTGAAATTTAATGTTTATTATGTACTTACCTGCACACATACACACACACATATGAAACTATATAAGAACATTCTATACAGCTAAGAAGCAGAAAAACAGTTTCTTAGTGTTAAATGACTTGGATAATGCAAAGGCGTCATTCAGAGGCAAGGATTCGAATTCAAAGCCAGGAGTAACCCACCTTTTGTTAGCTCAAAGACATGACCTCACACACAGGATAGAGAAACAGAAAGGTCAGACTAAAAGGATGATTAAAGTCATTAGAAAATACAAAGGATGTGAGGGAGTGTTGTTGAGTCCTATACTACTGGAAGTCGGTCTCTCACTAGGTCCAAATTTCAATTTTGCCTCTAGGAATTTATTTGGTTCTGCAGGAGATAGAACCTAAAAGCATTAACTTACGAGAAAATTGCTCTAATATTTTACTCAACTATTCTGTAGAAATTAATTCTTCATAAGCCATTGAGAAAAATGTCTTGGTGTCATCCTAAAAAGGTGTTAAATCCATTGTGATCTTTGTGTGGGAAAAGTTGGAAAGCATCATTCACTCTTAAATGTCAGCCAGTTAAGAACAAAAATCACTAATCATGTGTTAGATTCTGGTTTGCATTACACCATTTTGACAAATTAACCATTCCAATTTTGCTTTGCTTAGGCTAATAGTGCAACCTACTTATATATGTAGTCTCTGAGACACACCCAGAGACTGGGAAGAGGAAGCAGGGCAACAGGGTGCTGGGTGCCTGGAAGATGCTAACCAGGCATGAAAAATTAACAAGGAAGAATTTACAAGAATAATCCATACATTAATTATGGAGTGTTTAATGTATTTTGATTAAATGAGAAAGTCAAATGCATTTCGGTAAAACTGATGGGCAATGTATTAATAGTAAGTCATGTAAGGCAAGCATCATCACATTAACGTCTTACAAAAGCACTGAATAAGCTTAAGACATAGTCTAGAAGATAAAATATATAATCCATTATTCCATTTATTATGCAAATATCTGACTTTCTGAAAGATTTACAGAAAACATTTTCTCCATGTGTCACGCACTATGTAAGAAATCAAGAAAACCACAGCACTAATTATAGTTTCTTATTAAAAAGTAAAAATTCCTTTTTATTGAATGACTTCTAAATTATTGCACAGATACAAGTGATTACAGAGTTAAAAACATGAGTAAAACATAAAACATAATCCCTATCCTTAAGGAATTTATACTCTTCTAGAAGAAAAAGTAAAATATGACCATAAATAAGTATAATCGAAGGTATACATAAATACCAGAAGAAAAGCTTAGGTCTGTAAAATTTAGGAAGACATTATTCTGGCTGACAGAATCAAGAGGCTTTGGGGAGGAGTTAGAACTAAAGTTGGGCCTGAAGGACTTTTACAATTCAGATAATATGAGACTAGATGCTTAGAAAGGCAGGCTATCCAGGAAATGAAATACTAAGAGTAACTAATATTTGAGTGTTTACTTTGCCGGGCACTATTCTAAGTGTTTTAAATATATCCTTAAATTCTCACAACAACTCTGAGGTAGGCATTATATTATTACCCCTACTTTGAAGCAGAAAGGAGGAAGGGGAAAGCCTTACTTTCAAGCATAATCAGAAAAGAATAGCTTTCATGTAACCATTAATAACTAGAAACTTAACAGCAATGATTTCCACTGTCCATCTGAAATCCTTTTAACAGATACAATCATCAGTAAAAAGTTCAAGGACACCAGAATGATTAAAAGACAATTCTAAATGCGGACAAGGACAAACAACAACTTTCATATACGGCTGGTGAGAATCTAAGTTGGTACAGCCACTTTGGAAAATTGCTTGGCAGTATCTATTAAAGCTGAACATGTGCCTGCTACTCTCTGTTTCAATATTCCACTCCTAGGTATATACCCAATAGAAAATACGTGCCAGAATGTTCTCAGTAGGATTATTCATAATAGCCCCAAAGTAATAATAAATCAATGTCAACCAATAGTAGAATACACAAATTAATTGTGGTGTATTAACATGCAAGCGATTAAACAAAAATAAAAACAAACTGCAACTATACATAACATGAATAGATTTCAGAAATTTAACACTGAAAGAAATAAGATACAAAACTCATGATAAACTATATGATATTACCTAAATAAAGTTTAAAACTATGTAAAACTCATCTACAGTGGTATTGAAATAGTGATTCCTTTGAGAGGGCA
Source organism: Mandrillus leucophaeus (assembly GCF_000951045.1). NCBI lineage: Eukaryota > Metazoa > Chordata > Mammalia > Primates > Cercopithecidae > Mandrillus > Mandrillus leucophaeus. The sequence goes on from NW_012107585.1 coordinate 911,663, forward strand.
ATGACTAAAAAGAGGCATAAGGGGTGCTTCTAAGAAGTTGATAATATTCCGTTTCTTGATCTGAATGCTAGAAATAAGGAGGTATACACCTTACAAAAGTTGATAAAGCTAAACACTTATGATATACAAACATCTTAAATGTGTATTTCAATAAAAAGATTTTAAAATAATTCCAACAGAATGAGTGTTTTCAGAAAGTCCACTGTAAATAGGATAATTAAAATAGGCGCAACTCAGAAGAAAAAGCATATTAACATGTAAACTTTCGATCCCTACTTTCAGAGACACAGAGGAGTCAAAGCACATTCACAAGAGAAGTTAGTTCTTTAAACGGTACACAATCCCTCCCATGAAGACCAAGATTTTAACAATGGTTTCAACCAGCCTTTCCAATAAAGAGTTACAGAACTAATACATTTCATAGCTGGGAAGGCCTTTAGAAAATGCCATGACCGGCCAGGTGCAGTGACTCACACCTGTAATCCCAGCACGCTGGGGGGCCAAGGTGGGCGGATCACCTGAGGTCAGGAGTTCAAGACCAGCCTGGCCAACATAGTGAAACCCTGTCTCTATAAAAATACAAAAATTATCCAGGCTTGATGATGGGTGCCTGTAATCCCAGCTACTGGGGAGGCTGAGGCACGAGAATCGCTTGAGCCCAGGAGGCAGAGGTTGCAGTGAGCCAAGATTGTGCCATTGGACCCCAGCCTGGGTGACAGTGAGATTCCGTTGAAAGAAAAGAAAAGAAAAGAAAAGAGAAGAGAAGAGAAGAGAAGAGAAGAGAAGAGAAGAGAAGAGAAGAGAAGAGAAGAGAAGAGAAGAGAAGAGAAGAGAAGAGAAGAGAAGAGAAGAGAAGAGAAAAGAGAGAGGAAGGGAGGGAGGGAGGGAGGAAAGAGCGAGCCATGACCACACCAAAATGAGCTTATTTACTGATTCACTAAACACCCAGAATGATATCCATAAGCTCCACGAACAGACAACCACAGTACATAAGCAGAAGAGGATTAAAAGCCAAGATTTCATGGGTGGTTTAGTAAGCTGCTGGCAGCCCAAAGGTAAGTTTGTTAGGGTAGGACCCTCATCACCACAACACAGCAACAAACTACAGTGATTACAAGCAAGAATGTACAACCTAGTTTTAGTACACCACAGCGACTAAAATGTTTGTCCTAATAATGTATGCATTTTCTAATGATTTATAAAGAAAGTTTCTTTTCTTGTTTTTGTTTGTTTGTTTTTGAGACACGGTCTTAGTCTTTCAGTCAGGTTGGAGTGCAGTGGCACAATCACAGCTCACTGCAGCCTCAACCTCCTGGGCTCAGGTGATTCTCAGCCTCCAGGTAGCTGGGACTACAGGCACAGGGTTTTGTCACGTTGCGCAAGCTGATCTTGAACTCCTGGGCTCAAGCAATCTGTCCAGCTCAGAATTAGCAAAGTGCTGGGATTACAGGTATGAGCCACTGTGCCTATCCTGATTTATACATAAAATTTCTTTATTCATAATACCTGTCTACATTTGTAGGACCTCCGCTAAGACATGATTAAGTATGAGAACTAGTTCCAACTGCTGCTGGTGATAAACTCACAATCTACCTTCACTTGTTTTCTCTTAATTCTCCAAGAAGTAGTCAGATGAATAAAGAATCATCATCAGATAATAATCTCCAAGATTCTTTAAGAAATTAATTTTTATCTAATTTTAAATGACTGCATGATTATAGGACAGAAATTACTATCTTGGGCTCTCTAATTCAAATTGCTCTTAATGATCCTAGAGAGAAATGAACTACTAGAGATAAAAGATATATTGTATTTTGGTTTGTGATCTTTATTTCTTTCCTTAAAACTTAACAGATCTCTTTAATTTGTCTAACTCAAAAGATTTACTAAAATATGGAATATACTTCAGTTACTTAACATATACTTGGTTATTGTATTTTCTCCAAACTGACGTAAAGATCCTAAATCATTCTGGTAAAAGAATAAAAATGGTCTCTTTCTCTCGTAAGATTTAAATGTATCACTACGTGAGACAAGGTTAAATCAGAAGCAGAATCCCTGAAGAAAGCTAGTAGAGGCATTTAACAGAAAATGAAGTTGACTAACACCTGAAGGAATAATTGTAGTAGAGTATTCCAAGTCGCTCGAACACAAGCCCATAAAATAAAGTCCTATGAGGCAGACAGGATTCCCAAAGAAATTGCAATTAATAATCCTCCTGGAACAGCAGAAGCACATTTCACATGAAGTGGTAGAAAAAGGATAACAAAAAGAGCAGCAGTAAGCCTGAGCGAACATGTCAAATTTCCAGCAACCAAACTGCAAAACTGTATCTAAAATATTAGTTATTTTCTTCAGGGGTAGAGCTAATTAATTAGCTGCACTATGGATGGTTCAGTATCCTTACGACATCCACAGTTGGGTACCCTCTGACTGCCTGATGGCAGAATGTTCTGTCATCAGCACTTAGGTTCCAGAGAGAACTTTCTAGGCAATGGTTAATAAATAAAGACGTAATGTTTTGTTTATGAGATGCTGTGACTCAACGCCTACTAGATAATCTTAATCTACCCCAAACTTAGACTAATGGTCATTACTATGGTCTCTGAAACAGTTCATACATGGAGATAGACAGCCCTAAAGTCTATTCCCATACCCTTACTTCCATCTGGCAAAATTTGATGGTTTCCTTCACTTACTAAAGTTGACTCTCAGAGGTCAAAAAATATGTTCAGGTTTTCAAAAACTTGGTATTCAAAATGCCTAAATTTGGTAAACAGACCTAGGATTATTATTATTATTATTTTTTAGTTACGGTGCTTACAAAATAAAGTCTTATTTTAAATCATTGAGCTATCTAGTAAATTTCTAAATAGAATTCAGGTGGTTCAAAATACATTATTTCATTTAAAATTTTAGGATCCAATGTGTTATGTACTAAGCTAGCTTTATTATATAGTCAAGGATTAAATCACGAAAAATTCATTTACTTATTTCTGGCAAGATGTATAACAGAAAACTCTTTAAATCTTTTAAATTACTAGAAGGATTCAACTATAAACAATCAAAAGAAATAAAACGTATTTTCTTCCTGATGAAGAAAAGGAATCTGGTAGCAAACTTAACAGTGAAAAGTGACCATGATTGACTGTTTAACAAGTACTAAATGAAATGCATCAGACTGAAAATCAGGATAAGGTCTGCCATTCCTTTTAAGGCACACATCCTTCTCAGCTCATGTGATTTCCTACTTTATGTAGTAAAGAAGGACACAAAAAATATGCTTCCATTTGTTTATTTCAACCTAAGCAATATTCAACTTCAAAAACTCAAAACTACTGTTTTCCCCATATATATGCTGAAGGTGCCTTTGTAATTACTGTACTGATGAGTCTGTAGACATACAAAACTTAAAATAAATGTTGAGATTTGAAGTATAAAATAGCTTACACTATAGCATAAACTGGCAATAAAACCTGTCATTTTGTAATCTCTATCTTTATCCATAATGGAAAAGAAACAAACAAATCTATCACCTTCTTAACCATTTATATGACCTCCCACAATACGTTTTTGAAGATCATCAAAAGATGCAATGAGAAACCTTTCTTGCAGATTAAGTTGCTAATCTAAGTAAGTGTTCCCAGAAAGAGAATACCAGTCAATGGGGAAAGTTGAATTAAAAATAGTCTAGCCAACTGTAAAATAACAACAGCATAATAGAGTAGATGGTGGTTTATGGACTTCTATATTTAGCATTATATTATCATATTCTCCAACCCCACTCAAGTAGTAGTCTAAAATATTAGTGTTTCATGCCTTAAGCAGACTGACTCATGACTACATATGTAAAATATGAATACATTAATTAGAGGTCAAAATATGGTACAAGTATATGTATGCTTTACTAATAAAGCAATAAGGTAATGTGCTTATGAAAAACACATAAAATAATGGTTTCCATTTATAAATTGATATGCAATAGATGTAATGGAATGAAAGTTTACAATTTGTACATCAAGTCTGCTTAAACACATTTTCCTTTTTTTGTTAAGACAGGGTCTCACTCTGTCACCCAGGCTGGTGTGCAGTCATGCAATCATGGCTCACTGCAGCCTCAACTTCCCAGAGTCAACTGATCCTCCCACCGCTCAGGCTCACTCCCAAGTGTCTGAGACTACAGATATGTGCCAACACACCCAGCTAATTTTTTGTAGAGATGGGGTCTCGCTGTGTTGCTCAGGCTGGTCTTGAACTCCTGGGCTCAAGTCATCCTCCTGTCTAGGCCTCCCAGAGTTTTGAGATTACAGGCATGAGCCACCACGCCTGGCCTGCTTCAACAAGCTTGATTTCACTGTCAATAATCCTCCAGTAAAAATTATACTCTACTTTTTTTTTTTTTGGTGAGAAGAAGTTTCACTCTTATCACCTTAGCAGGAGAGTGCAGTGGCTGCGATCTTGGCTCACTGCAACCTCCGTCTACCAGGTTCAAGTGATTCTCCTGTGTCAGCCTCCCAAGTAGCTGGGATTACAGACGCCTGCCACCACGCCCAGCTAATTTTTGTATTTTTAGTAGAGACAGGGTTTTACCATGCTGGCCAGGCTGGTCTGGAACTCCTGACCTCAGGTGATCTACCTGCCTCAGCCTCTCGAAGTGCTGGGATTACAGGTGTGAGCCACCACGCCCAGCCTAAACAATTCTTTTACACTATAAAAGTATTTCATGCTTTTAAGTATACTTTTAAATACATATGCTTTTAGATAAATTATTAAATTTAATTAATATTTGAAGAACAATGGAAAAGAAAAATGGATTAAGAGTAAAATCCATAAAGGAGGCACGGAGAAAAGGCTTTAAATTATTATTTAAATCTGATTTGTACACTATTACTTTTTACATAATACAAACAGAAATATACAAGAAACATAACATAAATCATTGTGATATAGAACCCCTTAATGCTTGGAAAATCTTTGTCTTTTCTACACTGCAGCGCAAAAACCCCTCTAATACTAGAGACGCAGTATGCATTTTCACTGCTGAACTGTGTATACTGTGAGAGGAATGCAAACTAAGTGCAAGATTGCTCCTGGAGGCACCACAAAACACTGCCCAGGACGCTCTCAGCTGTGAACCTGGAGCATTCTCTGGATTACTAAATCTGTCTGAAGTCGTTGCCACTCTATTTGAATTAGACACATTTCTAATAAGCCTCAAATTTAAAGAAAAAAAGGTAATTTTGAAAAATTCACAAAAACAGCACAGGCATAGTAACTCACGCCTGTAATACTATCACTTTGCGAGGCTGAGGCAGGCAGATCAATTGAGGTCAGGAGTTTGAGACCATCCTGGGCAACATGGTGAAATGCTGTCTCCATTAACATACAAAAAAATTAGCCGTGCACTGTGGCAGGTGCCTACACAGTCCCAGCGACTCAGGAGGCTGAGGTAGGAGAATTGCTTGAACCCAAGAGGTGGAGCTTGTAGTGAGCCAAGATCAGGCCACTGAAATCCAGCCTGGGTGACACAGTGAGACTCCAAAAAACAAAAAAAAATTAAAAATTTGCAAAAAACAATATAAAGACAATGACTGTGTACATTTTTTTCACATCACAATTAAGTGAAAGTACTACTTTGGGTTAAAAACACTTAGTATTAAAAATTGGAGAAATATTTTAAGGTCTGAGATGTTAAGAGCAACAGTATGTACGCCACTAAATTAACCACAGATTAAAATTATTAAGACTGTATTGTGGAAGGGAATTTTAGCTTCAACTATTATCTTTAGTACACACACACACACACACGATACTTGCTTTATGGAGCTCTGACTTTTGCCAAATTAATTCACTAAAGATAAATGGAAGTGAAAGCAACGAGATGAGAAGGAAGATATGACACATACATGGCGTCATCTTTAAAACGAGAAATTGAAAGCTCAAGATGGTGGCATAAGGGCATTTGTGTCTTCTTTTATTCTCTATCTCCTGCCTTCTTCTCCTTCCATCTCTGAGACTCCATTCACACCAATAAGCGATCTGATCATTAAGTTAAAGCCTTCTATATGAGGTCTCAGGAAACTAACTTAATAAGACTATAGATTACTTTTCTGATCTTTAACTGAGAACGTTCTAAGTTATTTTAAAGCAACTGGGTGGGTACAGGACAAGATTTAACTTTCTTTTTTAAGTCATGAGACTCGTTTATTTTCAAAGCTAAACACTCATTAACTGTTTTTTATAATTCCATATTATAAAATCGTTGTATTTAAATCCAGATGCATTTTTATTTTTAAATACAGTTACAAATAACATGTATCTCTTATTGTTAAGGTATACAATAAATTCTCAATTTCTCAACACTAGGAAAGGCGATCTCAGAGAGTTATACAATTAGGCAGAACGGAGTCCACATCTTACCTATTATAAGCTGCCTTAAGTCAATTAACCTCTCAGTATTTCAGTTTTCAATGCTACAAAGTAAGATAATAATGCCTACCTCATAGATATATAAACATAAAATAAGATAAAATAAGTGACAACACTCAGGACGTGATCATTACTAAAATTAATTACAGTCTCCACCACAAATCAGAATGAAATCATCCCCTCATCAATGAGCATCCCAAATTACCTAATGTGAGTTTGGGAACAGATTTTAAATTTTACAGTTTAAATAAGCAAGTTACAAAACATATTAGAAAGGAAAATTCAAGGCCAGGCGCCGTGGCTCACGCCTGTAATCCCAGCACTTTGGGAGGCCAAGGCGGGTGAATCACGAGGTCAGGAAATCGAGACCATCCTGGCTAACATGGTGAAACCCCGTCTCTACAAAACAATACAAAAAATTAGCCAGGCCTTGTGGCGGGCACCTGTAATCCCAGCTACTTGGGAGGCTGAGGCAGGAGAATGGCATGAACCCGGGAGGTAGAGCTTGCAGTGAGCAGAGATCGCACCCCTGCACCCTAGCCTGGGAGATAGAGCGAGACTCCGTCTCAAAAATAAAATAAAATAAAATAAAATAAAATAAAATAAAATAAAATAAAATAAAATAAAATAAATGAAAATTCAATCCAAAATCCAAATTATAAACTATTACAGTCACATGTTAACATTAATACCTTGAATCAATTCTGTTCTATTGATTTTCTTTTTTCTGGATGTGGTGGCGCATGCCTGTAGTGCATGTAGTGCCTGGAGTGCAGTTTTTTGTTTTTCTGAGACAGGGTTTCGCTCTGACACTCAGGCTGGAATGCAGTAGAGCTATCTCAGCTCACTGCAACCTCTACCTCCCGGGCTCAAGTGATCCTTCCACCTCAGCCTACAGAGTAGCTGGGACCATAGGCATGAACCACCAAGACTAGCTAATATTTTGTATTTTTGGTAGAGACAGTGTTTCACCATGTTGGCCAAGCTTGTCTTGAACTCCCCAGCTCAAGCAATCTGCCCACCTCAACCTCCCAAAGTACTGGGGATTACAGGCATGAGCCTGGCCCCTTCTATTGAACAATATTACCTTCAGAGGAAATTCTATACAGTGTCTGTCTGTCTGTGTGTGTCTCTCTCTCTCTTTCTCTCTCTCTGTGCGTGTGTGTGTGTGTGTGTGTGTGTGTTTTGAGATGGAGACTCACTCTGTCACCAGGCTGGAGTGCAGTAGCGCCATCTTGGCTCACCACAACCTCCACCTCCCGGGTTCAAGAGATTCTCCTGTCTTCAGTCTCCTGAGTAGCTGGCACTACAGGCATGTGCCACCACACCAAACTAATTTATGTATTTTTAGTAGAGACAGGGTTTTGCCATGTTGGCCAGGATGGTCTCGATCTCTTGACCTTGTGATCCGCCCACCTTGGCCTCCCAAAGTGCTGAGATTACAGGCATGTGCCACTGCACCCGGTCTCAATATATTTTTAAAACAGAGGGGGGAAAAAACAAAGTGGCCCAGGTTGGAGTGAAAGCTTTTTTCACTGAGATGGCCTCACAGACTAGCACATAACATGGAGTCCCAGAGGTCTTCAGACCCTGGCTAAAAGCTGCTTTCTCTATGCCAATCCAATCTGTAGAGTGCAAGATGTCCCGTACCCAAGCTGAAGATCATTCTTGGAGGCTTCCACAAAGCCCAAAACAATCTTACTCTGCAATGCCCACCCAGGCCCTTAGCACAGCAGCTGGCTATTTGATATCCAATTTAGGACATTTCTGTCTTCTTTCCCCACCCAGTCTCATCCATAATAGCAAGGTCTGTGTTAGCCCCTGGGCAGCCCAGAAGACCACTTTTTTGTATTGATAGTAGATAATACTTACATAACCGGATTGAGGGAGGAAAAAAATTAAGCACTGTTTTGGGCCAGTGCAGAAGATCCCTTAAACTCAGGAGTCCAAGACCAGCCTGGGCAACATAGTGAGCCCTCGTCTCCACTAAAAATAAAAATAATTAGCTGGGCATAGTAGCCTGTGGCTCTAGTCCCAGCCACTTGGGTGGCTGAGGTGGGAGGATTGCTTGAACTCAGGAGATTCAGGCTGCAGTGAGCTATGATCGTGCCACTGCACTTCAGCCTGTGCAACAGAACAAGACCCTGTTTCAAACAAACAAATAAAACAAATCAGAAAGCATTGTTTGGATATCTAAGCCACTGTTTCCTTTGAGTATTAATAATCTAATTTTATGTACCTCCAAAACTGACTCTCACTGACCTCGATAAACGGTTATTATAAGCCCTAAGACTAATCAGGCAAAAACCTTTTTAAACCACCACAACCTCCAAGGAAAAAAAAAAACTGTTTATCAAAATACACACCTTGTTTTCTAATACTTAGTATCATTAACTATGGTATTGTTGTGACATTACTAACACAAAAATATAAACAGTGGTACAGTCATCCCATTGTATCTATGGGGAACTGGTTCTAGGGCCCCCTATGGATACCAAAATCCAGACGCTTCAGTGCCTTATAGAAAATGGTCTGCACTGGGCACAGTGGTTCATGCCTATAATCCCAGCACTTTGAGATGGTGAGGTGGCTAGATTGCTTGACTCTAGGAGTTGGAGACCAGCCTGGGCAATGTGGCAAAACCACATCTTTATAAAAAAATTTTTTTAAAAAATTAGTCAGGTGTGGTGGCACATGCCTGTAGTCCCAGCTACTTAGGAGGCTGAGGTAGGAGGATCACTTGAACCTTGAAGTTGAGTCTGCAGTGAGCCATGAATGTGCCACTGCACTCCAGCCTGGATGACACAGCAAGACCCCATCTCTAAAAAAAAAAAGTCTAGTATTTGCATATGAGCTACACATATTCCCCTGCATACTTCAAATCATCTCTAAATTACTCACAATACTGAATACAATGTAAATGCTATGGAAATAGACTGTATTATTTGGGGAATAATTACAAGAAAAAAGTCTGTACATACTCAGACACAGCCAGCCGAGTATGTACAGAGTACTTTTTAAAAATATTTTCAATCTGTGGTTGGTTGAATCCTTGGGTGCAGAACCCACAGATATGGAGGGCCAGCTGTACTTATTTCTTATGAAAAGAGGTCAATTTGATTAAGCTTCTGTGTTCCTAAAAGATTTAGAATCTGGGGCCCCAGATGCTTGGGGAAGAAAGCATGGCCGGGAAGGCAAGAAGCTTTGACAACAGCTTACTTGATGTCTCAGCTGGAGAAGGGACTTCCAGGGTCTCGCTAATACTCAGCAAGTCTAACAGTGAACTACTTTGGTGACGGCAGACAAGGAAAATTGCTTAAACACACAACAAAGCAACTGAGCCTTCTACGGTACTATACTGCCAAAGAGCAGATTCTTCTCCTTACAGCTCTTCCATCTGACACTGGTACAGCACTGAGACTCATCACACCATTTATGTACCTGATCTCCACATTGTAGAGCACTACTCAACTATAAATGGTGTGAGGACAAGGGCCCCAGTTTTGTCCACTGTTACATCCCCAGCATCCAGCACAATGTGTAGCATATATAGTAGGCTTTAAAATAAATATATGTGTCTATGTGTATATACAGACAAGCAACAATGAAAGTACCTTTTAAGAAAAGCATCACTAGGTGATTCCATTGCTGTACAAATGGAGTGTACCTAGACAAACCTAGATGGTCTATATTTAATTCATGTAAAAATTTTATAGGTAAAATCAAATGTCCCAGCACCATTATTAAATATTAATCATTTCTCTTACTTGATCTGCAATGCCAGTATCAAGTGCCATACATCAGGTTTCTACATATGCTCCATCATAATCTTTTGGGACTACTGTCATATATGCAGTCCATAGTAGGCTGAGGTGTCATTATGCAGTGCATACGTGTGTGTATATGTGTCTGAAAATACTATTTACATGTATGGTATGCTCTTAAGAACTGGGAAGATGGCAAAATACACACACACACATACACATATATACGCTGAGTATAATAAATAGATGGCAAAAATAAAGAAAAGTATCTTACCACTTCACTTTCACCATCACAGTGTCATACTGATTTTTCACAATATGATCTGAAGATAATTTGAAGAAATTATGTTAAATATGAGGTATCACACTAGTAAATTTCCCTCCAAGGCAAGATTACATGTAGACCATTTAATATTCCTTCCAACCAGATCTGAGCTTTATTTATAAACAGTATGTAAGATTCTGAAGAAAATATGATTGCAATACAGTAAGATCTCCTTCTGTATTCTGGGAGCACATCAAAAGACATGTCCCAAGAGGCCTAATACTGCACGGTCAGCGAAGAGGAAAAGTGAAAGAAGTCTTCTACTTTGCTGTTTCTCTGAAAAGGGAATCATATTAGGCCATTAAGTAGTCAGATACATTATTTTATTGCTTGCAAAACGCTTGGGTAATAAAGAATGAGTACAAATTGCCACAGGCAGTTTTGGAAGTGTGCAAAACAATGACAGCTGCTCTACTGCAGCGCTGGACAAATGCAGTAAAGAAAACAGTACATCAGTTGTAGTTTTCCTGCTTAAGTAGAGCGCTCTCCCATGTGTAAGCAGCTATAGAAGCACGTAACTCTGCAGAATCTGTGTGTAAATGCACAAGTAGGACAAGGGTGATAGATTGTAAATGGATTTGTAAAAGCTATCAAGTCATATTCAGTCTTTGACTCTTTCTCTCTCTCTCTCACACACACACACACACACACACACACAGAGTTCCATTTTCCTCTAAATAATAAGACTGAGGAGCAGCTACAGTGAAAAGCCTGTGCACTCTGAACACACAAAAGTAAAAAAGGTAAACAGTTTTCATTGAGAGGAACATTAATATTTTTCAACGAGGATGCTTGCTAAGACAAAAATAAAGAGTGATATTTCTTTAATGTGGCCTATGAGCGAAGAAAACAACTTACTTTCTATGCAAAGAAAACTCGTTTGTATCACACCTTGTACAGGTAAACAGCAAGAATGAGTGATTCATTTTCACGGGATTAAGAGAATGAAACTGGACTCATATTTTTAGCCTTGCTTGAAAAATGCTGTTAAATGTCATATGTTCTTCTAAAGATTACCCAAAGTTCATTATTGTGCTACTTTAAGGTATTAAGTGAGAATTTTATTTACTTTCAATGTCAAGAACCACAACTACTTTTGCACCAATCTAATATATACTTCTACAGTGTTAAATTTTTCAAAGTATGAGAATCCTGTAAAACTATGATTATAAACAATGTGAGAACTTTACATTTAATTACAGAATCTCATAAGAGCTTTTTATCTGTAACAAAAAACAGAGGACCCCTAACTTGTGAATTTTCAACTTTCAAAATTGTATAAGAAAGAAAGAAAAACCTCTAGAGCAAAAGCACATCAACTCTACCAGCTACCAACAGATGGTGAAAGCAGTCACAGGCAGCCATTCCAACACCACCTGCTACTTCACCTTCTACAGTTGGACAGGTTCATGCTTAGTTTCATGAAGTTTTAAATAACTGACTCTATTAAGTTTAACAAACAAAAGCATTACAAATAAGAAACGTATAACCAACCACAACAAAGTAAGAGATTTTAACAACTGAAGATGATGAGAAAATGATGAATGTTTTTGCAAGTGGAAACAATTGTGGAGGACAAACTGAACCATGCAACACTGGAAATACACTGACACACAATCAAAAACAATCAACAAGAGATGAAAAAAAGCTCTAAGAGAATTATAAACAGAGAAAATGAAACCTGTAAAAACTATTTTATTAAACACTCCTATCAATTAAAAAATACATCCATAATATTTGTATATTTGTTTTTGTAATTTTCTACGTGTACCTCTGTATTTCATTCAATCTAAGAAATACATCAACTATTAGAACTAATGAAGTATGGTATTTGACTGACGTATTATATATGTTATAAAGCATATACAAAGTTGGAATTTTCAAAGGAAACAAACAAGAGACATAGGGATTCTAATATTCTTCTCCCTGCACTTTAACAGACCTTTTGCACAACAGTTTGGGGATCCTCAATCAGAATATAGGATGAAATAAGTACAATGGTAGATGTTAGATCTCAATATAATGCTACTGAAAAGCAGATGCCTCATCTCCCCTATTACATTTATTATATATTGGATATCAACATCTGTGATAAACCTGACAAAACAAGCAAAAAAGCATGAAACAAATATTTCTTATAAAGTATCCCCACAAAGTTATTCATTAGAGTAATGACGCTATAGGAGTGAAAGGCATAGATTTTAGAGTAAGACCAATTTGGATTTGTAGCATGGTTATCTATGCCAGTCACTATTAAACACCAGACACTTGCGTATTCTCATCTATAAAATGAACATAACAATCCTTACTTCACAGAATGAAAATAAGGATGAACTGCGAGTAAGTGCATATACACAGCTTGTAGCAAATGTTCGGAACCCAACAAGACTCAATAAAGGACAACAAAGAGATTATTCATGGCAACTTACTTCACCTGTTTAATCACACTAGATTATCCAAAGTGCTAGCCAGAAAGATGGTATGTGAAAGGGTTTGACTTTAACCAGTCTAATTCACTTAAGTCACTTTTAGGTACCACAATTTCTGACAGAGAGTATGAACCCTCAGACCAAAGCCCATTTTTGCTTATAGATTTAAGTAAAGATAAATACAGGAAACGCACCAACAATGAGCAAACATACTGGCCTCTTTATCCAACATAAGGTTCAGGGTACAGGGGCTCTTCATTAATCTAGCACTGGAAAGTTCTATGTGCCTGCTGTAATCAGCCTCAGATGCATCTGACAGCTGACAGTACCAATGGAACAACAAAGCACACTGTGAACAACACAGGCCAGAAGAATCTCCACAACAGCAAGGCTCATTTCAACAGGACAGTTTTCTTAATAAGTGCTTTTAAAACAAATACCAATTAAATACAAATTTACTGATAATATGATCTGTAAGGCTACATATTTTACTAATTATCATTTATGAAGCACTACCACTTCTTTCTTAAACACAAACACTCCTGATACATTGTTTAAGATTTCCAAAATGATCAACTAAAGGATTATTGGGCACAAACCAAAGTATGGATGGCAAAAATCTTGACACCACTTGTGGGATGAACAGGACAGTAGAGTAACTGGCCTATGTATGTGTTTTCTGACCTCTGCTGCCTCTGTCTATTGCCCTAGGATTGGCAACAGCTACGCTCAGAATAAGAAATCTGAATTCCATCTACTAACTTGAATTGACTTTCTACATGAGCTTTTCAGAATGTCAGTGTTTTAAATTTGAACTCTTAATATACATTTTAAGGACTCCAGTCTGTACTCTCCCTGAAACTGTCAAGATTCTAACCTGAAATAATACCTGTCTGTTCTTGTTGTGTACTACCATACACTACCACTGGCATCGCTTTTAATGTGCTCATGGTGGTTCACATGAAAAGAATGTATGTTTCCAAACTATAAGCATTTAATTTGGGGGGCTGGGTGCGCGTCCCTAATTTAAAGTTCAAAACTTGAGAACTCTGGTTATAACCTGGGGAATGAACTGGATACAAGAGTGAAAGTAGTCAAGAGAATGCAGCACTAATGTCATTACTGAGTGCCATGAGAATGAAAAAGACACTGCCTCCCTTTAAATGTCTGGGAAAACTCACACCCCAAGAAACGCAGAGCCTCTGTCTCATTCAATGTGGACATCTTCTCCCCACAACAGCCCATAAAAGCAAAGTCTACATGCCAGAAACAAGAATAGAAATGGAAGATAATGCCAAAAGAATCCTGAGCAGCCCTATTAAAGATGATACGTGGAACCGAGACTCGTTGGCTGGCTGAACTCACTTCCCATTAAGAATAACTCTAACTTTTGTCCATCTCTCTAGTAGATGCTGCTTAGCTAACTCCCTTCACGTGTCACTGTTCAGGAAGATGAGATTTAGTGACATGTATTAACAATGGGTAAGCATGTAGGCAACTTTAAGTATCACCAACCGTTGGTTTTCTCATTTTATTTATTTTTGCTTCTTTAATAAAGCTTATTTGTACTTCCCATTTGTTTTCCTTTGCACTTCTTTTAAGTATTAGGCAGATGAATGCTTTTCTAATAAAGTTTCTTGTAAAGACTGGTTGAAACTGAGTCTTCTTTGGTACTGACGGTTTAGCTATCAATTACTTGCACAGATGATTAGGGTCTAATGAATGTGTTCATTTGTAGTATTTTGTGAATATAGTATTTGATATATTTACCATGACCAATCTATTGCTTTTCTCTTTAGTGCATTCCAAATTCAAAATGGTCCAAAATCCAAAACTTTGTGAGCACCAACATAACACCACGAATGAAAAATTCCACACTTGCTGTCACATAATGGGTCATTACCAAAACAGCTGAAACTGTTTCATGCACAAAAATCACTAAAAATATTGTATAAAACTACCTTCAGGATACGTGCATAAGATGTATAGGAAACGCAAATGAATTTCATGTTTAGACTTGGGTCACATTCCCAAGATACCTCATTATATATCTGCAAATATTTCAAAATCCAAAAAAATCCAAAATTTGAAACACTCCTGGTCCCAAGCATTTTGGATAAAGAGTACTCAATTTGTACTGCTGGTTTTCGAGTACTTCTTAAAAATTTTTAATGAAACCACCAAAATGCAGTTATAATTACATTCAAGTTTTATAAAGTGTAAGTATCTCTCACTCTTGGCATGACTCATTAAGGGCTAAAAGAGATAAAGTAACTGCCAGGGGTCATGTCCAAGGGCAGGAGCTATTATAAGACAGGCAACTAACTGTAATCCCAACACACATTTTGGAGTCCGAAAGTCCAGAATTTAAATCCCAAATCCACATTAATAGCTATCTGACCTTTTAGCAAGTCACATAATCTCTCTGAGCTTTACTTTTAACATCTGTAAAATGGGAATGCTATCATTTACCTCTCAAGGCTGTTAGGAGGATTAAGTGAGGTATTTAATTAGCAGATACACATGAACTAGGTCAAGGCACTCTCCTAAGCACTTTTTAATATTAACTCATTTCATCTCCATAATCCTAAATTCTCTCTTTTACAGATGAACTAAAACAGAGAGGTTAAATAACTTTTACTTCTCTAAGGTACAAAGCGGTAGTCAAGATATGAATCCAGGTAGTCTGGCCTCAAAGTTCAGGCTCTTTAGCACCACACTAAGATGCTTCTCATAGGATCTAAAACACTTGCCTGGCACCTAACATAATGATGAGAATGATGATAAACCACACACCAAGAATAATATATAAGCATACCGCACCCTAGAGGCCCTTAAAGATGGTCTTGATTGAGACAGCATATAAAGTATACAAGTACATCTAGATTAAATTTACATGGCACAGAAATCTTTAAAGATACAAATTAATGCCAGCACTTTAGGAATTTAGAAGAAATCATCAACATTCCAAGTTCAAAAATCACTGTTTCCCAGCATGAGTGCCTAGATTTTCTCTTGACATTGTTAAGTGAATGTTACAAATAATTGGCAGCTAATATTTTGGTCCTCTCAATATGTAGCACTCAATTTCAATTACAAACTAATGATACTAATTTTTGAAAGAAAATAGTCAAGTGTACTTTAATATAAAGATTCAGAAGAGAATAAAATTTACTAATTTCTTTTCAAAAAATCAGTATTTTTTAATAAAGTAATAAATGTTCATTGAAGAAACTGAAATATACCAGGATACAGAGAAGATAACATCACCACCAGCAGTTCAGTATCAGCTTTACTTTTCAACGCAGTTTGAGACATCAAATTTTACAAATAAATGACTTCTTTATTTTAATTTTGGAAATAGATGAAATTTCATGAACCGAAATATCAGTCAAGGTGTTTCAAAAAAGAAATGTGATTCAAACAGGTGAAACATTAACTCCACATTAAATTGTTTTAAAATAATAAATAATTTTCTCCACTTGCTTTTATTGTTGTTGGTTTGGTTTTGAGACAGTTTTGCTCTTGCTGCCCAGGCTGGAGTGCAATGGTGCAATCTCGGCTCACCACAACCTCCGCCTCCCGGGTTCAAGTGATTCTCCTGTCTCAGCCCTCCGAGTAGCTGGGATTACAGGCATGCACCACCATGCCTGGCTAATTTTGTATTTTTAGTAGAGACAGGGTTTCTCCACGTTGGTCAGGCTGGTCCCAAACTCCAGACCTCAGGTGATCCGCCCACCTCGGCCTCCCAAAGTGCAGGGATTACAGGTATGAGCCACCGCGCCCACTCCACTTCTTATGCTTAACGTAAACTAAGTTCAGTCAGATGATGTTTGACTAAATTCAAATAAAATGTTTTTTAAAATTTCAACTTTATAAAATGAGTCATATGTTTACAAACTGATTACTAATTAATGACAAAACTTGGAATTAAAGTTCATTCTCTTCCACAGTACAGATAAGGCCAAAACACTCAATAGGCATTACCCAAGCATAACATGTTTTAGCTTCTAAATATGGAACACTCTTATGAAAACAGACTTTCAGGGAGAACCAATACTATTTATATTAACACCTATTTACATTAGCACCTATTTACATTAACACCTATTTAGAAGACCTCTATGCTTTCAACACCTTATATCAGCATTCCTTTTGCCCCTGTTCCCAAAGGCCAATCTCAAAATCTAAGCCTAGCATCAGCCAATAAAAGGCAAGGAAAATACAAAGTAATCAAGTAAATTGCCCCTTTCTCTCTTCCCCTCAAGCCCTGTTCAATTGGCAAACACTGATAGTATTATAAACTCTTTCTAGGTCCTACCATCGAAGCTAAAGGCTGATTTAATATTATTTTACTCTAATTTATAAGGCAGATAAGGCTATTTCTGCACCTTTCAATGTTCTAACTAGTAACAAGTAACACTTAACGTTTCAAATGATCCTTTAAACATCTTTTATTGTCATTTTCAATCATGAGTGAGCTCAAATCAATCAGATTAGTAAAAAGCACTCCAATACGGTGGTAACTCAGAGTTCAGAATCAGTCTGGAGAAATAACTCCTTATATCTCAGGCAATTTAACTTGAAAAAGTTCAGCTTCTACACCTTATTTGATTTAATGTTAATCAAGCTAGAACTAGTTTTTATTATATGCTTAAATGGTTTTCTAAGCAAGTGTTTTTATTTGCCATCTAAAGAACAAGCAGGCTTCTCATTCTACAGATACTCTTGTTAAAGACCCTTTATGCACTACGTTCAACTACAGTGACAAGCCTCAAGGAATATTTTCATCATATTATGTGATTAGTGATTAAACAAAACAAGCATCACTTAAGAGGAATTTTATAAAACCCTGGAGTTTCCAGAAACATTACATATGTATATGTGCCAAAACTGATTAGCATACTAAATTACATTTTATGTCAAGGTGATGTGCAGAGTCAGACCCAGTCTGGGCCAGTAAACATTATTTTATATGGGCCATGCTCTAACTCCTTCAAACTACTATTACAACACCAATATCACTACTTAAATTCCCTTTCTGCTCCATATCCCCATTTCCAGCCATACTACCCTGGTATAAGTACTACAGGCTCATAAATTAGCTCACTGAAGGATACAGAAGTTGTGATCTGATTTGAAATGCATGGGATTCGATTTTTATTCACACTGGATGTTGCCTAAACAATCCTGGCTCCATTTTGCAACTTCCCGCATTTGTAAAACTTCCCTTTAATTGGAACAAGCAACTGGAGAAAAGGATTAATAGGAAACCTGGCAGTGTAGTTCACCAAATAACGCAGTACACAAGTAGACACAGGCCTGTAGGGAAATACAATCAGGACCAGCCACTGAACGCAATTGTTTTTTGAGTCTAAAGATAAAACAGCTTGATTCTTGGATTGTCTGATGACAGCATGAAACTAAAAATCACAGGCATTTATTGTGGGAAAGGTCCTTTAAAATGAAATGGTCCAAACCCCTTGTTTTCTTGATGAACAATGGAAAAGGATTAGACTAATTTCAATCCAAATATTCACGTGCCTGCTATGTACTGTGCATTAGCTCACAAACTGAATTTTGTAAAGAGACTTATTTAGTATACAGATGAAACATGCCTGTTTACAATACACAGTTTTTTTGTCTTTTTTGGCGGGGGGGGCGGATGGAGTCTCGCACTGCCGCACAGGTTGGAGTGCAGTGCTGTGATCTCGGCTCACTGCAACATCCGCCTCCCGGGTTCAAGCAATTCTCCTTGCCTCAGCCTCCCAAGTAGCTGGGATTACAGGCACCCGCCACCATACCAGGCTTATTTTTTTGTATTTTAGTAGAGACAGGGTTTCACCATGTTGGCCAGGCTGGTCTCGAACTTCTTGTAAGCCATCATGCCAGACCCACAAGTTCACTTTTAAGTCTATAAAATTAACTAAGAGGCAGTACAGATTTGTGGGAAGAACAGAAATCCAAGCACTGGAATCACTTAGTAAATTAAATACTGTGGTGCTTTATGCAAATCATTCAACTTCTTACTTATTATAGATGGGCAATCTTACGTCACAAGTCCTTCCAACACCAGTAACAAAACAAATTAGGTTCATTTGTTAAAAAAATAGCATTGAGTCATTTGAAAGTCCACACTTGGATACTAGGAATTTGAATTAAAATTAAAAGTATTTAAATCTGCTTAATATTATGGTAGATTACGAGTAAAATTACTTGTATATGGATAAAATATTAAGAATATTCTGAAAGAATATATTAGAGACCATTCATTGTGAGTATGTCTGGTGAAAAGGGGAAACAGAAGGTAAAGAATGGGACTTCTGTTTCTCAACGTGCAGTCTCTTACACTGCCTAATTCTTTCATGGGTATGTATTATTTTTATAATTTTTTAACTCTAATTTTTTAAAAAAAGTACTTAAATCATGGAAGGCAATGCAATATAGCAGAAAGTTCTTTCTACTGGACTAGAAAAGGAGAGAAAAGACTTCTAGTCTGGCTCAGTTAGCTCTGTAAGCTTGGGACATCTATATAAGCTTGGGAAGTCTATACGAGTTCCAACATTCTCTCTTATGAGAACAAGAATGAAACTACACTGCTGTCACCATCCCACTGGACTCGATGTTATATTAACTGGTCTTAGGTTACTATTCTCTCATTCAATTGTTCAGTGCATTCATCAAACACTAAAACAAGAACAAGAACTAAATGAATGTAAGAGTGTAGAAATTAATTTCTCTATAATCAAAATAATTGATAGAAAAAAAACTATCAGAGTTATAGAAATGTTTAATTTGCGAAAGGAGAGAAGAAATAAAAGATAAACTTGGTGAAAATCCAAAATCTATTATTGAGGAAGGTAAATAAACATATGTTCAGCCCTTGACCTGAGGTGATTTTATCAGAATGCTTTCCAAACATATGTCAGTAATTAAATTTTTGAAATCTTCTAAATCACATAAATTACACCTCTGGTAGGGATTATGAGATGATATTATCTTCTGTTTCCTAATTGAGTGATGGATCATACCTTCTTTCTCTAAATATTAATTTCAATTACTTATCTCCCTAATGATGGATCTGAATGCATGAAATTACTCTTTTCAACTTAAGATTCATTCATCCTGTATCAGAGAAGAATAAGATGCATGATTGCATTTTTCTTCACAGCTTTATGTGACTGCTAATAGGGTCATGTGGTTATCAAAGCCACTTTCTTGCGATTTATTATTAATATGTATTTATTGCAGTTTTCTCCCCAATCACATACCTTAAATAAAACATACTGTTAAACATTAAAACTTGGAGTCTGGCTGGGAGCAGTGACTCGTGCCTGTAATCCCAGCACTTTGGGAAGCCAAGGTGAGGAGATCAGTTGAGGTCAGGAGTTCGAGACCAACCTGGCCAACATGGCAAAACGCCGTCTCTACTAAAAATACAAAAATTAGCCGGGCGTGGTGGTGCGAGTCTATAGTCCCAGCCACTCAGGAGGCCGAGGCAGGAGAACTGCTTGAACCCAGGAAGCAGATGTTGCAGTGAGCCAAGATCTTGCCACTGCACTCCAGCCTGGATGACAGAGTGAGACTCTGCCTCAAAACAACAACAAAAAACTCAAAGTCTTCTTTAACATTTAAAATATGCCCAATTTTTAAGTTTTAAAAGAATACTTTTTCTTTTATGTCACCTAATAGACAAAATGAATAAAGGAGGGGAAAAAAACGACACCTTTTTTCTTCCATAACTCTAAGTTTGGCTAAATGTTACAAAAAAACGTATCTGTCCTCCAAAAAATTGTATCTTCTAATTTACTATTAAGCACCAGTCACTGAATATCTAGGGAAACGTTCAAGAGGCAGACAGAAAGCCTAACCACTCCATACTCCTGTTCTCTATTCTTTTGACCCTAAGATTCAAATTGATTGGAGACACCTGACTATACTAAAAATTTTCACTTTGGCAGCTCTAAAGGAAGGCACAGACCATGTGACTACCACAAGGGAGCCCTTGACAGAACAGCATCCAGCTTAGCCTCTTAGAGCAAGTATGCAGACCACTGCATATAAATTCGGAGAATGTGTAAGGATGGAAACCATTTTCTTCTTCCTAAATATGTATTTAAGTACCCTGCTTGGAGCTTTACTGTGCAAGCAAGGTTCATTTAAAACAAAAACAGAATTAGGAATCTTCTTCAAAGTCTAGAAGGCTCTACAGTGTCTGGTCTCCACAAATAGTTTGTTCATTGTTTGCCATTAAACTTTCTAACCCAGAGGCTAAAAAAATGAATGACCACTGTTTTTTGTTTCTTCTTTAATATTTCACACTTAACATTAAACCACTGTATCTTACCTTTTACATTTTTGGGGAGAAATGAGGTATTTATTATTTCTTTGCTAAGATTAAGTGCAAGAAACTTGGAATCAGACTGTTCTAGCAGCTGCCCCTTTGCAGTGTGACCTTGGTCAAGTTATTTATCCCCGTGTATCTCAATTCCTTTAACTAAAATTAGGAGTAGCACTACTACTACCACTTAATCTCACAAGGCTACTGTGGGGGCTAACAACACATAAAGACTGTACAAGTAGTTTGCATAAACATCTTGCCTTTCTCCCTTAAAATGTGCTCTCAGCACTTTCTAGATCTGTGTAATATGATTCCCTAGGACTCCATTTCCTCAGCTGTAAAACCAAAGAAAATAACACAAAGTACCAGGTATGTAGTGAACACTGGAAATAATTTATGTAAAGCATTTATCAGCACAGTATCTCAAAAAATGCTAGTCCTAACTTACAAATAATAGATCCTTTTCCTTCCAACTTGAAGCTGTGCTACTGAGTATCTTCACGTTGTAGTTTTTAATCCTGCCATTTCAATTTGTCTTGTGGGTACACATCTAGACCTGCAAGCTCCAGGAAATAGACTTCCTTTCTGCTAACCCCTTCCCTTAAAGTTTGAAGAAGATGCCAAGTGATTGAATCCATCCAGAGAAGCTACAGTGGCACCAGATAATACCATAAAGAATATGCTATAATAGATTTCAGGTGTTTCTCAACTGCAGTAGTGTGAGATACGCTCCAGCCTCAAAAAATTAACATGAGCCATAGGAGCCGGAAGATTTTAAGTGCTAAAATCCTTGGCAGCAGACAAAATAAAATAATACAAAAGACACTTACTGGGGGCCAAGCATGGTGGCTCATGCCTGTAATCCCAGCATACTGGGAAGCTGAGGACAGAGGGCTGCTTGAGACCAGGAATTCAACACTGGCCTAGATAACATAGTAGGACTCTATCTCTACAGTAAATACACAAATTAGCTGGGCACAGTGGCACACACCTGCAGTCTGTTACTCAGGAGGCTGAGGCAGGAGGACTGCTTGAGCCCAGTAGTTGGAGGCTGCAGTGAGCTATCATCACACTACTGCACTCCACCTGGGTGACAGAGCAAGGTTTTGTCTTACAAACAAAACAAAACCCAAAAACTACAAAATGCACTCACTAAAAACAGTCCCAGGGCACATTAATGAATTCTGCAAAAGCGAGGGGTCAAGAGCAGTTGGGAGAAGTTATATATGAATCACCATAATATTGTAACAAGTTTGAACTAAGCCCTCAAAAGAAGGCTTGTTTTTGAGGGTTTTTTAAAGCTATTTTTTTAATCTTTAAGTATCAAGACCATGTTTATCTGTAACCCGGGAATCACACAATTTTAACAAGCAACTATCCCAATTTTTCAGTCATTACTGCCAATTCTCGAAAGCAATTCACCATCTTTTATACATCTTGAGCCCAAAGGGCAGAGCACAAATGGACATAAAATAGTATCTCTGCTACTCTCTGGGTCTCAGGAGTCCTATTTTCAGGGCAACCTCTTCATATCTTCCAAAGCTGCTAAGCATGCATTTTCCTCTCCAGTCAGTGCAGTCTTTCCTTGAGACACCACGGTGACGTGTGTCTTCTTACTGCTGCTTCCCTCCTCTTGATTCCAACCCAAGCCATCTAAACCTTACAGGCTTGTCAAAACCAACTTTAACTTCATAAATATCTCTTCTTTACTAGAGCCCATATCAGTATCTACCTGTTTTCACCTTCTTACCATCTATTTAACAGATCAAGATACTAATTATAACAGTGTCTTGCCTCTAATGGCTTTAAATGCTTATGTCTTATCTTCATAATACTGAGTTCCTTGGCAGGACTTCATAAAGTTATTTTACTCATGCCCACTAATGGCCAAAGCAAGATCATTTTTCTTTGTGAAAAACTACTGTTAGAAGAGCTACTCACAGAATATAGATAACAAAACACATATACTAGGAAATTAGTAAATAAGGTAGAACAAGTATTTAGAGTGAATATAAAGTATCTTCTTGCTTTCAGTTGACAGTCATATATGCATATGCTCGGACTGAATGTCATAACTTAAGTAAAAATAAAGGAATGGAACAATGGGCAGAGTATGTATACCACTGGATATACTATCTGTATAAGAAAGGGAATATATACATACACATTTGTGTACATACGCACAGACTAATCTCTGAAAGAATGGAAATGAACTGGCAATAGGGTTTAACACTAAGAAAACTGGGTGGCCAGGCAGTGGATACAGAAGACTTACTTTCTCACCCTATACCATTTTATGCTGCTAAATTTTGTACCATATACATGTATTTTCAATTCCAAATGACAAACAGAATAAAATAGCTTATTTATTGAAAGGAAAACATTTTTTACGTATACATATTTTAGTAAATTAATTAAATAATTGGCCGGGTGCTGTGGCTCACGCCTGTAATCCCAACACTTTGGGAGGCCGAGGCGGGTGGATCACTTGAGGTCAGGAGTTAAAGACCAGCGTGGCCAAGATGGTAAAACCCCGTCTCTACTAAAAATACAAAACATTAGCCACACATGGTGGCACCTAACTGTAGTCCCAGCTACTCGGGAGGCTGAGGCATAAGAGTTGCTTGAACCCGGGAGCTGGCGGTTGCAGTGAGCTGAGATCGCACCACTGCACTTCAGCCTGGCGACAGAGTAAGACTTTGTCTAAAAAAAAAAAAAAAAAAAAAAGAAAAGAAAAATTAAAATGCTCTTCTGTGCATAGGATTTATTATGATAAAGACTCAAACATCCATCCAATCATTTCTTGGGCAATTATAAATGCCAGCCTCTATGCAATTTTGTAGAGATGAATTATTTTAACGCTTTATAATTCATAATCATTTTTACATATAATTTATAAACATTATTAGTGAAAGCAGAATAAATAACTGTGAAAAAATAGTGCTTATGAAACTAGAAAGGCCTGAATTTAAATCCAGGATCCTAGACTTTGTAGATGGGGCATGGTTCTCAGCTAATTACTTAATTTGTCTTAACGCTAATATCCCTCTTAAGAGCAGAGTTCAGCAAACTATAACCCCAAAGCAAATTACATCCTGCCACCCATTTCTTGTAAATAAAGCTTTACTGGAACAACCCATGCGTATTTGCTTACATATCATCTATGGCTGCTTTCTCAGTACAATGTGAGACTTGACTAGTTTTGATAGAGCCCATGTACCCCATAAAGCCAAAAATACTAATTATCTGGTCCTTTATTACAATAAAAGTTCACCCGCCCCTCCTAAAAGTAAAATGCATACAAACCACATCTACTTTGAAATTGTCTAAGAATATAAAATCTCAGGATATGTATCCTAGAGCAAAGAAAAAGAAAAGAAAAAAAAAAAGAATAAAAAAGACTAAAAATTTTAAAAAGACTATAAAACGCCACTCCAAGTAGGAAGCAGGTCAAAACTATTTCAGAATGACATCAAGACATTATTAATCTTTTTCACTCCTCCTCCAAGTGTACAGTGGAGTTTTCCAGAGGCTACATGGAATTGTGATGGCAAAAGACTACAACACAGCTGTATTCACTTAAGCCAGATATTAAAGAAATCTGCAAAAACAGTGCCATTATTCTTACCACATTTTGTTTTAAAACATAGTTATTTTAGTTAAAATATAGTCATTTATGTTAACATGTAGTGGGTTTATTATTATTATTATTATTATTTTTAAAGTCAGACATAACTTTTCTCAGTTTTATTTGTGTTGTTGGTGGCGGTGGCAGGTTTTTTTGAGACGGTCTCGCTCTGTCACCCAGACTGGCAGCAGTGTAATTACAGCTCACTGTAGCCTCAAATCTCCCAGGCTCAAGCAATCCTCCCACCTCAGCCTCCCAAGTAGCTGGGACTACAGGCACACACCACCATGCCCAGCTAACTTTTTTTTAACCTTTTGTGGAGATGGGGGGGCCCATTATATTGCTCAGGCTGGTCTCGAACTCCTAGGATCAAGGGTAGGATCAAGGGATCCTCATGCCTTGGCCTTCCAAAGGGCTCAGATTACGAGCATGAGTTGCTGCACCCAGCCTTTTTCTTCATTTTATTATTATTATTTATTTTATTTTTTTTGCAGCAGGATCTCTGTCACCCAGGCTGGAGTGCAGTGGCAGGATCACGGCTTATTGCAGTCTTGACCTCATGGGCTCAAGTGATCCTCCTGCCTCAGCTCCCCAATTAGCTGGAACTTCAAGCATGTACCATCATGGCTAACACTAGTATTTTTTTTGCAGAGACAGGGTTTTACCATGTTGCCTAGGCTGGTCTCGAATTCCTGGGCTCAAGTGATCCACAAGGACATTCTAAATTTTTTAGGAAAACAAAGTAACATCTGTCAGAGAA
This sequence comes from Mandrillus leucophaeus, assembly GCF_000951045.1. Classification (NCBI taxonomy): domain Eukaryota; kingdom Metazoa; phylum Chordata; class Mammalia; order Primates; family Cercopithecidae; genus Mandrillus; species Mandrillus leucophaeus. Next base: position 937,339 of record NW_012107585.1, read on the forward strand.
CATGCAAACTACTAGCTCAAGTTCACAGTTTCAATATTAGACTGTATTAACTTACCTTCAATAAAGTCAAATATTTGTGAAACTGGTTTTTCGGTGGTAGCTGTGATACAAAGTAAAATCAATGCAGACAGAAAACAAGAGTAGTGATTTCCAGCCTGATTCTTTGGTTTGAGTTGTGCAGTGCTCAACAGGCATACACATCCTGTTAACAAGCAACTGCAGCTATTTAAGAATAAATTTTATTGTTTTATTGCATTATGTGCATTATTTGCTTAAACAGTACATAAATACTTATTATTTGGACTTAGTAACTAGGACTGTTAAGTATTTCTTTTGGCCTAGGAATACCATGAAAGGTATTCCTAGGGCACTATAAAAACAATCAAGTTTAGGAACTTCTGGTTTAAGGGAACATACTTTGCACAATCCACATTTCACTGTTCTTTAAAGGTCACAAATTTAGTGAGGTTTTACATTAACTTGTAGATTTGTGGCCAGTAGGAACAGTTTCTGTCCTGACAAACAGAGCGCGCCCATTATGGCTTGCAGTCCTCAGGACATTAACCACTTTTGTAACTAACTCAGCAATCTTATCCATATTTTTCCTTTTTTTTTTGAGACGGAGTCTCACTCTGTCTCCCAGGCTGGAGTGCAGTGGCGCGATCTCGGCTCACTGCAAGCTCCGCCTCCCAGGTTCATGCCATTCTCCTGCCTCAGCCTCCGGAGTAACTGGGACTACAGGTGCCCGCCACAGCGCCCGGGTAATTTTTTGTATTTTTAGTAGAGATGGGGTTTCACCATGTTAGCCAGGATGGTCTCAATCTCCTGACCTCATGATCCACCCACCTCGACCTCCCAAAGTGCTGGGATTAGAGGCTTAAGCCACCGCACCTGGCCTATCCTTATATTCTTTTATAAATTTTCTATAAAGTCCTAACTAGTCTAATGCTCCTTAAACTGCTTCTAACATCACACCTGTTCCCTCACTAATTAATGAGTTATAAAAATGTTTGGCAATTATTTGTTTCATATTTGCATTAGGATGCTAACTTTGTCCTTTTGTAAACTGTACTTTAGAATGCTGAAGTCCTTTTCTAGTATATCTAGACATAACTATTTTTAAAAGCCAAAATTTAAAAATTTCACTAATTACCAAGTACTTTGGAGGAATGTATATATAAGAAAATACAAAGTATGGCATAAAAAAAGATTCTATACACACTCCTGTATTTAAATAGTGGATATATCTATATGTTAGAATATAATCCAACTATCTTGTAAGTCTATATGGTTTTCTATATTTTCTACCATTTAATAAATATATTTAGGCTGCGCACAGTGGCACACACCTGTAATCCCAGCACTCTGGAAGGCCAAGGCACTTGAGTTCGAGACCCGTCTAGGAAACATAATGAGACCCTGTCTCTACAAAAAATACAAAAATTAGCCAGGCATGGTGGCATGCGCCTATAGTCCCAGCTACTAAGGTGACTGAGGTGGGAGGATCACCTGAGCCCAGGAAGTTGAGACTGCAGTGAGCTGCCATCCTGCCACTGCACTCCAGCCTGGGCAGCAGAATGAAACTCTGTCTCAAAAAAATAATAAATATATTCGATCCTTTTATAATCAGAAAAATACACAATACACTTGTTTAAATGTTTGGGATGATCTATGAACACATTCTTTTTTAAAAAGTGCTATTAATGCAAGTTTTTAAAAAAGAATGAGGGAGTGATATAGAATTAAATTCCCTCCAAAGAAACATTTTAGTACTATTCATTAAATAGAGGGCTAAGGACAAAAGAATAAATGGCAATATTTGTATAATTAGTTACTTCCAATGACAGACTATGCCAGTAAACTAAATACAGAGATAACAACTTATTTTACTCTCAATTTTCCACTTATTCTAATTTTTTTTTTTACTTCATGTCAAACATTCTTATCTAGATCACTCTTTTCATTTGAAGCTACAGAAGTGACAAATGTGCCTAACAAGGGAGAAGAAGGGGAAAAACTTTCACTTTGGGGGTATACTTATGAGGAACAGGTCAGGAGGGAGCAAAGTAAAAAGCAAATGAGTAAATATGTCTCTATATGTACTGAATTATGTCCATCCAAATGAGAAAAAAAATCTAGAAGTGTTGGTGGTTTGTAAGGAACTTGCTTCTTTCCACATCTGATAACTGACTCTGGATCCACTTCTTTCTGGGTCGCTTTTCACCTAGGCTGCCTCCTTTATTACCTAGAGTTGCTCTCTCATCTTATTAAAGATACTTGGCTCAGCACTACTTAGAACTTCCTCTTGTTCGCTTCAGAAGCATATACACGAAAATTGGAACCATACAGAGAAGATTAACATGGCCCCTGCACAACGATGACATGCAAATTCATGAAGCAATCCACATTTTTAAAACTATAAAAAGAAAAAAATAAAGAGAACTGCATATCATGCATGAAATACTGAAAATGGACTACCACACTTGTAGTGGGTCTAATAGTCAAAAGGCCTCTTTACAACTACATGTGAATGTAAGACCAAAGTCAAACCTCTGAAAACATTTGGTCTAAGGGAGGGAATGTTATGGAAGTTCCACCATCTGCTTTCAATGAATGATTTATAGAACAAAAGACCTGAATATATGTAAACAACATCAAATGATTTGAAAAAGGATTAATAAAATGTTACACACTACTATCCGTAAATTAGGATCATTTCATTTTGACAAGTTGATAGGTCTACCTCATAAAGCTGCATAAGGTACTATGAGAACCAAGAAAAATTTATGAAACAGGCTTTCAAAGAGTTATCTAGTCATTCATTCAGTTATTTACATCTATTATCTCATTTAATCTTGTGCAGGCCAGGCGTGGTGGCTCGTATGTGTAATCCCGGCACTTTGGGAGGCCGAGGTGGGTGGATCACTTGAGGCCAGGAGTTCGAGACCAGTGTGGCCATCTGGTGAAACTGTGTGTCTACTAAAAATACAAAAATTAGCCAGGCGTGGTACATGCCTATAATCCCAGCTACTTGGGAGGCTGAGGCACGAGGATCATTTGAACCCGGTATGGAGGCTGCAGTGAGTCAAAATCGCATCACTGCACTTCAGTCTGGAAGACAGAGCGAGACTATGCCTCAAGGAAGAGAAAAAACAAACAAATCTGCACAACAAACGTCTGCCATTTATTTTCAGAGGAGCAGGCTATTGGTTGGCAAATTCAGGTCCATCAGGAAAACTCGTAATAATGCATACGTTCATCACATCCTGAAAATGCTGCATGTACAAAAAGTCATAATTCTTGAGTTAAAAATGTAGAATTCTGAGTACTTATCGTGTGGATCAGGACAACTGGCCCGTTCCTCTGCCTCCCTGTACCTGGCATCACCCTAGCCTCAGTTACAACTTGGTCCCTCAGTACCTTCAACTGCTTCTGAAAATGCCTGACATGTTTAAAGGAGTTACAGGTGGTACTGCATTCCTCCTTAAAGGAGATCAAATATACAGGATGCCAATGTCTCAAATGAAGACTACACAATGATGTACCCAGAAGAATTAAAAGAGCTCTGAAACATGTAATGCTTGAATTTTATAGCAAGTCAAAGCACAAATACAGACCTCTTGGTTCTGCATCATCTACAGAGCATACCTTGTATTGTACTTCAAACACTGAGCCATGTTCAAACTTACCAGTGTAATATTCCTCAAAGGAAGAATCCTCTAGTTTGAAATGTACTTAATGATTTTATCAATTTTTTACTGGGTAATTTTAGCACCATGTGGTTCTACGGGTTGGGGAAAAGGGTGAGCCTTTCCACTATTAAAGTGTCCTTTGGTAACTTACCTTTTTGAACCCACAAAACATGCTTGAAATCATCAAGGAATAATGCATGACGGTACATATTCATTCTACTACTTGAGCACACTCACGTGTTCAAGTCAGTAGTATATGCTTTCAGAGAAGGGGTAAGGGCTGCAGGTAAAGTTGAAAACGTAAAAGTATATACAATCCCAATTTTTCTGTTTTCACATATTGTTAAGAGAAATCATAATGTCTTGTTTCTTTCACTAAAGAATTCTAGTTGAGTGTGATTTTTTTCAATAGTGAAATTAAAGCCCAGAAATACTATTTATTCAAGAACACAACAAATCATTAGCAGAAAAAAAGTTATGTGGAAGAGGTAAACTATTTTCTGATATAAAGCTTAAATCCTAAAATATAAAAATTAGCCGGGCGTGGTAGCATGCACCTGTAATCCCAGCTACTCAGGAGGCTGAAGCAGGACAACTGATTGAACCCAAGAGGTGGAGGTTGCAGTGAGCCGCCAGCCTCCAACCTGGGTGACAGAGCAGCACTCTGTCGCCAAAAAAAAAAAAAAAAGAAGAAGAAATAAAGGTGGGGAGATGACATGCTACACTGAAATTGATGTTTTAAATCACAGGGACAAATACCAAAATTTACCAGCCAACAGCCCAATTTTCTTTTAGTGAAAAGTACCCCCTATATAGCTAGTCATTTTTTTAAAATCTCAGTTAACATGGAAATACTTTTAGCCAACTGTTTTCAATTACATATACTGTGATGTCCCTTTATTTTTCTACATTCTCAATACCAGTTAACACTAAATAAACAATACTACTCAATTTCAGGAGTACATAATTATCCCTCAAATGTTGCCTAACAATGTTCCCTCTAAGGTCCTCTGTGTGCAAATTCCTACTTTATATATGAAGCACGTTTAAGATCTCAAAATGTGTTGAGGCTATTTCTACTACAAGAATCGCAATTCACAATCCAGCATGACAGGGGACAAAGTCCAACAGTACTGTAGGCTTCCTATTAAAAAATACTCATACTAAAATAAGCGTCACAAACAGCCCAATTGCTCAAACCACTCAATAATGAATAACACTGACAAATAACCACACGAAACCAATTATTATAAGAATCAAAAGATCTTAACCCAACTATAAAATGTAGTTTAAAAGATCATCTTTTAACATCAAGAATGGTGAAGACACTATTTCTATTTTAATGACATAACTCAATTTTTGTTTTATGTTAGATTACTTTTCAAACCTCATTTACCACTTTGATCCTAAAGCATATGAAACAGATTTACAAAGGAAAAGCATGTACTATTCAGTTCACCCCAACCTATCATACCTTTTGTACTGGGAATTATAGATCTTGACTAGAAAAAAAGGTAAAATTATGATGTATACTGGAAACTAAAATAAATGATTCTATATTAAAGATTCAATTTAGGAGTAATGTAGGAATGGGGAAAGGAGAAAGACTAAATTCTCATCTTCTATAGTATGAATTCAAGAGAAGACTAAAATCTCTCACACACACACACACACACACACACACACACACGACATTAAGAACAGCAGAATAAACATGCTATTAATAAATTTAGATGTAAAATGCCACAACAAACAGTTAGAAATGTTATTTCAGGGGAGCAACTCAAGAAGAGAGATGGAATTTAACTTGAATTGCCAGGGAAGACAGAGTGGGTGGGAGAGAGAGAATATGAGCAAAGAGAAAATGAGTTTAGACTAAGCTAGAATTGTGAAGGGCAACTCTGGCTGGATAAAATGGCTTCTGCTGGGGAGCAGAAACGCTAGACAATGCTTGGGCGATCCCTACACAACTGACACACATTATGTTCTTCCGTTGGACAGTGCTTCACCAAAAGTAGTCTAACCAAAGTATATACAAGGGCAGAGTGATCTGAGACAAAAGAAACTACAAGTCAAGAGACGCAGGTAGAAGACAACAACAGACCTGACATTCTATCAAGGAGGCAGCTCCACCGTTTCCATAATATTTAGTATTTTAATTTAGCACTCAGTTTTCCATGATATTTTTTTTCTTTTCTTTTTTTTTTTTGAGATGGAGTTTTGCTCTTGTTGCCCAGGCTGGAGTGCAACGGTGCGATCTTGGCTCACTGCAACCTCCGCCTCCCGGGTTCAAGCGATTCTTCTGCCTCAGCCTCCTCGGTAGCTAGGATTACAGGCATGCACCACCATACCCAGCTAATTTTGTATTTTTAGTAGAGATGGAGTTTCTCCATGTTGGTCAGGCTGGTCTCAAACTCCCGACCTCAAGTGATCTGCCTGTCTCGGCCTCCCAAAGTGCTAGGATTACTGGCATGAGCCACTGTGACCAGCCCATGATATTCTTTAACCATAAACATCAAGCTGTTATACTTCAATCTTATACAACTGTTAATAAAATCCTAAATGAAGCATGCAGCCACACTTAATAGACAGGTTCTGAGAGACAGATCTAATAATTTCTACAAACCATACTTAAAAGCTTTATTTTTAAAATATCCTTTAACACTCCACAACAAATAGTTATACTGTTATAATATACATTACACATTTTCAAAAATTTTTCCTTTGACTCCATAAAAGGATAGCAACAGAACTACAATGCTAGTAAATACCATATTTTCAAATTCATACCAAAATCATGGTGATTTCAAACATTTGGCAAGACTACTTCTTTAAAATTAGAAAATAGCTGATGTCACTATTTTAGCGGTAAAATCAGTATACGATATGACATTTCTTATACTGCCCTTATGTAGAAAGATTTATAGTAGAAATACCTACCTTATTTAATGTAAACTGTGTAAATAAAAACTGATTCATAAATATTTGGCAAGCTTCCTCTAATACAAGAAATTACCAAAATCATAAAAAAATCCTTAATTTTTTCTAAATATTACTACCACCAGTTTCACTAATAATGGCAAATAGCTACCATTACACAACAACCACATGTTAGGTTCTGTATTAGCTACTTCATTTATGCTATCTTATTCAATCCCACAAGATTCATCTACAAAAAAGGCAAGCTTAAGGTGAGTAATTTTAAGTTTAATAGAATTTATGTATATAATCTTTTTAATTAACATTTTAAATTGCTTCCTTAAACTAATGAGGAAAAAAATGTTAGAAAAAAATATGTAAAGTCAACCAAAAGCAACAGTATGAAACTGTATTCTTAAGCATCTTTTCAGAAATGAATATTCTTGTTGAAAGAGAAATGTTCTGAAATCTAACTCTAATCTGTAATGCTTTCCCCTGGTGCCAAGTTGCTACGCAGATGCCACAGTCAGAAAATTTTACCAAGCGTGATCACACTTTTCAAAGAAAGGACCCCATTTACTAACAGCACACTATGAACCACACAGGCAGCCGTCCCTCAATCGCCTCCATTCCTCTTACAATCATATCATCTGCCTTTCAGCCTTGTTTGCTCACCTCCCAGACCTTTCTTCCTCTTACTGGTCTGTCTCATTTCTCATCATCCTACCTCACTCTGCAAAAAAAGTTCATAAGGGCTGTTAAGAAACATTTGTATAGAACACTAAAAGTGCATCAGGAAAAGGTTTTATATAAATGTTAACTCGAAATATATAATAAAGATCTTTTATGTCTATACATTTTTTAAAAGATGATACCCTCCCTTGACAAAGGATGGTACGCAAAGTTTTACATCCTAAAATACATATCAGGTTCCCCTCCCAGTAGTACAAACTAGTTCCTTCCACTCCAACACGACACTCCCTTTAAAAAAATAACTATAAATTCTGAAGAAGATATTTAAAACTGCAAAAACCTGAGATACCAAATGCAGGCAGATCCTGGGGGAGGGGCAAGAGTTTACCACCAGAAGGAGGAAATGGCACTGAATCAATCATCCTCATTCTCATGATAGTGTCCACCTACCCCTGCACCCTCCTTTTTAAACAGTTTGTAGCATAGGGCAGACTGAACCACAATAGCTAAAACTGACAGAAACCCCACCTTGAGTCTTAATGGCAAAGAACCAGAGGACTGAGTTAAAGAGCCCACCGCTGCTAGAACAGAAATTCTGGAAGGAAGAGAATCAGAGACACAAACTCTGCCCAAATCTCTGGCCAACTCCTAAATTACTGCATGGTGCAGGCTCTCAACAGCCTGGGAAGGCTAAAACAGTGGTTTTCAACCAGGGGGGACTTGCCCTCCCAAGGAACATCTGGAACTATCTGGAGACATTTTGGGTTGTCACGACTGAGGGAGGAGGGTGTGACTGGCATCCGGTAGGGAGAGATCAGGGATGCTGCTGAACACTCTACAATGCACAGGACAGCTCTCACCACAATTATCCAGCCCATGAGTCAACAGTGCCAAGGCTGAGAAACCCTAGGATAAAAGAAGCCCACCACAAAGCAGACAGTAGTCTGGAGTCTGGATTCAGCCAAAGTTAACTCCTTGAGAAGCGAGAGGGGAGGGGAGGGGAGGAGAGGGGAGGGGAGGGAAGGGGAGGCGAAGACCAAAATTCAGCCAAAGTTAACTCCTTGCTTAAAAAAGAAAAAAAAAGAAAAGGCCAAATTAACAATGTTCAAACATAACAGAATCCAGAGTCTCCACACTATATCAGTGTTCAGAATATAATTCAAAATTATTCAACATATGAAAAAAAACAAGAAAAATCTAACCCATATTCAAGAGAAAACAAAACCAATGGAGAAAATCCAGATTTTTTTAGTAGCAAAAATCTGTAAGCAATTATTGTAAGTAGCTTAAGGACATAAAGGAAAAGTGCTCACAATGAATAAACAAATACAAAATGACAGCTGAGAAATGGAAATGATAAAAAAGGTCCAATGGAAATTATGGAACTGAAAATGACAATATCGAAAATAAAATATACATTTTCCAGTTATTTAAATCTTCTTTCAAAATTTGCCTTCTTTTATGTCCACACCATAGTAATGTTCACTAAATTCTTTTCTATAAAGATGGTATCTCACTGTGTTGCCCAGGCTGGACTTGAACTCCTGAACTCCTGGACTCAAGCAATCCTCCCGCTTCAGTCTCTATGGCATATGCATATAGCTAGGACTATACGCATATGCCACAGCACCCGGCGATTTTCACTAAATCTTGACTATAATTATATAAACCAGAAACTAAATGGAAATGGAAAAGGATGATATCATCTAAACAACCATTTGATATTATTAAACCAATGGGTTCAGTCTGAAAACATACCATAAGTATCCTTTTAGGATTAATAATACAGGTGGCAGAAATATATGGTAGACTATAACAGGAATTCGTAAGTAATAATAAGCCACACTGGAAAATTAATTTATACTTACTACAGCTGAAATTTTCCAAATTAAAATTAAGACAACATTCCCCTCTCGCCTACACAGATGAACTGTTTTGTCATTTTGTAAATACAAAATAAATGTGGAAATGAAAAAATATAGTAATAGCAAAAAGTAGGAGCAGTCATTTCCCTCAGACAAGTCTGTTTTTAACTTGCCATAAAATTCCCCCCATGTTACTGAGATGCCATGAAAAAGGAATGGAAACAACCTTCCAGGCATATTCATTTTTACACTTTCTCTAAAGTCTAAGATACTTCAGCGAAGTATGCTGAATTTAGCTACATTTACAAAGCAGAGGATAAAACATTCCTTTTTAAAATGTAGTCAACTTCTAGAGTAATCCATTTCATTAATCTGTAAGAATGATCTAGTTGATATAATGCAATATCATTCTATGGTACTTAGGCTCAGTCTATTATTTGGTCAGAAAAACATACCAGGAACAACATCCTAAATGAGGCTGAGATATGAGTAAACTGAACAGTACACTTCCCTCATGCTACTAAAAGGTTAAACTTTCAACCTTTATTCATACATGCTCTGAAGCTTCAACTGACTTTCTTTCCAACAGGGAAAGTGGCTTTTGGCTAAAACACCCTAAGCAAAGGTGAAAAGGTGGTCACCTCTGTAATAAAAACTGAAATTAACACCTCAACTCCCATTTGGTACCTACAATTTCCCCTTCCATTTCTTAATCTGACTATGAATATCGTTACTCGAGTTAACACAATCCTTCCCTCTCTACAAACATGTTCTTTTAAAATTTTCCAACTTTTGGGAAGAATGGAATCAAATCTCCCGCATTGGTGAATACAGGAGTTACTTTCTGCTTATAGCAGAAGTAAATACCACGAAGGCAACACGCCCTAAGTGGTAGAGAAAAAAAGAACGAAAGATCTGGATATATACAAAGACATACATGGATAAGACATGTCCAGACTTCACCAAATTCACTTCACTTAGAGAATCAGAGAATCTGAAAGCTAAAGGACAATTTAGAAATAAATGCTAAAATTGAAGTCCCAAGGGATTCACTAAGTCCCACAAGGTCAAATAGTTAATGGAAAATCATCTATACTTCTGGATGAATGGTCTACTGAACAAGGAGAGATTTGTTTCGGGCTTGGTTTCAGTTATCTAGCCGGAATATAAAAAGGAATTACAATAATGGTATTCTCTCAATCTCTCCAGTATATTAAAAAACAAGGTATAGGTCAGGTGTCATGGCTGACGCCTGTAATCCCAACACTTTGGGAAGCCAAGGCAGGTGGATCACCTGAGGTCAGGAGTTCGAGACCAGCCTAGCCAACAAGGTGAAATCCCATCTCTACTGAAAATACAAAATTAGCCAGGCGTGCTGGTGCATGCCTGTGATCCCAGCTACTTGGAAGGCTGAGGCAGGAGAACTGCTTGAACCTGGGGGACGTTGCAGTGAGCTGACATCGCACCACTGCACTCCAGTCTAGGCGACAGACTGGAACTCTGTCTCAAAAAAAAAAAAAAATTAATTTAAAAACAAGGTATATCTTTTACTATAAAAAAGCATTTAAAAACCAGGTATATCTTTTACTATAAAAAAGAATTTTAAAAACAAGGTATATCTTTTACTATAAGGTATTTTCAATCATTCTTGAAAATAGCATATATTTAAATATATTTTACTTTAAAGTGTAAAAATCAGTAATTAATGTTGACATATACTGTTTAGACCACTAATAGCACAAATGAAAAATAAAAACTAACAGTCATAACTTCTTTTAAGGTATTAAGAAAAAAAGAAAAAACTAGAAGAGTTAGCTAGAAAGCAAATACTGTATTTAACTATCATCGCCTCTGGTTGAAGTGGTCTTTCAATTTAACATTCCCCTATATATGTTTATGAAACTACAGAGCAGTACCTGGCACATGGAAAATACTTTTAAAATTATAGCTACTACTATTAAGCTTTATCACAAGCCCTTATTAAGTGTTTGTCTGCTTCCTTCCGGGAATCAACAGTTTTGTGTTTTGCAGCTACTTGTAAAAAATATGGCAAGAGCTCTACATTCAGTATCTTCACTTCAACTACCATTTATAATGCAAGCTGCTGCAATCGGAATTTCACCACTTGAAACTGCCCATGTTATAGTCACCATGAATAATTGCCAAATCTAATAGTCTTTATAGTACATGTTTTACATGCCTCTATGGCAGACACAGCTGATCAATCTTGAAACTTTAAAATTCCATGGTTCTGGTAACACCAGTCTCTCTTGGTTCTCATTTCTAGTTGACTCTTCAGTCTCCTTTATGTATTCTTGTTTTTCTACCCATTTTAAAAAAGTTGATGATCGCTAACTTCATCACTCTTCTCACTTTTCACACAATCCCCAAATATATTCAAATGGCAGAATACCGTAACTCCCTAGATAGACTCGCAGAAAATGAGTAAATATTTTACAGAGCTACAAGAAAAAAAGCTGTAAAACTATTATGCATGATTACGTAAGTCCAAATTGTCCCATTAATATTTATCTATGGATTTCCCATCAGCAAGCCCTTGTTAACAGATAGGCACCACATGTGCAAAGTAAATTTATGAGGATAGAGAAAAAATTATAAATAGCTACTGTTCTCATTTTTCTAGACACTAGAAAGAGGCTTGTTTTACCGTTCACATTTGAAGTGTCTGCTCACCTTCTAGACTAGGGAACCATTCACTGCCTTCTTATCTGGGCACCTCTACAAGCTAAATAACACAGATGACTGGGGTATAATAGAGTTTGGGGAGAAAGAGGAGGATGGAGAGAAGGCGTACCACTCAAGAGCAGGGCAGGTTTGCCCGTGAGTCAGTGATAGCAAATTAATTCAGAAAATGGAGTACCAGGTTGTTATCTGTGAGGAGATAAAGGGGAGGATAAGAAAGGAAAGGAAATGAAAGTTTCAAAATGCTAAATATGGTTCTCCTACATCAAAACACTTCTGGTATGAGCTAATAATGTATTGCTACACAAAATACACGCTTTGCTATTAAATCAAAAAATGTATTTACATTTCTTAAATATGTATGTTAGGTAACATAAGAAAATAAAGAAGTTTTAAGAAGTCCAGAGTTAAGAGGAGAAAAGACAAAAACCATAAAGTAATATACTTTCAGTGTGTATGAGTGTATGTGTGGTGGGGGTGTATGTGCACATGTGCTATCAGCACATACAAAAGTAATTAGAATATTTGAAAACATGTGATGCTCTCTGGGGTTATCACCCAAGAGCAGAGTAGGTTTGCCCAAGAGTCAGTGACAGCAAACTAACCCAGAAAAATGAATTAGCAAGTTAACTTAGCTTCTGTATACCTGATACCAAAAAAGATCAAAGGCCCACTGTTATTGAGGGCAATAAACTATTTGCTAAAAATGACATTCAAAGACTAAAGTATATAGATTTCAAAATCTCCAGTAATAAAATGTGGATTGAAATTAAATTAGAAACCAAATGCCTTCCCAACAGAGAGAACCTGCACGATTGGAATAATTTTCAAATGATTTTAAAAGAATTTATTTTTCACTGGTTTGTTTTAGAACATATTCTGAATGCAAAAACTTTTTTTCAAGTTCAACACAGACCTCAGAAAACAGAAATTTTGTATGTTTGATTTTAGTTCGTCACCACTCTTGAGGGCAAATCCAAAGTTGTCTTTTCTACTTAATCTTTTCCCAAGGATATGAATAACAAAAGATGTCAATATAGAGAAAAAATTATATTGAATGAATTTCTATGTTTCTAAAACTACCTAATCAAACACATATATTTAATATATAATATATAAATAATCTATTTTAGAATTCTCATGAACATCAACTCATATCAAACATTAAGAACTCTTTTAGGAGTCCATTAGTAAAGGAAATCATAGCACAAGAACTTTAAAGGAGTACAGAAAGAAATTATAGCACAAAAAATCATATGCTATTATTCCAACAGGGAGAACTCATTCATCAGTATTTTTTTCACCATGATTAGAATATCTAAAATATGCAGTATGACAAATCAGTAATATTAATAATCAGTAATGCTAGTAATCCTAGCAAACAGATAGTATATCTATATAGCATATATATCTATATAACATATATATCATATACAGTATATGCTAGGATTATAGGTATTATATATAGATACTATATGCTAGTATTACACTATACTTAGAAATAAGAGCTTTTCTAAAATATAAATTGGTACATTTAATTTGTTTAGCACTGGGCAACAGGTTTTCCTCTCCATTAGTCACTAAACAGATCTGTTCCAATGTACCAAAAAAGACACAATTAAACTTAAGAAAAATTAATTCATTTCTACTTTCTCTCAACTAAATTATAAACTGCCACATAAATTATCTAATTTAATCTTCACTATAACCCTCTTAAGACACTACGATTTTCAACTCAATAACAATCAAAGTTCAGCTGAGATAAAGTTTGTCCGAAATCTAACTTGCAAGTGGAAGAATAAGATGTGAACACAATTCTCTTCTAATGCTAAATGCTCTGCTCCACAGCATGACTGTCCATTTAAAACTGTCCATCTCAGACATGACTACTGAGATCCTATTTCAACATCTACCAAGAGGCTCTATTTTCCACTCAGAGAATAAAAGGAGGAAAAGGTCATCATACCTAATAGAGTTTTATTAAAGAAATGCCAATTTTTAAATTCATCTTTGGTTTAAATTTTCTAATTGTTAAGCTTTTCTGAAATACTATTTCAAAATAATTTACATTTCTGCACTGTAGGAAAACAAAGTCCCATATTCAATCATGAATATAAAGTCTAAAATTCATTCAATCACAGTGCTCAGATATCAGCAGCCTCCCACTTATATTGAATCAAATTCCCAAATACATTACATGTATCATTTACATCAGGCTTGCTAAAGTTATGAAGACTTTTGGAGCCTAAATGAATGGAAAGATATACAAACTCTATATAAAATTGGCTGATAACTATATTTGACTTTTTAACATTATTTTTTACTATTAACATATGAACTGATACTCCTTCAATCCCTATTTTGTAGCTACATTTCCTCTTCATCCCCAGTGGCTGTCAAATCATCCTGTATTTTATGATCTAAAGATATTTTATGACTAGCTCAGTTAACTCACCAGTGACACAATCCATGCTAGGCATGGACAGATGCACTCAGAATGATAAAGAAGGTCACTGGACTAAAACACTCCATATTTAACTCCGCAGAGTCTTAAACACCTCAGAAAAATTTAAATTTAAGTCCACTGTAAATTTAAGGAGAATGCTAAGATTAAAACTAAAAACCAAAGGCCAGGCATAAGGGTTCACACTTGTAATCCCCAGAACTTTGGGAGGCCAAGGTGGGCGGACTGCTTTGAGCTCAGGAGGTTCAAGATCACCCTGGCCAACATGGCAAAACCCTGTCTTTACAAAAAATTAAAAAATGAGCTGGGTGTGGTGGTGTGGGCCTACAGTCCCAGCTACTTGGGAGGCTGAGGTGGGAGGATCACTTGAACCCAGGAGACAGAGGTTGCAGTGAGCTGAGATCACGCCACTGGCACTCCTGCCTGGGTAACAAAGCAAGACCTTGTCTCAAAAAAAAAAAAAAAGTAAAAATAAATAAAAGTAAAAACCCATGAAACACATTAGTTAAGCCGAATCAATATACATATATATATAAGGAAAAAAAATCCCATTTCATCAGTCAAAGTATCTGTAAACAGAATCAAACTTTCACACATCCATACACATTGCTACTTTTTAAAGGATTTTGAATGTACTGAAAAGCAAAAATGCTTCAAAAAAGTTTATGGTGATTTGACAAAGAAAACTTCCGGTCCCTAATTTATCTGCTTTGAAAATTTTCATAAATCATGTTTGGTTAATGAGAAGATTCCACAACCATTTCATTAAAGATTTAAGGCAGACAGGTTGAGTGAGAAGACTACTAATTAAGTCTCTGCTAGAAACTAGGAAAGTTAAGCAAGCAAAGGTTCCTAATGAGGCAGGAGTTTCCAGATGAAATTTTGCAACCAAAAGAAAAGGCCTAATCTTAAAACTACTATGTAAGGCTTACGGGCTCTAATCTGCACCCAGTACCTGGGACACTTAGGGCAAGTACACTGATAATAAAACAGAATCTAAATTGAATACCATGCTCATCAATAATGAATATTCACCATCAACTTATGATTCCAACTATGTGTATGCTACATTCAGAGGTAGCCAAAGTAAATTTTAAATTTTGAGGGTTCTGTTTTCAGCTTCTGGTGTGACTGATCTAAAATTCCATGTCTGTATAGTATCAAGGACTGCATTTAAACACACACACAGGATGGCTACAAGTTTAGGATTGTTTAGGAAAGTAATTCACAGTTCTGGTTTTACAATTGTCAAGGATGTGTTGATCTTCTTTAAGGGGCACCAACGAATTCCACAAAAATTGTCACCATGGGCTGGGCGCGGTGGCTCAAGCCTGTAATCCTAGCACTTTGGGAGGCCGAGACGGGCGGATCACGAGGTCAGGAGATCGAGACCATCCTGGCTAACACAGTGAAACCCCGTCTCTACTAAAAAACGGGCGAGGTGGCGGGCGCCTGTAGTCCCAGCTACTCGGGAGGCTGAGGCAGGAGAATGGCGTAAACCCGGGAGGCGGAGCCTGCAGTGAGCTGAGATCCGGCCACTGCACTCCAGTCCGGGCGACAGCGCGAGACTCCGTCTCAAAAAAAAAAAAAAAAATTGTCACCATGTCTTCACTGTATTTAAACTTATGCCATATAACACTTTTTAAAAAGTAATGATGAAGCCAGGAGCAATGGCTCGCACCTATAATCCCAGCAGTTTGGGAGGCCAAGGCGGGCGGATGGCTTGAGCTCAGGCGTTCGAGCTCAGCCTGGGCAACACAGCAAAATCCCATCTCTACCAAAAATACAAAAAATTAGCCAGGTGTGGTGGCACACACCTGTGGTCCTAGCTACTTGGGAGGTTGAGGTGGGAGGATCACCTGAGCCTGAGAAGTTGAGGCCGCAGTGAGCAAGATGGTGCCACTGTACTCCAGCCTGGGTGACAGAGTAAGACCTGGCCTCAAAAACAAAAGTCAAAGATGAGGAAGGAAAATGGAAAATAACAAAACAGATTATTTCAATTCCAAATAGTATAGTAATATGTGTTTGAACATGAGTATATTGGCAATCACCTTTCTAATCAATCTTTAATATTGAATATAAATTTAATAATATAGTATTTAAGAACACTGTGATCCAGGAATCTATTTGAGTATATCTAAACTACTAACATTATTAGGAAATAAATAAAATCAATAAGCTGTTCTCCCACCCACAAGGCCAAAGAAACCAAAAAGCCAAGAGCATTCTAAAGGCTCACCTTTTGTTGACTGGCTTTTCATCCTTTTCGTAGGGTCGGACAAACCATTTCCCAATCCTAACGAAGTTCTTATCCATTAGGCACCTAAAATAATGACATCAAGAATTACTTTTATAGTATCAACAACAAATTAGTAAGTCGCTGAAGCAATACACCAGATGAGATACATCACCAAAAATAAAAACACCACCAATTAAACTATCAAAATCTTTTATCACTTAAAAGTTTTACGTTATACTTCCCAAAAGAACTCTCGGACACTGGGCATAGAATCTTATGCCCACGTAAAACAGAAAATGTAAATGCAAGTAAGCAAAATAAATTGATGTATTTCTAAAACATCTTACGCTTCAGAATTACTTCAAATAAAATCACACTTCTGCATAATTTCAATTCTTGCATCATCAAGAATGTTAGGAATATAGCATTTCTTAAGAGAACTTCAGAGATACTCGTCCAAGCCACTGACATCCATCCTCCAAGTTGTTTTTTTGTTTTTTTTTGTTGTTGTTGTTGTTTTTTTATGAGACAGAGTCTCTGTTGCCTAGACTGGAGGGCAGTGGTGCAATCTTGGCTCACTGCAGCCGCCACCTCCCAGGTTCAAGTAATTCTCCTGTCTCAATCTCCCAGGTAGCTGGGATTATGGGTGTGCACGACCATGCCTGGCTAATTTTTGTACTTTTAATAGAGACGGGGTCTCTCTTAAATGTTGAGCCAGGTTGGTCTCGAACTCCTGGCCTTAAGTGATCCACCCACCTCGGCCTCCCAAAGTGCTGGGATTACAGGTGTGAGCCACCGTGCCCAGCCCATCTTGCAAGTTTTAATACTGGTTTTTTTTATTTTTTGGCTTGGCATGTGAGAGGCAATGCTTTTTATGTGACAAGGATCTCAGTGACAAAAACACAGCACAGTTTTATCTTAGGTATTTTCTTTTTGTAGGCACAATAAAGTACTTGATTATGGCTTTGCGAAAAACAAGGAATTGCAATTGTGTCTTCTATAATGAATATCTGCTTTACTCATATACAAGCTATGGCCCACTTCTGTATGTCATTTTAACATCAAATCACAAGGTATTCTAACATGTATTTTTGAAGACATGTTAAATGGCAAGTGAACCCAATTCTTGTAACAACAATAATACACACAATTCAGCTGAACTGACAACAATACAGAGAGTTATGACCAAGTTCACTAATGTACAGGCAAATAAAAACTGTATGTTAACTGTCACCTGGCCAACGGTGGATGTCATGGATTGTAAGGAGTATAACTGATTTTAAAAACATAAAGATGAGGCTGGGTGTGGTGGCTCATGCTTGTAATCCCAGCACTTTGGGAAGCCGAGGCGGGCGGATCACCTGAGGTCAGGAGTTCTAGACCAACCTGGCTAACATAGTGAAACCTCATTTCTGCTAAAAATGCAAAAAATTAGCTGGGCGTGGTTGTGCACACCTATAATCCCAGCTACTCGGGAGGCTGAGGCAGGAGAGTCACTTGAACCCAGAAGGCAGAGGTTGCAGTGATCTGAGATCGCACCATTGCACTCCAGCTGGGGCAACAAAAGAGAAACTCCATCTCCAAAAAAATAAATAAATATAAAAATAAAAATATAAAAATGTGGGGGGACATGGGGGAAATGTGTACACTTGAAACTAGTGAAATACAGTTATCTCTAACAGTATTCAATGAAATTCTACATATTTTGTAAGAAAAGATATCAGAAGACTGAATGTGATTCTTCTCTACAAGGTTCTACCTACCAGCAAAAGAGTTTATATAGCAATTCTTTACTCCATATTGAGGCAATTCTGCACATGGCTTTTGCCTCTGTAATTTCCATACCATCAAGGAGGATGGAAACAATTCAAGCCCTCACCCAACTCATTACAGGTTAGATGGGTTAGTAAATGGTAATAGTTTCTGATGACCACAATGGAACTCCTTTTGGGCACAGTCAATTTGGAGAATCAATGTACCAAAAAGTCACTGGGCTCAACTGGTTTTACTTTGAAAATAAATTTCTACTGCAATCTTCATTGTTCACAATGAAGAAAATCATTTTCAGAGTAACCAAATATGTTTTCCTAAGGTTGTAAGTTAAAAAAAAAAATGCTTTTTAGGGGTAAAGGCTGTGACTCCATTAAATTTAGAATAGGAAATAAGGCACACCCACCCAAGGAGGAAGTACTCAAGAAGCAAAACTGAAGAAGTATCTCCACAGTTTATTCACTAGCTAACAGACTTAATTATATTTTTTATTAGAGTACATATAAACATATTTCCACTAGAACTCTAGTGTTTGACACCAAGTTTCTGCAATAATATTATCAATAACTGCTACCAGAATCACTATACCACCACTACCTGGTTGATTACCAGGCACAGTACCTCATCCAATTCTCGTAATAGTAATAAAAGATGGGTGTTACAATAGCAATTTTTATAGATGAAGAAGCTGAGGCACAGTGAGAATGTCATCCAGATAATAAACAGCAGAGTTGCACACAAGCCCAGGTATACCTGATCACAGAGCCAGGACATCTAATAATTAGCATACACCAACTCTCATGCTGTCACATTTTCCCAATTCTTTCCTTATTTCTTAAGTCCAAATGTACCTTGTAAATTACAGGTCTATTTAATGTGATAATGTTTCTTTATTCTCCAAAAGCCATTGTTAAATTGAAGGTATATCTTAAAATTGATAATGCTAAGAATAAAAGCAATAGGGCACGTAACAGGTATGGCATCACATCAAACACTGAACAGTCTTCCAGTAACACACATCCTCACTTAGAAAATACTGTTTTTAAAAATATTTATTTCCTCATATTATGTCTTGAAGGTCAGAATTCAAAAGAACCATTTATCCAATAACAAATTGTAAATTTACAGTGTACAGAAAGAAAAATCCAAGGCTATAGACAGTATAATATGAAATAAAAGCAGATAAAATATCTGTGACTAAAGAGGACAATGTGTGAAAGTTTATCTGCTCTTCTATCAAATAAGTCACAAATTCTATATGCTGACTTCATTCCAGAAAAAACAAACAAGGTCTGGAGGGTGGAAGAGCAGTGCACAGTCAAGACCACTTAAGGACAAAAGCAAAAGGCAAAAAGGCTGATGAAAACGCTGTCAGAGAGTCCAACACTGTATGAATAGATCTCCTTGAGTTCCCACTGCAGGTCACATTTCTTCATCAGGCAATGTCAACAAAAGGTTGTTATACACAAAACAGCCATGGAAAATACTAATGCTTCAATCTGAAAACCATGTGTTTCCAAATGAGAGTCACAGATAACTTACATGATTTTTCATTTGCTAATGAGATTCCCTGTGATCGATGATTTCCCACACAATGAAAGGAAAACATGACAGCAGAGAATTGCATGAAGTAGTGTTTTCACTCAGTTTTTTAAGTATTGTGGCAGAGATGGGAGATACACAGAGTCCCTCCAAGATTAGGCAGTATAGAAAGTATTTCCACACGGTTATAGGAAGAGATGAGAGAGAAGGTGTGCCTTTGCTAAGGAAGACCTAACTGATACATGGGAATATGTTGACTCAACAGTAGCCTATATAGAGGCACAAAGTCCTTGGTTCTCAAACGTTTTTGGGTCATGGATCTACAGTTTTTTAAAAAATTGGCGGGGCACGGTGGCTCACCCCTGTAATCTCAGCACTTTGGGAGGCCGAGACGGGTGGATCACCTGAGGTCAGGAGTTTGAGACCAGCCTGGCCAACATAGTGAAACCCCGTGTCTACTAAAAATACAAAAATTACCTGGGTGTTGTGGTGGGCACCTGTAATCCCAGCTACTCGGGAGGCTGGAGCAAGAGAATCGCTTGAACTCAGGAGGTAGAGACAGCAGTGAACCAAGATCACACCACTGCACTCTGGCCTGTGTGAAGAGGGAGACTCCGTCTCAAAAAAAAAAAAAAAAAAATTAATGAGCTAGGCATGGTGGCTCAGGCCCGTAATCCCAGCACTCTGGGGGGCCAAAGTGGAAGAACAGCTTGAGGCCAGGAGTTTGACACCAGACTGGGCAACACAGTGGAACCCCGTATCTACAAAAAACAAAAATTAGCTGGGTGTGGTCACGTACACCTGTAGTCCCAGCTACTCAGGATTCAGGGATCTGAAGTGGACAGATCACTGGAGCCCAGGAGGTCGAGGCTGCAATGAGCTGTGATGGCACCCTTGCGCCCCCGCCAGGGTGACAGAGCGAGATCCTGCCTCAAAAACAAAACAACAACAAAAATTAATGAAAGTCATTATAAATTCTTTCCTCAGAAAAACGTGTGGAATAGCAAAACATCGTTCACAATTACATAGGGTTGGTAAACTATGAAGCATGTCCTTGGCTCTGAATTTCTATATTAAATACTACCACTAATGTCTATTAACCCTGCTTTGGCCTGAAATCTCTTTCTTCTCCCTTCTCCTCTAATTTGAATTCTATTCATTCTTTCTGTCCCGAATCAAGCCTGCACACTACTCTAACATCTACAAATCAGCACTTTCACCACTGAGTTGTAATGATTAAGTTCTACAGCTTAAAACTATCAGATAAAACTGATAGTTTTGTCAGGGAATAAAGTACAGATGGTGTCTGTCTTATTCACTGACAATATTCAACAAATATTTAACTACCCATTATGTAACATGCTTAAATGTATGCTCTATATTGGGAGGTGCTCAATAAATATATGAGAAATGAATGCCATATACCAAGGAGTATTTTCCTATTCATGTAATGCTGGTATTTTTCTTGTTTATAATCAGTAATCATGGGTAGTCTTGTACAGTTAGTTGAATTTTCTTATGTGTATGTATTCTCGCTAATGCAGCATTGGTGTTTGAGGGGGAAAAAATCTACGAATTTCACTTCTTTATAGCCCATCATATCCCACTGAAGATTAAAATCATAGCAGAGTCATAGACACTAAAAAATGTTTAGTATCACCAGCACTGCTGCCCAAATGCTTTAATGATATTTTAAAGAATATAATTTGCAAATCTTTTAATGACAGATAATTCTAAGATATAAAAGTTACATCAGAAATATAATTTCCCA
This sequence comes from Mandrillus leucophaeus, assembly GCF_000951045.1. Lineage (NCBI taxonomy): Eukaryota > Metazoa > Chordata > Mammalia > Primates > Cercopithecidae > Mandrillus > Mandrillus leucophaeus. Next base: position 958,997 of record NW_012107585.1, read on the forward strand.
TTTTTAAACTGTATCAATCTTTGAGGGTCAAAATTTATACTTAACTTCAAAAATAAATAAGTCAAGCAGACACACTCCATCTGCCAAAAATTGTTTCAAATCAATATCATCATAAATAGTGCTAAGACTATGTATCAATTAACCCTGGTTCTCTACTCAGTAAGTAATCCCAGTCATTATTATTGAGATTTTCTGAATGACTTCACTTTCCAAATATGATATAATGCTGTAAAGTAGTATAATATTATCTGGCAAGATCATTGTGATGCCAGATTTACAAAATGGTCTTTAAGCAATAGGAAATTATTTCTGTTCCCAATCCCCGCCACTTCCCCAAAATCACTGTTTCAAAAAGAAAAGAGCTGCTGAAAAATGAAAATGAAATCAGGCTGTGTGTATGTGTGTACCTAATGTTTCTGTGTCATGCCATATGGCTCTGAATAATTAAGCACAAATGCAGCCTGATTCCAAAGTTGGCACCCCCAAACTCTAATCCCAAAGCCACAGGCAGATCTGACGTAAGATTACAAATGTCACCAGAGCAGCCACAGCCTAGCTCAGGAAGCCATTTCCCAGATGAGACAGTTGGGAGGTATAGAAGGCTGCCCACCACTAGCTCTGTTCTTTTCTGGGCCCTTCAAATTATTTAAGTATGACAGTTTTGATAGATTTCGCTATCATAACCGCAACAAAATTACATCTTCTGTTAACCATGGAGTTACAGGGCAGTTCATATAGAATAATTTTACATTACTCCATACTAGAATACCTCCACCAGCATCAAAGCCTTTTGCTCACCATTCCAATCCAAATCAAACATATATGCAAAGAAGTCTCCTTCCTAGAAACTACAATGCTCCCAAATCCTAAGCAAATAAAATAAACCTACATAATCAAGCGGCTGAAGAAACTTTTCCCAAGTGATCCCTATATTTTCATTTTCTTTTTCTATTGAGACAGAGTCTAGCTCTGTCACCCAGCCTGGAGTGCAGGGGTGTGATCTCGGCTCACTGCAACCTCTGCCTCCCAGGTTCAAGCGATTCTCCTGCCTCAGCCTCCTGAATAGCTGGGATTACAGACACGACCCCCCATGCCTGGCTTATTTTTGTATTTTTAGTAGAGATGGGGTTTCACCATGTTGGTCAGGCTGGTCTTGAACTCCTGACCTCATGATCCACCTGCCTCAGCCTCCCAAAGTGCTAGGAGTAAAGGCATGAGCCACAGCGCCAGGCGATCCCTATATTTTCATTACTTTAGGCTACTACTGTGCTCTGGTGGATATCATCTCCTCTCGCCAGGCAAGCCCTATTAATCCCATCCTCTCTAACATGCCTGTCCGGTTAGCCTCTTTCACAGGCCTAGCCTCACCTGAAATGTCCATTCTAATGTAATTTCAAAAACTTTATCTCTCCTCTAGTTTTATATTTTTAGTGTCTAATCTCATTCTCCAACTACCAAATTATGTACTTACTTATTTATGTTTAGAGACAGGGTCTCACTCTGTTGCCCAGGGTGGAGTGCTGTGGCAGATCAGAGCTCACTACAGCCTCAAACTCCTGGGCTCAAGCCATCCTCCTGCCTTGGCCCCGCAGAGAGCTGGGACTACAAGTGCACATGTCACCACAATCAGCTAATTTTTATTTTTTATTTCTTTACTTTTATTTTTATTTAGAGACGGGGGTCTCACTTTGTCGCCCAGGCTGGTCTCAAACTCCTGGCCTCAAGCAATCCTCCTGACTCAGCCTCCTGAGTAGCTAGGCTTAGAAAGGCAAAAGCCGCTGCTCCCAGATCAATTTTGTTTTTTTTAATTTAAAGTCTTAATTCCTTCCCTTGACCAAAAAATATTCAATAAATATCTGATTAGTCTCAGGTTGAATGTTTCTTTCTAGACATTTACAAACAGACATGTGCTTTCAGTCACTTGTGTCTACGATATTTGTACTGTCTCTTTCATTAAAGTATATGCTCCTTAAGTCTAAAGACTCATTCTCCTACTTTCTTTAGAGAAATAAACACTGTTATTTCAATAAAGTTGGTATTTATTGATTACTGATTTCTTGCTCCTGTTATCACATTATACCCAAGGACACTCAATGTTACAGTATTACCTCACGATTTCTTCAACTAGGGTGGTACATCCCACCCTGCTCCAGTGAATATGTAATTCTGAAATCCCTTCACCACCACATCCAAGGCCATTGTTCATTTGCTTTTTTTTTTTTTTTTTTTTTTTTTGAGATGGAGTTTCACTCTTGTCACCCAGGTTGGAGTGCAATGGCACAATCTCGGCTCACTGCAACCTCCGCCTCCCGGGTTCAAGCGATTCTCCTGCCTCAGCCTCCTGAGTAGCTGGGATTACAGGCATGCGCCACCACACCTAATTTTGCATTTTTAGTAGAGACAGTTTCATCACGTTAGTCAGGCTGGTCTCAAACTCCTGACCTCAGGTGATCCACCTGTCTCGGCCTCCCAAAGTGCTGGGACTACAGGCATGAGCCACGTGCCCGGCCTCATTTGCCCCTCAATAATCACCTCTATTGCATCACCTGTATTACAATAACACAACATATTGAAAGATAGGAAGAGACAAATATAATGCTATTGTTATCATAATTGTAATTCCAATTTTCCCCACGTTATTTTCACTGTATTTTCCACGTAAAATATCTTAACTCTAAACACTGAATCTTGGCAAATAGAGCAGCTCTGGGCCAAAGGCAATTTTACAGCTGTGTTATAAACTATCATGGGGTAAATACACTAACAACCCATTAGTACAGCAGCAGCAGCTGACTGCTCTTAAGAGCCGTTATGTTTTGCAAATATCAGATTAAAGTCTCCCTAAGTAAGTATGGACATGATAACGCATAACAACTTCAAAAGACCCAAGTAATCTTCTCTTGTATGCAAAGCAATCATTTGCATTTTAGAGGGAAAAAAATGAGCTTTCTATTGAAATTAACTTATATATTTTATTCTAAAAAGTTAAGAAAATTTAAAGTATACTACTGCACATAATGCCAATTTGACAGCACCGTGTCAGACCTTTTAAATATTTCTACATAGCTAGAAAAGCAAGACTTTCCTAAGTCCCATATGTGGTACAAATCACTGAAGCACTAAGAAAAACTCTACAGAAGTTTTTGAACTGCACATATTTTCTGGCTTTTTAAAACCTTTTACCTCCAATATTTTATTTTGATAGAGTTAGGTGAAAAGGATATGGTATATTATGAAAACGTATACTAACTATCCCAACAAAATAACAGCCATTAGGTCTGCAATACTAAAAATGGCAAATGAAGAAACCCTTGAAAAATGACCGCAGATTTTTTCTTCCCAACATCTATTGATAGCCAAAGTACTTTCCCCTAAGGAGTGTGAGGCAATCTGAACTTAAAATACAAAGTGTAACCTTCGAGAAGTTCATCATAAATACCTAACAAAATTTCCCTAAATTGAAGACTGATGAAGAACAGTCTGAACTGGTGCATTATTAGAAAGGGGGGAAGGATAGAAAGAAGAAGAGGGGACTAGCAGAGACTCTACGTAAGTAAAAACTACATTAATGGTATTTTATCATTCTGGGCATTTTTCAAACAAAAAAAGGTAAGTGATCATTAAGAAAATAGGAAGCACACTTACTTTCTCAAAAGAGAGGAAAAACAAGCGTAATTGCATGATCTAAAACTATAAAATTCAGAATGTCTAAATACTCCCAGATACTGAAATTCTGACAAATTACAAATTAAAAAATGACAAAAAGAAGTCAATAAGACTCAAAGTTTTAAAAACCAGGTATAAATATAGCCATAGGTATGTTTCAGAAACGTATCTGTTTCAGTAACATAACTGGCCAGCTGTCTGGAAGACAGATTACAGTAACAGAAGGCGAAGATAACTCAATTAAGAGGTATGGTAGATATATTCTTTTCCCAAACGTACACTATCCCAATGTATATACTATATAAATAAATGCTATCCCTTTCTGTCCCACTGATATCAAGCCTGGCCATGTACTTTCGGTATCTTCCTACTGAAAGATGATACCTTGCCATGCATTAGATTTTAAGCTTGGTGCTGAATGTCTCGGCCAATGAAATGTGAGCAGAAACGGGGCATACCATTTCCAAGCAAAAGTATTAATGGGCGACTATGTGCTCCGCCACTGCTCTGTGCTCTCTACCATGGACCCACCAAGTCCTACTCAGGAGGGTGCCCTGTCAACATGAGTTGCGGAGGGAAGAGGATATAGTACTATAATCAATTACTCACAATGAACACGAAATAAACCTCTATTGGATGAGCTAGTAAGATCTTTCAGGTCTTCTGTTACTACTGCATAACTGAGCCTAACCTGACTGAATACTTCATAAAATATTTATGGTATCCTGAAGCAGGCCAAAATGAAGAGAATGTGACCAATCGGATGGATATCTGGAAGGCAGGCAAGAAAAGGCGAGGAATTCAACATTATATATTAAAAACCACAAACAGAAAAAGAAAAATTCAGGAGGGTCGAGATATCAAAAAGGCCATCACATGGATGCAGAACTGGTTGCGTTATAAATGATCCCAAAGAACAGAGTTAACAAAGAAATGAAAGTTAGAGGAAGACGGACTTCTGCTCAGTGTAAGACTTTCTAATATTAAGTACTCTTTAAAGATAAAAAGAACTCTTTGGGAAACTGTGCTTAACAAAAAGTATATATCCAGTAAAAAAGATATAACGCCGGGTGCAGTGGCTCACGCCTATAGTCCCAGCAATGTGGGAGGCCGAGGTGGGCAAATCACTTGAGGTCAGGAATTCAAGGCCAGCCTGGCCAACATGGTGATACCCCATCTCTACTAAAAATACAAAAATTAGCCAGGTGTGGTGGTGGGTACCTGTAATCCCAGCTACTGGGGAGGATGAGGCAGGAGAATCGCTTGAAACCGGGAGGCAGAGGTTGCAGTTAGCCAAGATCGCGCCACTGGACTCCAGCCCAGGGAACAGAGCAAGACTATGTCTCAAAAAAAAAGGGGGGGGAAAAAAAAGATACTATAGAAAGGGATTCCAGAATTACTTGGGCAAATGGGATTCCAGAATTAGCTGGGTAAATGGACTATGTGACTTTTAATGTTTGTCTCCAACTCTGAAAAGGTAGTATCAACACTTCTGTTAGCTAGTATCAACAGCAGTTAACCATTTATTGAGCTCTTAAAATGAGAAAGGTACTGTGCTGAGCCAAAGAACCCCTCCATCACCATGTTACTGGTGAAGGAACACGAGCTCAGCAGGCTTTAGTCACTGGCATGTGTCACACACTTAACTGGCAGAACTGAGACCCAAAATGTCTCTTATCTCTGAAGGAAGTGAAGAAAAGGACTTAAACAAACACGTACCCCGAAAAAGAGACATAAAATTAAAGCTATGTTCTCTTCTGTCTGATATCTTTATGGAAAATGCTCTTGAGTAAGTAGCAGTGACCTTTTCGGTGTTTTTAATGGACTGATGACCCTAGCTAGATATATACAATATAGTTTCAACAAACACTGAAGAGTTACAGGAGAACTGAGTAAGTGAAAGATGAAAATATTTGAAGTCACATTACCGTAGAATTTAAAATATTCTACACAGCATCAATATAAAATTAGCTCGGCACCAATCAATAGCAATGACAAATGAAATTGTATTATTCTGTGAGAAATTTCCTTAATTTCTATAGTAAAATTATTTTTCATAACTCACTTCAGCGACATTATTCTGTATACAATAGAAATTGAAGCCTTTTGGAAAGAAGGTCAATTTATATGGCTCCTGCTTAGCTGTGAGAGATTCTCAAGGTAGTAAATGAAATTCCCTTTTAATTAAACCTATCTTAGGCTTAAAAAATAAAAAGCAGAAATAATAGATCACAATACAAACTTTGTTAACATGCAAACTAAGGAAAAAACGGCTGGGGATCCACAAACACTCTCCAAGTGATAAAGTCCTTGATGATCTGTTTTAATAACCTCAGTTCGGCTGGGCACCGTGGCTAATGCCTGTAATCCCAGCACTTTGGGGGGCCAAGGAGGGAAGATCACAAGGTCAGGAGTTCGAGACCAGCCTAGCCAATATGGTAAAATCCCATCTATACTAAAAATACAAAAATTAGCTGGGCATGGTGGCACGCGCCTGTAGTCCCAGCTGCTCAGGAGGCTGAGGCAGGAGAATTGCTTGAACCTGGAAGGCAGAGGTTGCAGTGAGCCGAGATCATGCCACTGCACTCCAGTCTGGGCAACAGAGTGAGACTCCATCTCAAAACAAACAAAAAAACAAACAAACAAACAAACACCCTCAGTTGTAGCTTTCAAGCCAGAAACTCTCAATATCTACATCTTATCTGAATAGAAATGAAAAGACATAACATAAAATTGCCAGGAATTAGATAGTAAACTGTATCTCGATAAATTCATATTATACACAGATTTTTCAAAGACTACAATAAACGGTTGTACAGATATCCAATATTTTGGCTTCCCTGGGTCTCACTGGAAGAATTGTTGTGGGCCACACATAAAATATATTCTAACACTAACAATAGCTGAGCTTTTATATAAAAAAAAGGGGGGGGGGCGGAAGCCGTGCATAATTTTCATGATATCCACCACCACAGATAAGCAAGCATATATTAGTCCTTCCAACTTCTATTGACAATGAATAAACGGAGCCAACAACAATTATTTAAATTTGCTTTCCTATCTCATAAGCAGGGTAATTTTCATTCACAGAACAAAGCTACACTAAGTTTGATAAGAGAAAATTATCTTAAACAACAACAGGATTAGTACCATTTTTCAAAAGAATCTGAAGTCATCCATACAAACTGTACAAAGATGGTTTGTTTGATCATTATTTTCTAAAAGAAAAGATGTTTTATTTGTTTCAAAATTAACTCCTGTAGGAGGGTTCAAATAGAGCATTCTGGAACTACTTTAGTGAAATTTGAAAGAATACAAATCAAAGTACGTAAAATAATAAATTTACAGTGAAAATAGTTACTGGCATTAACAGTATGGGAGGCATTATGTGGCACACATGATATATATTTATTATCCAGCAAAAGCTCACAGTACATGGTGTCCTGTACTTAATTATTATATGTTAACTAAGGCTTAGTGAAATTAGGGTAACTGTCCAAGAAACAGACCCTGAAATAAAGCCAAGGAATACTAAAATTCTTTAGAACTATCCCAAACTTTATATGTCATAATTAATTTCCTGTCTTTGTTTGTTTGTTTGTTTGACACAGGGTCTCACTCTGTTACCCAGGCTAGAGTGTGGTGGAATGAACACAGCTCACTGCAGCCTCAACCTCCTGGGCTCAAGCAATCTTCCCACCTCAACCTCACAAGCAGCTGGGACCAGAGGCGCACACCATCATGCTTGGCTAACTTTTAAAATTTTTGTAGAGACATGGTCTCACCATGTTGCCCAGGCCGACAATTTTCTTATAAATAATAAAGTTTAATTTGACCTGACTTCAATTTCCAACAAAAATTCTGAATTCATGAGCTAAAAATAAATGAATTACCTGCATTTCCCCTCCCTCCCAGTTTTTCTGCTCTTCTAATTGTCTTTCAACAAAGAAACATGCTACCATTGCCAGTACAAAACTTAAAAGAATATAATTCATCTTCGCATTTGTTCGTATGCTTCTGAAAGGAATAAATCTTGATATTTAAAAAAACACACAGTGAGCTACAATTTTAAAATATACTTTGTTCCACATACCTTATAACTTTGTATAAAAAGAATTGTGCTTAAAGGTGTGTTAATTATTGCAGAGATATCAAGAGCTTTATTCTGGTACAGGATTATGGCAACAGTAAGTTTTCTACATTTTCTTGGATAGAGTTTGTGTGTACCTTTTTTGTTCTACAGTGGGAGACAGAATTACCAACTATTTCGAATACTTAAGAGTACTCAACTCTTAAATCAATGGTTCCACATTCATACTATGCCTTAGTAACAGATGATTTCTACGTCTACTCCAAATCACAGATTTGGAGGAGTACTCAGAGAAGCTATAGTTGAGAATGAGAAATAGAGGAATCTTCGGTGAGAAAAGTCTTTCTGAGCAACTGAAATAATATATCAACTGTAGCTCAAGTATCCTAAGCAGTTATATTATAGCGGTAACCACCCTAGCAAACAGCTTGGATAAGAAACTGGAAAGCCCTTTCAGCTTTGATTACCTAAAAGTACTACATATAGGTTCAGGAAGAGAAGTAAAAAGTTTTTCTCATACAAGCTCTTAATGAACCCATTCTTTGTCAGCTACTTCTCCCCTCAAAATACTATTCAGAGCCTGGAACATATCCTTATGCCAGAAAGTAAGGGGATGCTCCAAGGATGGGATCGTGTCAAAAGGACATAGGAGTGAGCCATGACAAAGAGGCTTCCTCTGACCAAACCTGGAAGAATTTAAGCACCAAAATAAATGATGGTAAAAATCAACTATAATCCATTGAATAAAATAACAACCCATGGGTTCCAATTTACATAGCAAGATAAATAAATAGGGAAATAAAATGGAAGAAAATGAAAAAGTTCTTCCTTACAACAGGATGCTGACTAATAAAAGTAGAAAGAGTGGTGGCATTTGAAAATTAACATTACAACCATAATGGTAATAAATGATTTAAGCAAGGACTACCAATACAGGCTAAAACAAATAAATGAAAATTTGATGAGAAATAGAATAATTACACAATCTCATTGTATCTGGCCACAAATTACTTATTAATTACAAATAACAAAACTGACAAAAATAATAGTTAACAAAATACTTACTAGTTTATAGCAGAGAAACTTGACAGAACATTACCTCAGTCAAGTGACAGAACATGTTAACATCACTAATAATGGGACACTGATGATATGAGCCTACTGAAAATACAACATCACTTCTATGGTATTCCTACTACTAATAAAAAGCATAACCTGAATTTAAGCATGAGAAAACTATCTACAACTGAAAATCAATATAAGGTTTGAACTCATCAAAAATATCGATGTCAAGAAAGAAAAAAAAGGCTAAGGAACTGTTCTGGATTTAAAGAGACATGAAAACTAAATATAATGTATGATCAAGGATTGAATCTTAGGGGGTTAAGCTATAATGGATGTACCTGGGACAACTGATGACATCTGAATTGAACTAGGGGTTAGATAATGGCATTTTATCAATGTTAAATTTCCTAATTTTTATTATCATACTGTGCTAACATACCTTTGTCCTTAGGAAATATACACCAAATACTTAAGGGTAAAAAAGAACATCAAGCTTGAGCTTACAAATATACAAATGGTTTAGGGAATACATTTTGAAAATAAAAAGTACCGTTAAAGGGCAGGGAATATGGGAGTTCTTTGTACCATTCCCAAAACTTCTCTAAATTTCAAATTATATCAATAGAAAGAGAAACTAAAGATTTATATAATTTAATTTTCACACTAGTAATAAATCACTGCAAGTGAAAAGTTTTTGAAAATTACAGGAAACTCTCAGTATCTAGCAATATACTTGGTTGTCTGCAAACCACTGTCTGCTGTTCCTTCTCTTACCTTTCTAACAGATTGTGGATCGCTTTGAAGAGCAGCGTCCTACATTCATAGGAAAGGCCATTTTCCCAGAGTCCTTCTTCCACAACTGAAAAAAAAAAAGAAAAAAGAAAAAAACAAAACAGTAAAAAGGACATCCAAATAAAAAGAAACTTTTGAAACATTTTTCTAAAGCAAAGTTCATGAGTTAATTTAAATGACTTAAATAATCTCACACTGAAACAGAGAGTGGAATTTAAGTATTTGCCCAAAGTTATAAAATACTTATGTACAAAAAAGAGTAATGTGTCTTGGTTTTAAAGTCTGAAATATGAGGCATGGTACAACACTCCTCCCATAAATGTCTTTACAATCTGCTTCTTGAAAGTTTAAAATCATTTAAAATTCTCAAATTAATCTACTTAAGAGTATCACAAAGACTAATTTTGTTAAAGTTCTATTTAAAGGTAAAAAAAGAATGTTACAAATTAATAGTAAAGTTATAAAATGTTTTATAGAGGGAAAATCAAAAGGAAAAAAATTCCAGAAGTGTCAGATTGACACAAATGTCTTTACATGTTTTGAAGGTCTAAAGGACATCATTTTAGAGACTGTCAGGAAATCACATCTTCCCAGAATATCAAATTTATTTCCTAAATTTATAATTTTGTTATTGTTTGACATTTTGTGAAGTATCTTGTTTGCCTCTGAAATTTAACACTGAGCAACAAGTAACTCCAACACCAAAAGAATCCAACGTCTTAACAATGCCCCATGCATTCCTAAAATTACTTTTATTTTCATAAATATATAAACAGATACAAAATGTCCTAGAAGACAATTAATTTCCTTTTAAATTACACCAGTTCAATGCAAGATAGCAAAAAATTGGAAGGATGAAAACATTTACAGAAGGAAAATTTCCTCTCTTTACTTGTTATCTTGACAAAAGCACTCAGAGGAGAAAATTCTGACAGAATTAAAACACACATTATATCCACAAGGCATATTTAATGCTTTTACCACACCAGCAGACATACCAAAATGCATCTCCATATTCTCAAATCAGACAGCATTTGAAAAACTACATTCGGCCTTTTATCTATTAGACTTTCTGAAAATTACAAAGCTGAATTTTTTTTTCTTGGTTATGTCAAATAACTTTTTGTCTTCCTGCCTATGTGGCTAATCCTGATTTACCAAATTTTCCCAAAGCAATCTCTGTCTAAAACAGTTATGTTATTTATAGCAAGAGAAATAAAGTACAGCAAAGAGAAAAACATTCCTGCTAACAACTGGAAGTCTTTGCTCAAGACAAAACATTCTGAAATTTCCAACAATGCTCTGCAGGTATCATGAATCTATGTTCCCTCTGACACATTTATCCTTTGGGTAGAACTTTTCTGGGTTTGAAAGAGAGTTACTATCTCAATAAAAAGAACACCCCACATTAATTTGCTTTTCTTTCCGAATGTATTTCACTGACCCTGAGGCACCATCAAGTTTAAGATACACCATTATTTTGCAAACCACCAGGAGAAGAGGGGAAGGTGACAAACTATAACATCATACCTAACACTTACAATTTTCACTTTCCAATTATTCAAAGAGCTCCTTTAAACTTATTGAGTCCTATTCATCATATTCCACTATTATGCATACATAAAACAGATAATATAAGCAAAATAAATTAGTTAAAAATTCCTGAAACTACATCAATATTCCAAGTCTACCTCTTCTGAATCACTCTTCAACCCAGTCACCGGTGCAGTATTTTCCTACATAATCATTCTCTGTGCCATAAAGAGTGCTGGTGATGCAGCATTTGTGAAGAGTGTGCCACTTTTATTTCCAGAGTTTTCTTCCACTGGTGACACCTATTCAGCCCACTGTTTTAAACTTCTGATATTAAAATCTTCAAATATACTTTAAAATAGGGGGCTGGATGTGGTGGCTCACAACTGTAATCCCAACATTGTGCGAGGCCGAGGCAGAAGGATTGCTTGAGCTCAGGAGATCAAGACCAGCCTGGGCAATACAGCCAATTCCTGCCTCTACAAAACAAAATTAAAAATTAGCCAGGTGTACTGGTGCACACCTGTTGTCCCAAGTACTCTGCAGGCTGAAGTGGGAGGATTGCTTGAGCCCAGCAGGGTCAAGGCTGCGATGAGCCATGATCATGCCACCACTGCACTCCAGCCTGCGTGACAGAGTGAAAGACTGTCAAAAAATAAATAAATAAAAAGGAAGGAGGGAGGGAGAAAGAGAGTGGGGGAGGAAGGGGGGAAGAGGGAGAGGGGAGTGGGGGGTGAGAGGGGAGGGGAAGAGATAGAGAGAAGGGGGGAGAGAGAGAAAGAAGGGAGATAAAAATAGAATAACAAGTCCCAATAAATCCCTAAGCCAAATTATCAACATTATGTCTCCTGCTACAACCACCCTTTTTGTTTATTTTGATATACTTTATGGCAAATCCCACTCTTAAATACTTCAGTGTGCATCAAATCATATTCTAAGCAAGGTCTGCCAATTATCTCTTAAGTCTTCTTTGATCAAGTACTGCCCATTTCCTTTTTTTTAAACATGCAGTTGACTTGGTGAAGAAACCAGATTACTTGTCTTAATATCTCATACTCACATCTAATTCCTTCCTCATGATATCATCATTTTGCAAGTTTTAATGTTGGTGTTACCTTGACCTTGTCAGAGGATGTCAAAGGAAAGTTTACAAACAGCAAACTCTCTGAAATCATTCTCAAATACTTTGTCAAATGAAATACTGAGGTGTTATAGCTCTCCAGGCATGCACTGTGGAACACTGAACAATTAACGAGCATGCACAGGCAATGCCAACTTTATCACAATTGCTGTATGGCTGACACGATTTTAATATGTCATTAAAATTTAATCCTGATTTCTACAATTTTAAAATAGAACCTAGAATAGACTTATTTCTTCAATAAAAGAACAACAACCACCAAAAAAACACTTAAGAGAGTAATTAACCAAAACCTACAATTAACATCATACTTAGTGGCAAAAGACTGAATGAACGGTAAGCATATCTGCTCTCATTATTCCTATTCCACATTATACTTGAATTTCATCCAATACAATAGGGCAAGAAAAAGAAACAACAGGCATACAGATTGGAACGGAAGAAATAATTGTCTCTATTTACATATGACATGACTGTCTATTAGAAAATCCTAAAGAATCAACAGAAAAAATCTACTAGAACTAAAACAGAGTTTAGCCAAATCACTGAATACAAGGTCAATAGACAAAAAACAATCACATTTCTATATTTAGGAATCAGTAATTAGAAACTGAAATTAAGTACCATTTACAGTAGCACCAAAACCCATAAAATCTTTGGGTATAAATCTTACAAAATATGCTGAAACTACAACACTAACAAAAGAAATAAAAAAGATAAATTGACCACAAACTAGAAAAATTCTTGATGCCAATTCTTCTCAAACCAATCTGTAGAACCAACTCAATTCCAATAAAAAATCCCTGCAGAATGTTTTATAGAAATAGACTAGCTAAGTCTATATATTTATATGAAAAGACAAAGGAACTGGAATCACCAGAACAATGTGGTAAAAGAAAAATACAGAAGTACTTACATCAATCCAGTTCTAGGTTTATTATGAATTAGGATGGAGTAAGCAAGCCAGCACAGTACTGTAGAAAGGATATACATCAATAGAACTGAGTTCAGGAATTGAGCCACAAATTCATTTTTTTAATTCAACAAAGGTGCCAAGGCAATTCAGTCAATTCAGTAAAGGAAGAAATGAAAAAGAACCTCAAATTACACAGAAAAAGTAACTCAAAATGAGATCACAGACCTGAATGCAAAACCTAAATCTGATATTTCTAAAATACATAGGAGATAAATTTTGGGAGCTTAGGGTAGACAAAAATTTATTAGATATGACACCAAAAGCATGATCCATAAAAGAAAAACTGATAAACAGAGTTTCATCAAAATGAAGAACTTCGGCTCTTCAAAAAATATGGGAAAGTTATGTTAAGCTATGGAAAAGACATGCCACAGATGGGGAATAAACAGTTACAAATCACATATCTGACAAGGACTTGTATTCAGAATACGTTACTTTTTTTTTTAATCTCAAAACTTAACTACCAAAAAAAACCACAATTTTTAAATGGGCAAAAGATTTGAACAGACGGTTCACCAAATAAGACACTAGATGAATGGCAAATAAGTATATGAAAAAGTGCTCAACACCTCATTAGTCATTAAGGAAATGTAAATTAAAATCACAATGTGATATCATTATCCATTAAAATGGCTTAAAAGAAAAACTGACAATTCTACGTGCTGATTAACATATAGAATACAGTAGCCAAAACTGTCATATTCTGCTGGTTGGAATGCAAAAACAGCACAGCCACTTTGGAAAAGGTGCCTTTGGCAATATTTTGTAAAGTTAAACATACACTTACCATACAACCCAGCAATATCCCTTTGTAATATTGTGAAATATATATTTGGTCCTGTTTCCTGACATATAGCTCCTAAAATCCTTGAAACCTCTAGAGTGCTAAGAATGTGTTTTGTACACTAGTGGCTAAAGAAATGACAGGGTGCCTAGCTAGTTTCAGGATGAGGGCTGATTATGAGGGAAATAATCATGTGACCAGAGGGTTAGAACTTTCTATCTCAGCTCCCTATTCCCCAACCCCCACCCTGACCTCTAGGGAAAAGGCTGAAAGTTCAGTTGATCACTAATGGACAATTAACAATGATTTAATGAATCAAGCCTACATGATTATGTAATGAAGCTTTCATAAAAACCCAAAAAGGCTGAGTTCTGACAGCTTCAAAATAACTGGTCACATGGAGGTTCTTGGAGGGTGGCGCACTCAGAGAAGGCATGGAAGCTCCTGCCCCTCCCTACATACCCTGCCCTATGCGTCTCTTCCATTTGGCTGTTTTCTGTACCCTGTGTAATAAACCAGTAAACTTAAGTAAAATTTTCCCCTGAGTTCTGTGAGCCATTCTAGCAAATTAACAGAACCCAAGGAGGGGGTTGTAGGAACCCCAGATTTACAGTCAATTGGTCAGAATCTTTGGAAGTCCAGACTTACTCCTGGCATCTGAAGTCCCACAGTCCTGTGGGACTAAGCCCTCAACCCGTAAGACGGGATGCTATCTCCAGGTAGGCAGTGTCAGAATTGAATTGAATTAGAGGACACCCAGGTAGTGTCCCCTGCAGAACTGATTGATTACCTGATGCAGGGGAAACACCTGGCTCTCCACCTCTGCAACATTTGGTCACAGAAGTGTTTTGTGTTGTGCGAGTACAGTAGGAGAAAAAGAGGTTGTTTTTCCCTAGAACCTTACATCCTTCTAGGTATATACTCAAGTTTGGAGGATGTAAGGTTACAGGAAAAAACAAACTCTTTCTCCTACTGTACTCTCACAACACAAAACACTTAAACAACAGCAAATGTTTATAGTAGTTGTATTTGCAAATGCCAAAACCTGGAAACCATCCAAATGTCTCTCAACAGGGGAAAAAACAATGAAATATCTATACAATGGGCTACTACCCAGAAATAAAAAGGAACTTCCAATGAAAGAAAAAATATGGATGAATCTCATTATTCTAAGTAAAAAGAAGCCATACTCAAAAGACTATATGTTGTATGATTCATTCATACAACATTCTCGCAAAAGGCAAATTTAAGGTACTGTAAACTTTTCAATGGTTTCCAGGGATGGAGGTGGTGAGACAGGTTGATATCAAAGGGACACTGGAAATTTCAGGTGTGACAGAACCACTCTATATCTTGATTATAGCGGTAGTTACACACCTGCATACATTTGTGCAAACTTGCAGAAATATTATTTACTAAATCATGTATTACTTACTACATATGGTAAACTTTACTCACAATCTTTTACTGTTCTAAATTATGAAAACTCATTTTACTATTGGGCCAAGTTTCTAGACTTAAACCATCATGAATATGCTAATATTGACCTCTTTGTTTTCTTAGTGTTGAAAATGAGAACAGCATGTAATCAAAAGGACTCCTACTCTAAATTTATATATAAAAAGCATTTTTTTTTAATCCAAAAGACTTGGTATTTCTGTGATTAACCTGCATTCATAAAGTATTAAAAGCAAAAAAAAAAAAAAAAGGTTGAGCAATTAACAAGGAAATTCAGACTGAAGTAACTGTTCCTAGAGCCCAACGTACCACAGTTACATTCTTTACTTCATATCAAATACTGTATATGATGCAAATGTAACAAAATATAAACACCTTAAGGCAATTTTTTAATTTTTTGAGACAGGGTCTCGGTCTTTCACCCAGGCTAGAGTGCAGTTATATGATAACAGCTCACTGAAGCCTCGACCTCCCAGCCTCAAGCAATCCTCCTACCTCAGTCTCCCAACTTGCTAGGAGTTACAGGCATAGGCCACCATGTCCAGTTACTTTTTTATTTTTTTGTAGAGATGGGGTCTTACCATGTTGCCCAGGCCCAGGCTGCTCTTGAACCCATGAGCTCAAGTGATACTTCTACCTCAGACTCCCAAAGTGCTGGGATTACAGGTGTCAGCCACTGCATCCAGTCAAAATTTTTATTTTTTAAATGCTAAAAATTATTTTGAAAAATAATTTTACGGTCATTCTCATCTGTTCCTTTATATTCTATAAATATACAACATATAAATTAACACAAAGTTTGGCCACTAAGTTAATATAAAATAGGAAAGTAGTAACACAAAATAAAACAAATCATACTACATTAAGCCCTTTCTAGGGAAAGTATACTAAAGCTTAGAAAACAAGAGAAAATTATAAATTATAAGTTAACAAAATTTAAATATAAATCAGTAGAGATAATTTTAAAAGTATACAGTGTTTGGATTTAAATTTCCTATGTCTTATATATGGTACTCAAAATTACATACTAAAGATTCAAGAGTAATCAATTGATTATGAAAAAAATTATCATAAGCCAATAACCACTCTAATAAATACTATCAATTTCGGCTATGAAATTAAGGATAATGCATTAATTTGCTGCCTCTTTCAATCTACCATCACTAACAAACACATTTGTCAAGCAAAATGTAAATCAGACCATCCCTTTGTTTCTCATGATCAGAGTTTCCAAAAATATAGGAACAGCATTATATGTTTCAGTAAATCTCTAAAATTTCAAAATAAGTTAAATCTGCAAAGACATGCTTGGAATCTAATAACAGATAATTTGATCAACATTAACTAGACAACAGTTCTTGACCGTGTTACGTGTCAAGCACCAGGCTAGGAACCAGGAATGCTCTCAAAAAGCTAATACATGTACGTGCAAACCACTGGGAGGCAAAAACTATTCTGAATACTTTGCAGAACAGTTACTAAGCACAAAATGTCTTATATTTTAAATTAACAATTAAATAACATATAATCAAGGTTGGTTTTCTATCCAGAAAACAATCGTTCTTATTTTATTTTATGTGCCAAGCTTTGAATTAGGCACTACATATAAATGGGGAGGAGGGGGAGACTACTCACCACAACACTATGAGACAAAGTAAGAGACATCCGGCACACTTTTGTCACTCAGTGTTGGGCTTCTTCCTTATCACTATCATTAAGAGTCCTGGTTGGGATCAAATATAATCACCCCTAACGGAAACTAAAAATACTGATTCTCTCTTTTCCATCATCTCCTACAGTGTAGACAAGGACATATTATTCTAACCCCTACCAGATGCTCCTGGTCCACACCTTTGACTCTGAATCCAGGGACAAAAAGGAAGTCGATGGAGATATCTTTCTGACAGCTCTAGAAACAGAGGCTTCCAGATCAAGTTTCTGGTGCTGAAGTGCTTGGTGGTAGCTAACAGTAGCTTTTTTACTGAACCAGTTCTGTAGCGCTAATCGTAAAGGACACCCAACATTCTTTTAATCAATTCCTTTCCTTAGTTTGAAGCTAAGAACTCTGATGAATACAGTTGATTCTAATCTCCATTTTATAGATGAGAAAACTAACAATCTTAAGAAGGCACAGTGCCTTACACCTGTAATCCTACCACTTTGGAAGATCAAGTGGTAGGATTGCAAGACTCCAGCTCTAAAAAAAACTTTAAAAATTTAGCTGGATGTGGTGGCACGGGCCTGTAGTCTTAGCTTCCTGGGAGGCTGAGGCAGAAGGCTCACTTGAGTCAAAGAGTTTGAGGCTGCAGTAAGCTATGATAGCAAGCCACTGTACTCCAGCCTAGGCAAGAGAAAGACCCCATATCTTTAAAAAAAAAAAATATATATATATATATATATATAAAAAAATGAAACTTGTCCAAAGTCACATAACTAATAAGTCTTAAGAATCTGTAGTCAAACTGAGCTACAGTCACCAGCATAAAGGGATCAAATGCTTTTATATCTACTACTACAAATAATAAATATATTAATTATTCCATTAACTGAATTCCTCAAGGGGAAGCAATTTATTTTCATAGCTGCTGTGGCTAGAACTTCTCGGATATTCATAAACATGCATAGAGTTGACTTGATTATGTATATTTCAAAATGTCATTGAAATTAGCACCAATCTAAAATTTCCTCACATCTACTTAAAGAGGATTAGTGGTACAGATGGGATTCAAATCCAAATGTTCTGACTCTGACACCCATGCTCTTTCCACTATACAACACTTAGTGTTAAGCAAATCCACTCACTCAACCCTTCTTTAACCATTCTTTTATTCTTAGCACTGGATAGAAAGGCAATGTTAACACTGAAGTTAAATTCTCCTTTGGTTCCAAAATTTGAACCTAAAATTAATGTGTTCTAGTTACATGTAACTTTTTCAAAGGCTAAGTCAGACAAAACCACATTTTGGCTTTTTAAAATAATTTATCTCTCTCTCTCTCATACACACACACACACAGAGAGAGAGAGAGAGAGAGAGAGAAAGAGAGAGAGAGAGAGAGAGAGAGAGAATGTTCTTCAGGGGAAAATACATAAAGAGGGACAAAGTAGTTAGCCTACGTTTCTACAAATGAAATGCATTCTCCCTTTCAAGGCAGCCTGAGAGAAAAACGACTACCAAAAAGTCTATAAGAAGGTCCTATCTTTATGAAACCTACAATCTCTCCACAGCATGCTGTCTCCATTCCAAAAGAAAAAATAAATAAATAAAAAACAGGAAAAAAAGCCTTTCTAATTCCTTTGATCTTTCCAGTTTCAAGTTAAATGCTTATAATACCTTAAGAATATAAAGTAGCAATAAGACTATCTCTATAGACTATGTTTATAAGTCTAATTATGTATAATGGGAGAATTTTCCTAAAATTTTGTTGGTCTCAAAAGATAAAGAACCAAGAGATCTAAAATGCATGTAAAATAAATGTGTGACAACAGTCAATCAAAACGAGGAATTTCTAAATTAAAAGATTCTCCTGCTGTTATTTTGTCTATTACAGTCAGATTAAAAACTAAAACTAAGTACTACTACAGCTGCCTATTTACGAAGAAAAACCATTTTGGCACTAAAGTTATCTCACTTAAATTTAAAAAGCTATAATAAGAATGTGTTTACATTGCTGTTACTCAACCTCTTTTACTATAGTTATCCTCATAATCAAATATTTAAACTGCAAAAGTAGTATATAAATTTTTTTAACAGAAAAGACAGTGTTTATAAAGGACAAATTTTAAATGGTAGTAATTTAATGCTTAGTGCCCAAATAATTTTTCAAAATCTTCGTCAATTGTCATATAACTTCTTTCGGTATGTCTCCTTACAGAATTAATAAGCTTATTTGAAAGAAAAATACACACAAAAGGTTCAGGGGGAAAAAAGTCAATATGGCAAAATATCAAAGCAGCATATACTTCAATGATTTTGTGTTTCCCAGCAGAGATCTTGGAAAGATATCCCTTCCAATTCCATAAATGAAACTGACATACTTTACTTGAAGTGGAAAAAAACGAGAGGAGGGAGAATGGAATAGGGTAGGGAGGAGCATAAAGATTGTGAAACCTTGAAGAAAATCAAGCTCATGCTTTTAGAATTCAGGTCACCCAGCCTTATACAGTTTAAAAGTAGAATTACTTTCAAAGAATATATATTTCCTCTGAGCTATGATACATATTTCCTTTTAATGTATCATATTGCAGCAACAGCCGAAATGAACGTCTAGACATCAAAAACACTTCTTACTCCCACCTACTGCTTTTTTACCTCAGGCATCAAAACTAATGAAACCTATTATCCAGAACATTGAGTTCAGCAACCGCATTGGCCACTGCAAATATTGGAGGTGGGGGAGGGGCACTTTCAGGGATGGCACTCCTTATTCAGCCATTAAAAATTATTGAAAATCAAATTTCATTCAAAACTCCAGAAATACAAGTAAAGGAAGGCACACGAAACAAGGACATTGTTTCCTAGTTAGATTTCAGTAACTAACAGCTAAAGACAGCATAGCTCTGAATCCAAGGTTTATCATTTGCCCACTGTCTTTGTTTTCAATTTCTACCTTAAACATATAAAACGCACTGTAGTGTTAAAAAAAAAAAAAAAATCTTCTGAATTATTAAATCTACTTCCAAAAACTACACTAACCAGATATTACAACAAGAAAACATGTATCCACTTAATCTAACTGCAGCAAATGAAGGATACCAAGATAAATAAACGATTTTGAAGTATCTGCTTTCTTAAAAACTGACTTACCAAAGAAATTGAGTAAAAGGAGCACAGTGCTACATTAATTGTGAAATATAGCACTTCACACACAAAAAAATCCAATGACTTACAACACTACACTACCATGACTGATCAATTTATGCTGCCATCAGTGGCCTGGTAGAATCTATATTTGAGGTCATTAATAACTAAATGGATGTATTACTTATATCAACTTCAATCAATTTAGAGCTCTGATTTCTTGAATTGCTCATGAGTGTAAAATATTCAGTATCACTTAACAAATCTATGTTGGAAACGGATTGTAACCTTCCCGATGTCAATTCATCAAACAAATAAGAATCATGGATAGAAAATACATACTAAATTGCTCCATTTATTTCAACCTATTTGCAACCTTAAATGATTACAAATATTGATACTATTTGGCAGACAGAAGCACAACTGCAATTCAAAATTGTAACAGTATAATATATTCCTAAGGAATCAGCATGGGTTCTCTGCCAGTTGCAGGATAACCAGAATTTTAATGACAGTTTCTACACAGCATTGTAGCAGTTGAGACACCACCCAAGTTAGCATTTCAATGGATCACAAGACTCCCTGTAAAGCCAGCAAACTTTAAATTGAAGGAAACCATAAAACTAAATTTCGAGATAAACTGTACAAGGCCTTCAAAAGACAACTGCTACAGAAAACAGGCTGCAATGTTACTTTAATAGCTGCACATTGGAAAAGAAACCCTGCACAATGGCTGTTACTGACTTCTCAAAACCAAATTTGTCCCCATTTGCTACTTCTTTCAAATATTTTAAAAAATGATTACCATTTTTAATCTTTAAAACTATTAACATGCTCTAGAATGTATAAGCAAGTGTCTAGAAGGATTAAAATTAACAGTTATCTCTGCTAGAATAATGATTGTTTTCTCCTTTACCTCTTTGAGTATTTTCCAGATTTCATGACAGGCATTACTTTTATAAGCCTACATCACATTTGAAATAAATTTTTAAAATAAGGCTACTATATTAAACAAGGCTGTATGTTCAGAAATTACAAGGAAGACCAATATTTTTAAAACAGGAATCATCACAAGATAAATTTTGAGATGGAAAAGCAGACATGTGATTCAGTTAGAACATACACATTTAAATTCATCAATGCTACAAATAAACATTTTATAAGCTTCCTCTAGGACAATGATTTTAATAAAGATGACTCAACTATTGATTTCAACACTGGCACAATTGAGCAGTAAAAATTTAAAATATCTCCTTCCACTCTTCAGACACAAACTAATTTGAATAAAAAACACACGCACATGCACACACACGTGCACACAGAAGCTTGCTACTAAAATTCTGACAGGGCAAGTCCCCAAATTGCCTTTTACACTAAAGCTCAAACAGTTGTCTGTCAATGCTATTACTATGAGTAATCCTTGCAGCTGTAACTGTTTGAAATGCAGCTGTCTCGCTGGCATTCTCTCCCCACCCCCAGTCATCCAGCATTTCTGTTCTTGCTACAATAATCTTAAAGAGCATTTTACAGGAGGCTTAGCCCTCGCTGAGGGCACTCTACGGCGTGACCGAGAGAACATGGAAACACGATTCATTAGACACGCCTGGAGTGATAACAATGGTGCTGCTTCTTACTGCCTTTCATTTCGTACATCAGGCTGAGACTAATGCATTCTCGTTACACAACAAGCACATTTATAGACAGGGGAAAACTGTAATCACCTTTGATTAAGAGACAGCATATTTTTCCTATATAAGCCGCCAGCCATACTGACATAGTAATTATTTTTTAACTGACAGGTTAAAATAGCAAATGTAGCAAAAATAACATCTGCAGAGAGAGAGAGAGAGAGAGAGAGAGAGAGAGAGACAGAGAGAAAAGCTGACTACTGTGAAGACTTGGTGCACAAAGGTTTCTTTAGACTAAACTCAGTGCCATCTCCTTGAGACCTGATAGGCACTTTGACTTTTATTTCAGTTTGACGGTCTACGGCAAATATTACAGAAGAGACTCACGGAAATTCATTCTATAAATCCAATTCTTTGGAGGCAGAAATTACAAAGTTATTTTTGTCACTGAAACTGTAATGACTATTGATCTATCTTCTTTCCACTTCTTTCACCATAGGACTTGAAAATTCAACAGTAGCATCCTTTTTTTCTATTATCTTACAACAAAATAATTTTTTCTCTTCACTTTGTTATCTACTTTTACTAGATAATGTTTTTCTTTATATAAAATGCTACTCCAAGTGAGGAAAAAAACCTGCTTTCTACTATACCACAGTTTTTAAAATGTAACTTTGATTAAAAACAAGAATGTAGAATCAGTAGATCAGTCTATCATTTCACTTAACGCCCATCAATCACTGTACCTGGTGAAGGTTTTAACTGTAAATATAAAGGGCCTAATTTAAATTAGAAAAAAGTCATAAGCCACATTACACTGACAACATATAAAGTCAATTTACTTAAGGAATTTCAAAACGTGAACCACCTTTCCACACACACAAAGGCAATCTTTCGTTGGTTTACACATGTGTGTTGCTGGGTTGTAGTTTATACAGAGTTTGCTAGTTGACAGGAAAAAAATATTTGTCATGAATTGAAAGATCATAGTCAAACCAAAATATTGGAAAATAATTTTTCATAGTTATCAAAGTCTGTATAATTAAGCAATTAAAAAGTCTCTTTTTTAAGCTTTCTATAACACTATTAATTTTTACACTAAGAATGTGCTACAAAAAACAATTTGCACATGTGAAAATCTGTTAAGACAGTAAAGAAACAAAAATAAGCAAGTAACAGAAAAAGTTAAGTCTGGTTCACAAAACTTTGACATCTGAAATAGCTTTTTCAAAAAATAATTACGTAGCCAAACAATGTGGCAGGAGTCCATATTCCCAGCTATTCAGGCTGCTGAGGCGGGAAGATACATGAGCCCGGAAATTCAAGGCCAGCCGGGGCACTATAGTGTGATCCCATTTCCATTAATCAATCAATCAATCAATGCAAATGGTCATGTACATACAACAAACAAATTTTTGTAAAACAGCAAAATGCTTGAACAAATTTAAACAGTAGGATTTTAGAGTTTTCTGACCTGTGCTACCACAGCAGGTTAGAAACTAGAAAATGTGTAGCCTAACTCTAATATGTCTATAAATGGATCACTGAACTCTAATGTGCTCTTAAACACAGTGTATTTTGAAGAGAAGTTTTTATATGTCCCGCACAATTTTAGAATTACACAAGCTTAAAATTTTCATCATCTGAAATCAAACAATGAGCCTTATTACAGAAGATAGCATCTATACAATTTCTACTGTCAGTGCCCAATCCATGTCTTTCTCTCTTACTTTGGTTTTCTGTACTGTGTAAAGTCATGACTCCCCCAAAATTAATCAACTTACTTCTGCATATTTTCCCTGCTTGTTTTCTTTTTGGAAAAGACAAAGTTAATCATCAATATAAAACATGTCACCACACATTAAAAATTTTTATTTTAAAAACATTTCAGTTTAAATATATTCTTAGTAATCAGAACATTTTACTTTCATAAACAGCTATGGTTTACATATGAATTTCCATTACAATTATCTGGCTCTTAATAGAATCACAAATTATTATTCTCAACTTTTAAAAGACAGAATGTACAATTCTCACTTCATGGCTTCAAAATTAATTTGTTTATGAATGCAAAAACAACCTATTGGAAAGCAATAAAAGTTTCTCAAAACTTTAAGTTAAAATATATTCAGGAAAAAGTTGTCATTATCCAAAACTTCAGCCAAGAAGTTTCCAACTCATAAGCAAAAAAATTTATAAATGACCTAAATACACCAACACTGCCAATATTTTTACTTCATGTTTGTGTTTGAACACTACAAGATTCCTTTGCATTAACGAGTCGATACGAAAACTGCAAGTCCTTTAGGAAATAAAGGTCAGTTATTTACACAGTCACAGTGGCGTGAATGAGTTCAATCCTATGTTCTTTCCAACATTGGCTAGAATGGCATTATTGACTAGAAAGTTAAGTGACACCGTTGTTTTGGATAGGGCACAGTCTGGAGCGGGGCAGGCCTGGGCGGCTCCCATAACACAAGGTGCAGTGGTTTCTTCCTGTGGTCCTTGGTGCACTAGTCCTGTGGAAGGGCCCCAGTTGAGTCCCTCTGGCCCTTTCCATCTCCATTCTCAAGGACAGCTGCGGTTTTATCCAATTGTAGTTTTAGCCATTATAACTTAGGAAGTTCTATAGAGAGTTCACTTGAAAAGCTATTATAAATAAACACAAAGAGTTTGCCAAGAGGATAGTATTTGTAAATTACCAGAAAAGTTGAAAGAATCAAACTAAAAACCCAAAAAGCCTGAGCCACTGGGCAGTGGCTTCACTGGCTCCGTTGCTTCTTTTGCAGTTATCTTTACTTTCTTTGAGATTCTTTCCCGCTCAAATTGCGTAATTCTGACCAACTGCACTAGAATGTGGGAAAGCCTTCCAAGATAGATTCTGAGGATTTTAAATGTTTATAAAGTGAAGTCCTAACCAATCTACCCCTTCTAGTTACAAAACCCAGGACCCAAACCAACACTGGTTAAGCATTACAGACTAAATCAGTTTTGACAGGCCTTACAATCTATCCACCATTCAGAATATATTTTTCATAGGTTAAAAAAAATGTATTTTCCAAATAATTAACTTATAAATTATCCTTTGAAACACAGGCTATCAATACTTTGTCAACTGATGCTTGATTATATTAATTCTTCTTTCCATAGTTTAAATACCAGTTATTAAAAAGTATAACAATAAAAGTTAATTTATCACTTAAAAAGACAGAGTTTTGATAGTGATGGAGTTATCAAAGATTTTTGGTTGCCTGTAATATTTCTTGGAAGCTATATTAGATCTGCTATATAATAATTCATTTCTTTTGTATGAAATTTTGTTTGTTATAACTCACTATTTAAAAACTTTTTTCAACTCCAGTTCAAAAACAAAAAATACATATGGGATAATAGTTTAAAAGTTCAACGGTATATATACCATGATCTCAACTTTTAAGATGCATGCTAGAATATCTGTAATGGAATAAACAAAAATTATAATTACTATAAATCTTTACCCAAACTTTTTATACTAAATTTTAAAATATAAGTACCCCTATATAATCCGTTAAACAGTTACTACTCTAAAAAATACATATATTCAAAGGCAGTATCATCCACTAAGAATGACTCAGCAGTTCAGATGATAAAGAAAATAGCCTAAAGAAACGCAGTAAACATAAACAGATGTTGTTTGGACAGAAGATATACTAACACTTTGTAAAGTACAGAAATTGTCATCCCATTTCTTTTATAATCCAGCTTTATCAAGAAGCAAAGCTTTTTAGTCTCCCTGCTTTCACTCAAAGCACCTGAAGTCTATTCTTCATGAGAGCCAAAGTAATCTTTTTCAAACCTTTAGTTTACTATACTAACTAAAGCTAACTTTAGTTAGCTTCACATAGTAGCATTCTGCCTCTTAAAGCCTTATTTTAATGGCTTCTCATGGAATTAATAATCTAGTTAATAAGTTCCTTACCATGGCCTACAAGGCTCCACCTGATCTCACCTCTGTCTACCTCTTCCATCTTCCTCTGTGTACCCATTTCAACAGCACTGGCCTTCTTCTTTCCAACAAAGTGAGCTCAAGACATCTGACTTCCTTTTCCTGTACCTGGCTGTCTCCTCCAAGAGGCATTCCCTACCTGACCCTCTAATGTAAAGTAGTCCTGTCCCAGTCAGTCACTTTCTCATTTATTGCTTTGTAGCAGACAACTGTAAGAAATTACTCATTTACTACTTGTCTTCTTACCCACAAAGAAGAATGTCAGCACGATATGTACAAGGGCAATGTCAATCCTTGTGTGCTTACTATACTGCAAAGAACCTTCCACTGAGAAAAACATTGTGACCCTGAGAAAAACATTCAAAGTGGAGCAAAATGCAACCTAATATGATTCTAAGGATTTTTATACTATGCAAAATAGCCAAACAGACACGTTTATAAAAGACTTAGCTTTTCTTCCTACTGACAATTGAAGGCTCTTACTTGAATCCTTGATAATCAACAAGATTAGAATGACTAATGAAGGGTATTCTTGACGGAAAAAAAAATTTAAAAAAAATTAAAATACCACAATAAACTCACAACTTAAAGTAGTTGCTGTCATGAAGTGGGTCTCCTAAGAGGTTAATGTTTTAAAATCAGGCAACTTTAAATTATAAAACTTCTATCCCAATAAGAAACATTTAGAAATGGAATTAACTCTTTATTCTCTTTCCTATGTATAATTCATTCTACTTATCAACGCTATAGGCTATTATTATAGATGACGGCTCTTAATCACTATAAATTTACAACTCCTATCAGTCATGTTCATTATATCTGAAATAACAAAATAAAGTTACATAATTATGGGGTGATATTAAATTAAATTCGTATTACATATTGATGTAAGTGCATGTAAACAAGAATACGGCATATGTGTTCCATGTTCCATTCTATTAGGTACAATGAGCTAAGGTTCCTATAGTATTTATCATAAGCCACATCTACAAAGGTTGAGGAATCTTTTATTGTCCCCTTGGAGAATGAGGGGGAACATAATGTAAAAAAGTAGAAAAATGCTGTAGAAGCATTTTTGTGGACGTTTTAGTAATTTTATATTTTATATTATTTTCTTCCTGGAAAATCAGCTTCCATGTAATAATTCTCAAGTATCTCCGGCTTACTCATACACCACATTTTTGTGATTCTTTCTCACCAATTTTTAAAACAGAATTGTTTTTAATAAAGTATAACTCAAAGCTGGGCATGGTGGCTCGCGCCTATAATCCCAGCACTATGGGACGCCGAGGCAGGTGGATCACAAGATCAGGAATTCAACACCAGCCTGGCCAACACGGTGAAACCCCGTCTCTACTAAAAGTACAAAAATTAGTTGGGTGTGGTGGCACCTGCCTGTAGTCCCAGCTACTCGGGAAGCTGAGACAGGAGAATTGCTGGAGCCTAGGAGGCAGAGATTGCAGTGAGCCAAAGCCTGCGCCATTGCACTACAGCCCGGGCAACAGAGACTCCGTCTCAGTCAATCAACCAACCAATAAAGTATAACTTAGACATACGTACATCCATTGTACATTCTCAATTTAAAAGAAAACAATAAAAATATTTATTTCATCTATTTGAGGATAACCCAAGTATTATACTCTGAGATAGATTACTAAAAATCCCATTTTCAGGAGAGTTATTAAAATGAAGGTGAAGAGAGAAGAAACTGAAATACAATGGCTCTTTTAAATCAGCTAGACAACTATTCACTATTCATATTCATTTTGTATCCTTCAGCCTGGAAAAAGCAAGGCCCTTTTTAACTTTCAATTAGTCATACACTGTCCTGTTTATTTTTTTTCTAACCACTTTGCCCCTTTGGAGGTGAACGTAAATTAAATCAAAGACATATAATAGACAGACAGCAATTTGGGAGTGGATTTTTGCCTACCCAAACCAGACATTATGCCTTGCCAAGGGAGCAACTCTGTATAAATAAGACTATTCACAAGATAGAAATGATCAGCATAGGCCGGGCACGGTGGCTCACACCTGTAATCCCAACACTTTGGGAGGCCAAGGTGGGCGGATCACCTGAGGTCAGGAGTTCGAGACCAGCCTGGCCAACATAGTAAAACCCCATCTCTGCAAAAAATACAGAAAATAGCTGGACATGGTGCTCTGGAGGCTGAGGCAGGAGAATCACTTGAAACCGGGAGGCAGAGGTTGTAGTGAGCTGAGATTTGTGCCACAGCGCTCCAGCCTGGGCAACAGAGCGAAGCTCTTTCTCAAAAAAAAAAAAAGAAAAGAAAAAAAAAAAAAAAAAAGGAAAGAAAGAAATGATCAGCACATACCCATTTACCTCAAGGGTAGTCTCCAAAACTTCAAAGTGCCATTAAGAACAGAATCAATGCTTTTGTCTAAAAGATCTCAGAGGCTCTATAACAGACCCTTGAGATCATAAACATTCATGACTTTCCAGGAAACCAACAGGTTTCTTAAACTCACAAAAAACTGCCTAAACGTTTTTGATTAACTATGAAAATCACACTCTCCTTCTTTGAAAGTGATCATACTTGTATAAATTTAAGAAAAAAAATCTTGGCCACACTGGAATGACATAAAAATGTTTTATACTTGCTTTACTTTAGTTAAGGTTAAGAACAACTATTTTAAAAATAAAACTCTCCAGATTGTGCAGTTTCAATTTTCCACTGCTCATTTTCTATGACAATCTGACCAAGAATTCCCCACAGCCACCCGCCAGGAGGGGGAAAGAAAAGCTGATACCCTAAAACCTCATTCTCAGAAAAATAAGTATCTCTGATAACGCGTCTAGTTTTTCCAAAAATATTAATGAAAAGGTAATGGTATCATAAACTGAAAGGCTGTTTTAGAAATGAGCAAGTCAAGCTTGTCAAAAGGCCAGAAAGGACTTTCTGGAAAGAATGATAAGCATCTTGGAATCTCACTTCTCTCACACACTGAGCTCCAATCTGCAGCCTTTTCCCTCCGAGCCAATGCACTTGATGGGTGTGATAACAGATGGATCATTGTATCTGCCAACTTCCTGTGATGTACTGTATGGGGACTGATAATTTAGTGACTACAGAAGTTCTACAACAGACAATGCAAGCAACACTGGCATTCGGTAAGTAGCTGCATGCAGTCCTGTAACAGCCTGTAGGTGCTGAATATACATGGATTATTGCACAATATAAGCTCTGAACAAGTATCTAAGGCATTAAAAAAAAAAAAACTTAAAACTGGGCAAGCTAAGAACTAATTAGAAAAATAAACAGGAAGGAACAAGTATATCTTATATTCAAAGTGACATTTTCACTTAAACATACATGAAAAACCTTTGAATAAAAAATGTTTTATTAAAGTTTTATAAGCAGGTTAACATAGAAAAATGCATGCATATTTTAAAAATATACATTGTGGGCTTCGTTTTCAGGCTTCACAATCTGAAGTTATAAAAACCAAAAAATGTCTCCAACCATTGCCAAATGTCCTCTGGGGGGGAAAAGTCTCTCCTGTTGAGAACCACTGAAGAAGACAGACTAAAGTTCCACTAGTTCAATTCTAATGCTTATTTTAGAGGGAAGGGAGGGATTATAAGGAAAGGAGATTGTTTATTTATGGAAATTATACACAAAATAATCAAACATAATCCATATTGTATGTGCCAGCTAAGCACATATTATAATACTAAACAGAAGAAAGGCTATATAAAGATTCAGCATGCAAACTGTTCACCAGGTTGCACAGCAAATTGGAAAGGCAACTTCCATTAACCAGCATAAGAAGTATGCTTACTTCTCTTTGCAAAACAGGAAAAAATTCACAGCTCTGCCACAACACTGTGTACAAATTATACTAAAGGTACTTTCTTCACAAATGCTCATCAAATAAACTCTGCATTATGCTGGGCACAATGTACAGAACTGTCATCTTTAACAGATGCTACGATGAAACTCTCTAGGTTTTAGGTTCTGGTTAAAAAAGAACCTTCACATTTATGTATACACATATGTGTTTGTGTGCATGCATCATTCAAAACCCCACTGCCATCACATTTTAGAAATAGCAGTACCAAGGTTGGGCACGGTGGCTCACACCTGTAATCCCAGCATTTTGGGAGGTTGAGCTAAGGAGCTCAAGACCAGCCTGGGCAACATGGCAAAACCTCGTCTCTACCAGAAATACAAAAAAATAAGGCGGGAGTGGTGGCACACCCCTGTAGTCTCAGCTACTCAGGAGGCTAAGGTGGAAGGATCACTTGAGTCTGGGTGGCCGAAGGTTGCAGTGAGCTGAGATCGCATCACTGGACTCCAACCTGGGTGGCAGAGTGCAACCCCCTCTCAAAAAGAAAAAAGAAAAGAAAAATGCCGGGCGCAGTGGCTCATGCCTGTAATCCCAGCACTGTGGGAGGCCAAGGCAGGCGGATCACCTGAGGTCAGGAGTTTGAGATCAGCCTGGCCAACATAGTGCAACTCCGTCTCTACTAAAGGACAAAAAACATTAGCTGGGCATGATGGCGGGTACCTGTAATCCCAGCTACTCGGGAGGCCGAGGCAGAAGAATCACTTGAACCTGAGAGGCAGGGATTGCAGTGAGCCGAGATTGTGGCATTATACTCCAGCCCGGGCAAGACAGCAAGACTCGGTCTCCAAAAAAAA